>NW_027362770.1:208195983-208503483 GCF_046119375.1 Phyllobates terribilis | reverse complement strand
GCCAGAGGGTATACCTCAAACAAGTTTTGCATGGGGACAACAGAGGGGTTTCAACCCCATGTGGAGTCGGGTAGCCCGGGTCCCCTGGCTTGTAGAAACCTTACCGAATGTTCTTCCTCTGAAAGCATGAACGATGCTACTTGAGTGGATGCACACTTGTGTGTTTTCACACCGACAATTGTCTTTCGAACACATGTGATAGGTCCTCCCGTTCCACTCTGAAACCTAAGGTGTAAAAAGAAGGGACATGATTGAGACGGTTCCGCAATGACCGCTGCCCATGCAGACTAACACTACTTACGGTCAAATTGCGAACAACACCTGGCCTTTGAATCTTCTTAGAATCAGAAGGGCCTGGAGGTACAGAATGACTTCCCTTCGGTCCTCTTCTGATCCCCCATCCTGGACATTCTCTATGCTCGCTAGAAATGTAGGCCTTGCTTCGTCCAGTATTTTCTGGCAGTCATTCGGTGTCTTCGACTGCTTCATCAGCGTATCGTACCTGTGGGGTGAAATACAGTTATATCACTTTTTGTACGTTACCCAACATCTGATGTCTGGTAAAAATCTCTCCGAATATTGGGTACCTCTTGCTCACTGAGTCTTGGCAGACTCCCCTGTACAACGTCTTACGCAGGTCCTCCGTAAAGTTCATAAGCACCTCACACGCCCTGTATAGCTGAGGAATCTCTATGCTCAGTTGTGTGCCCCTCATCTGATAGGTGGTGAATCGCCGAATGTGCTTCAGTATTTTGAGGGAGGTCTGGTTCGATAGTTTGAGGCTGCTGAGTTTTTTAAAAAAATCATTCACTTTTGCTGGTTTGGTTAAGTACTCCAGAGTTATAAATCTTGGGTTGATAAAGAAAAGAAACCGCGCAACATTCGATACCTCCTGCTTACAATTAGGGACCCCACGGGTCACTGTCAAATATGTGTGGAAGCTCTTCAACATGGGGCTATTTACTGAGTGACGCATATACAAGCCGGCGGCCGTTCTAGCCAGGGAGCTTTCGTTTCTCCATTGCCTAGACTGAATGTTTTGTGTGCTGCCATCTATGGCCTCAATGGGGTCCGACTCGGGGCATGGGGCTCCCTCAAAATTGTCTGCAGACTGTTCAGGGACAAGCGCATCCATCATATGTGAATATGACTCCACAGGGGGCACGTAGCAGGGGGGCAAACAGTCTGTTGGCGCCTGGGTCTGTCCTACAGAGGTCAGCGGTATGTTGTCTAACTGAAATGTAGGTTTGTTTACTATAAAATACCCACGGCTTTCGGCAAATGCTACCGTATCTTCCAGGGATTGCAGAGGCTTGAGCTCGCTGAATAGTATAGCTGTGCCCTTAGCCGCGACAAGTCTAAGTCGATCTTTGGCGATAGACAAGTTTTTTTTTATCTCCAAGTCGCTTTCGGACCTCATGCACACCCTTCTCAGATGTGTGGACAGATATCTCGTCACCCTGTGGCACACGGGGCAAGTCAGCGGTGTACGTTGGTGGCTGTGGAGAAATAAGCAACACAAACGTTCACTGCGGTTTTACAACCGTGCAACATGGGGTCCACCGCAGCCTGGTGTGGCGGTTACATTCTCCTATATGTGGGCGACGAATAGGTTCTACTTACCGCTTCATAGCGACACGTTTCCCGCAGTCAAATTGAGCTTTAAAGTCCTTGCATCAGCAGCGGAGGTGATCTGCCTTTCCGCTGCACACATCCAGGCTGCATCAGCCGCTCGGCTGATTAGTTTCCGCTCTAGGGGCTAATCACTGCTCGCACTTAACAGGTGATGAGTCACTCGCACGGGTGCAAATCACCTGTAGTGCTGCTGGAAATATTCAAACCTGGATATATTCGTCCGTATCTTATATACGGCATCTCAGGGGTTGAGGCACCCATAAGGTCGCCACCTGCATGGTTGAAAAGCATCAGCAGCGTTGACGGGAAAAACCTAACCCTAACCCTAACCCTCCACAGCAAGTAGAACCTGTAGGTGCCCCAGAAGAGCCTGCTCAGGAAGAATCCCCGGAAGAAGGATCCCCGGTTGGAGCTGAGCAAGAAGGCCCAGCCAATGGTACACTTGCCAGTCCCGTAGAGATGTTAAGGCAGTCTTGCAGTCCCTCCACACCTAGAACTGACAGAATGGGAGGTAGTACAAACATCAGTACCACACACATCCTAGTACTACGCAGGTCAACGTAGGTAGCATGCAGGGTCAGACCCCTGTCAGATACAGAGAGTAGGAAGAGAAACTCTGAAAGTATAAATAGTTGCCCCTTACAAATGGACAATTTAGGTGACATGGACACTTTTCTTGTTGCATTTAATTACCCGTAAGGGTACAAGGACTCGGTGGCTGAGGACTTTGAGCAGCCCAAAAACTATTTTTGTACTCCCTGGAGTGCCTTTTAAGTGACCACAGAACAAAAACCTGTTTGGCGTGGCCGAAGACGTGGTCCAGCACCTGGATCACCTAAGCCCTGTAGCCACGCCCAGGGCCTACGTTTAGGATTTTCAGGCGGGTCCCTCATGTTCTTCCATCGGTGAAATGGACACCAAGTTACGGAACTTGCTGTAACTTTATTGTTATTTATAATTGTAATTATTGTATTATAATGTTACCTGTAACGTTTAAGAAAAGTGCCTCCCATAAAGGGAAGAAATGTTAATTGTTAACCTGTTTGAAAAAAATGCTCCAGTCCAGGAGTACTGAGTTTTACTAGGGGGGAATGTGGCGCCCTGCTGTGCATTGGTGCCACAGAACCCAGAAGGGTGCATGGATGGACTTCTCCACAAGAGGCCCTCACACATTCACACACCTCCACCCTACCACCTCAGACCAGCAGAGGGAGCCCGTTAGGGATATATAAAGGGAGGGTGGAGCTAGGCCGTTGAGTTTAGTTTCAGTCAGTGTTCAGAGACAGAGAGGAACACAGCTCAGAGTTGAGCAGAGAGCGTGCTGACACTCAGAGAGCAGTGAAGAGGCAGCGAGCTGGCTGCTGTGCTTAGGCTAAGGCCTACAGCACGTGTGAAGGCCTAGTGAGGGCCTTGAGTGGGCCGAAGGCGAGAGGAGAAGGAAGAAGTAGCAAGGGGGCAGAGGAGCATACCAGGCTCACCCCGATATATATACCGGACACGGGGTCCACGCCTACAGGGACATTTATACTCAGTAGGAACCACCGGAACCCCTGGAGGACTACAGGTCCCAGGTTCACCAAACGCTGGCTACAGTACCAGGGCTAGAAGTCACGGAGGTCCCAGTGTCCAGGGAGAGTGATCTCCAAAGAGAAGGCCCTAACACCAGGTCAGCAGGTGCTAAGAGAGACAGTAACCAAGCTAGGCCTAGCTCCAGGCAGGTCAGAAGCTTAGAGAAGAAAGCAACGGATCAGGAGGCCCTATACCCGCTCACTAGGGAGAGTCCAAAAGTGCTCCCTTCACCTGGAGTACTCTGGACCGTGCCTGCAGCATCACCAGTAAATATACTGAAGCTTACCCCCGTGTGAGTGTCCGTCTTTCCTCCGGGACCGTCCTGCCATCTCTCCCCTGCACCACCATCCATTACACCCCACGCTGCCCTGGAGCTAGCTCTACTTGTGGAGAGCCACACCATCCCTGCTGCCGTAACACCAGCTCCAGAGGACTGCTCCGCAGCGGCGGCACCCCTTAGCCGCATTCCACAGGTGGCATCACGAACTGTCCAGCCACCGTGATATCCCCCAGCAACCAGAGGCCCAGCTGCCGAGTACCCCACGGCCCAGGGATGGAAGGGGGACTTCAAATGATGAAGTGTGAGGGGGAGGGGGGACTTCAAATGATGAAGTGAGAGGGGGAGGAGGACTACAAATGATAAAGTGAGAGGGGAAGGGGGGACAGCAAATGATGAAGTGTGAGGGGGAGGAGGACTACAAATGATAAAGTGAGAGGGGGAGGGGGGACAGCAAATGATGAAGTGAGAGGGGGAGGAGAACTGCAAATGATGAAGTGAGAGGGGGAGGGGGGGCAGCAAATGATGAAGTGAGAGGGGGAGGAGGACTGCAAATGATGAAGTGAGAGGGGGCAGCTAATGATGAAGTGAGGGAGGGACGGGAGACATCATTTGAATTGAAGGTGGGGGGTGGTGAGTGCAAATGATGACTTGGGGAGGTTGGGGGAGAGCAAATAATGATGAATTTTGAGGGTGAGGGGAGTAAATGATGTATTGAGACTGGTGGATGGTTGCAGTAAATAATAATGAATTGAGGGTGGGGGACAACAAATGATGAATTGGGAGTGGGGCAGCAAATAATGATAAATTGAGGGTGGGGAGTGTAAATAATGTATTAATTGTGGGGGAGAGCAGTTGATAATGAATAGAGGGTGGGGGTGGGAAAGAGTGAGGACATGACATAGTGAATTGGGGTGGAGGGGGGCATGTAAATATAATGAATCGGGGGAGCAGAAGGTACAGATTGGGGGTTTTGAGGATGCAGGAGTGTGACTGGTATTGAATTGGGAAAATAGTACAGATTCTAATTAATTTATATATTTATTAGGTGGGAAAAGTGTCTATTTATAGTTAGTGGGGGCGCAGTGGTGGATTACAATTTATAATTGGAATGGTGGGTTGCATAACAACTAATTATATATTAATGGTGGGTTCACGTCTGTATTCAGAAGAAGGGGAAAAAGTTGGCAATGTGCTCTGGAAGCGGTGCTCTAGATATCTGTGTGTTATTTTCTGCAGAGATGAGTCCTGGCTGGAAGAAGTGATGTCGGACTGCGCTGGATGAAGAAAAGCAAAGATGAATATCTTCAACTAGAGACGTCACTGGTGAGTCAGTGTATTACCTATACACTTACACTATATACTATGACATAGCTCCCGTGTATAATATCACTGGGGATCACCGTATTACCTGTACACTATACACTATATACAGAGCTCCTGTGTATAATATTATTATTTATTATTATAGCGCCATTTATTCCATGGCGCTTTACATGTGATAGGGATATACATAACAAAAGCATTTACATAATCTTAACAAAACGAGTCAGCGACTGGTACAGGAGGAGCGAGGACCCTGCCCGCGAGGGCTCACATTCTAGAAGGGATGGGTGAGGATACATTAGGTGAGGGTAGAGCTGGTCGTGCAGCGGTGGTTACTGCAGGTTGTAGGCTTGTCGGAAGAGGTGGGTCTTCAGGTTTCTTTTGAAGGTTTCCACGGTCAGCGAAAGTCTGATTTGTTGGGGTAAAGAGTTCCAGAGTAGGGGAGATGCATGGGAGAAATCTTGTATACGATTGTGGGAGGAGGAGATAAGAGGGGAGTAGAGAAGGAGATCTTGTGAGGATCGGAGGTTGCGTGCGGGTATGTACCGGGAGTCTAGGTCACAGATGTATGGGGGAAACAGGTTGTGGATGGCTTTGTATGCCATGGTTAGAGTTTTGAACTGAATTCTCTGGGCAATGGGGAGCCAGTGAAGAGATTGACAGAGAGGAGAGGCCGGGGAATAGCGGGGGGACAGGTGGACTAGTCGAGCAGCAGAGTTTAGGATAGATTGGAGAGGCGCAAGAGTGTTGGAAGGGAGGCCACGGAGCAGGAGGTTGCAGTAGTGGAGGCGGGATATGATGAGGGCATGCACTAGTGTTTTTGCAGAGTCTTTGCTGAGGAATGCACGGATCCGGGAGATGTTTTTGAGTTGGAGTCGGCAGGAAGTGGAAAGGGCTTGGATATGTGGCTTGAAGGAGAGATCAGAGTCCAGGGTTACTCCAAGGCAGCGAGCTTGTGGGACTGGGGAGAGTGAACAGCCATTGACGTTGATGGCTAGGTCAGATGGGGGATGTGAATGAGAGGGTGGAAAGATGATGAACTCTGTTTTATCCATGTTGAGTTTTAGAAATCTGTCAGAGAAGAAGGATGAGATGGCAGTCAGACATTGTGGGATTTTGGTTATTAGGGAGGAGATATCGGGTCCAGAGAGGTAGATCTGTGTGTCGTCAGCATAGAGGTGATACTGAAAACCGTGAGCTGTCCCAGGCCAAATGTGTAGATGGAGAAGAGCAGAGGTCCTAGAACTGAACCTTGGGGAACACCGACAGATAGGGGGCAAGATGAGGAGGTGGTGCGTGAGTGGGAGACGCTGAATGTCCTGTCTGTTAAGTATGAGGAGATCCAAGATAGGGCCAAGTCCGTGATGCCAAGAGATGAGAGAATCTGGAGTAAGAGGGAGTGGTCCACTGTGTCAAAGGCAGATGACAGGTCCAGAAGGAGGAGGATGGAGTAGTGTCGCTTGGATTTGGCATTTAGTAGGTCATTGGTGACTTTGGTCAGGGCAGTTTCAGTTGAGTGATGCGGTCGGAAGCCAGATTGCAGGTGGTCGAAGAGGGAGCAGGAGGAGAGGTGGGAGGACAGTTCAAGGTGGACATGTTGTTCTAGTAGTTTTGAGGCAAAGGGGAGGAGTGATATGGGGCGGTAGCTAGTCAGAGAGGAAGGGTCAAGGGAGGGCTTTTTGAGGATGGGTGTGATTGCGGCATGTTTGAAACATGAGGGGAAGACACCGGTTGTTAGTGACAGATTGAAGAGGTGGGCTAGGGTTGGGATGAAGACTGTGGTAAGGTTAGTGATGAGGTGGGATGGGATTGGGTCAAGTTCGCAGGTGGTGAGGTGTGATTTGGAGAGTAAAGAGGAGACTTGACCTTCTGTAATGGTGGAGAAGTGGGGTTTGGAGGAGGAGGGTTGAGTAGATATGAGGAGGGGTTGTGTGGACTTTGGGCAAAAGTTTTGTCTGATGGTGTAAATCTTCTGTTTGAAGAATGAGGAAAAGTCGTCGGCTGAGATGAGAGAAGAGGGAGGAGGTGCTGGGGGACGAATAATATCACTGGTGATCACTGTATTACATGTACACTGACAATATATACAGAGCTCCTGTATATAATATCACTGTGATCACGGTATTACCTGTACACTATACACTATATACAGAGCTCCTGTGTATAATGTCACTGGTGATCTCTGTATTACCTGTACACTGACACTATATACAGAGCTCCTGTGTATAATGTCACTGGTGATCACTGTATTACCTGTACACTATACACTATATACAGAGCTCCTGTGTATAATGTCACTGGTGATCACTGTATTACCTGTACACTATACACTATATACAGAGCTCCTGTGTATAATGTCACTGGTGATCACTGTATTACCTGTACACTTACACTATATACTATGACATAGCTCCCGTGTTTAATATCACTGGGGATCACCATATTACCTGTACACTATACACTATATACAGAGCTCCTGTGTATAATGTGTAACGGGTCTGGGAGGTGGAACCTCTGAGCAACTATACAAGGGGGCGGTCCTTGTAAGGAAGCGGGTGGCTCCCAGGGAAGATGGGCAGGTAGTCACGGCAAGTGACAGGGACAGACTCTGGGTAGAGGGGCAGGTAGTCACGGCAAGTGACAGGGACAGTCTCTGGGTAGAAGGGCAGGTAGTCACGGCAAGTGACAGGGACAGTCTCTGGGTAGAAGGGCAGGTAGTCACGGCAAGTGACAGGGACAGTCTCTGGGTAGAAGGACAGCAGGCAGGTGGCTGGTGAGCGCTCCCAGGTGAGCGGGCGAGAGTCTCTGGACAGGCAGGTAGTCACGGCAAGTGACGGCAGAGCCTCCAGGTAGGCTAGCAGGCAGGTAGCAGGTGAGCGCTCCCAGGTGAGCGGGCAAGAGTCTCTGGACAGGCAGGTGGTCACGGCAAGTGACGGCAGAGCCTCCAGGTAGGCTAGCAGGCAGGTAGCAGGTGAGCGCTCCCAGGTGAGCGGGCAAGAGTCTCTGGACAGGCAGGTGGTCACGGCAAGTGACGGCAGAGCCTCCAGGTAGGCTAGCAGGCAGGTAGCAGGTGAGCGCTCCCAGGTGAGCGGGCAAGAGTCTCTGGACAGGCAGGTGGTCACGGCAAGTGACGGCAGGGCCTCCAGGTAGGCTAGCAGGCAGGTAGCAGGTGAGCGCTCCCAGGTGAGCGGGCAGGCTGGTCCATAGACAAACTGACAGGTGTCGGAAGGCAGACCGTCGGACCGCAGGCTTGCAAGCAGATAAGCGGATATCAGGCAGGTATCAAGCAGGAATCTGGCAGGTGACAGGCAGAAATCTGGCAGGTGACTGGCAGGTAACTGGTAGTTGGCCGGGAGTTTCAATTTATAGGCCACCGGGTTGTTCTGTTTGATAACCTCCAGTGGGCCGATGAACCGAGGCTCTAACTTGTAGGAGGGAATCTTGAACCGGACATATTTGGACGAGAGCCAGACTTTATCTCCAGGACGGAATTGTGGAGGATCCAGGCGTTTTTTGTCAGCGAGTTTTTTCATCCGCTCGGACGACTGAAGGAGTGCGGATCGGGTACTCTCCCAAATGGAGGAAAATTCGCTAACGAGAGATTCCGCAGCCGGATTGTCCACCGAGGTGGAGACGGGAAATGGGATCCGAGGATGCTGACCGAAGACTACAAAAAACGGGGATTTGGAGGAAGATTCGCTCTCGTGATTATTGTAAGAGAACTCGGCCCATGGTAGGAGATCCACCCAGTCCGAATGGTGGGCATTAACGAAGTGCCGGAGGTAACTGGTCAGGTTGTGATTGATCCGCTCCACTTGACCATTGGACTGTGGATGGTAAGCGGAGGAGAAGTCCAGAGTGACGTCAAGCAACTTACATGTGGCTCTCCAGAAGCGTGAGGTGAATTGAACCCCACGATCTGACACGATGTGGAGGGGCAGGCCATGGAGACGGAAGATGTGGCGGATAAAGTCTTTAGCCAGCTCGGGTGCAGACGGGAGGCCCGGCAGGGGAATGAAGTGCGCCATCTTGGAAAAGCGATCAGCGACCACCCAAATGACCGTACAACCGGCAGAGACAGGGAGATCCGTTATAAAGTCCATAGCTATATGCTGCCACGGGGCAGCAGGTACTGGAAGAGGAAGGAGGCGACCGGCTGGCAGGTGTCTCGGAACTTTGTTGCGGGCGCAGGACACACAGGCTGAAACAAAGTCTATTACATCCTTGTGCAGGGTAGGCCACCAGTAATGCCGGGTAATGAGCTGGAGGGTCTTTTTCTGACCGGCGTGGCCAGCTAGCTTAGACGAGTGACCCCAGTGTAGGACCTTCTTCCGATCAGGTACTGTTACGAACGTCTTACCGGGAGGGAGACAATTTAGATTCACGGGGGCCACTTGCATTACTCTGGCGGGATCAATGATGTGCTTAGGTTCCTCCTCTAGATCAGATACCAGGAAGGATCGGGACAAGGCGTCAGCTTTGATGTTTTTGTCTGCCGGGCGAAAATGAAGAACAAAATCAAAGCGGGCAAAAAACAAGGACCACCAGGCTTGGCGCGGGTTAAGTCTCTGGGCGCTCTGAAGGTAAGCCAAGTTCTTGTGGTCCATGTAAATTATTACCGGGTGAAGAGCCCCCTCGAGCAGGTAACGCCACTCCTCCAGTGCCAGCTTAATGGCTAACAATTCTCGGTCTCCAATAGAATAATTGCGCTCAGAAGAGGAGAAGAGTTTGGAGAAAAAAACGCAGGTTACCATTCTTCCGGAAGATGACTTTTGGGTAAGTACCGCCCCGGCTCCGGAGGAGGAAGCATCAACTTCTAGAAAGAATTGTTTGTTGCCGTCCGGACGATGCAGCACCGGGGCGGAGGAGAAAGCCTGTTTTAAGGAAAGAAAGGCCTCCTCAGCTTCGGGCGGCCATCTTCTGGAATTAGTGCCCTTACGGGTGAGCGCAGAGATAGGGGCAGTCCAGGAAGAGAAGTGCGGTATGAAGAGGCGGTAATAGTTGGCGAAGCCCAGGAACCGCTGAATAGCCTTCAACCCCTCTGGTCGGGGCCACTTCTGGATGGCAGACAGTTTCTCAGGATCCATTTGTAGGCCGGTCTGAGAGATTATGTAGCCCAGAAATGGAAGAGAGGTCTGCTCAAAGATGCACTTCTCATATTTAGCGTAGAGGTAGTTCTGCCTGAGCAGGACCTGACGAACATCCCTCCGGTGAGTAGGAAGGTTCGGAGAGAAGACCAAGATGTCGTCCAGGTACACCACCACGCAGGAGTAGAGAAGGTCACGGAAGATGTCATTGACCAACTCTTGAAAGACGGCAGGAGCATTACAGAGACCGAAGGGCATTACTAGGTACTCATAGTGGCCGTCCCGGGTGTTGAATGCTGTCTTCCACTCATCCCCCTGACGGATACGGACCACGGAGATCCAGTTTGGTGAAGATTCTAGCCCCCATCAGACGGTCAAATAATTCAGGAATGAGCGGGAGGGAGTATTTATTCTTCACTGTAATCTGGTTAAGGCCTCTATAATCTATACATGGACGGAGTGAGCCGTCCTTCTTTTTGACGAAGAAGAAGCCTGCTCCCGCCGGGGAGGTAGATTTCCGGATAAATCCCCGGGCCAGATTCTCCTCAATATATTCTGACATGGACCGGGTCTCTGCAGCGGACAAAGGGTAGATACGCCCACGGGGAGGAGTAGAGCTGGGTATCAGGTCGATTGGGCAGTCGTATGGTCTATGAGGGGGTAATGTCTCTGCTTCTTTTTTATTGAAGACATCCGCATAAGACCAATAGGGAACTGGTAGACTGGGTAGATTGACTGGGGTAGGAGAAGGACGAGCAGGATGAACGGGAACTAGACAAGTCTTATGGCAGTCCTGTCCCCAGCGAAGGACTTCTCCGGTCTGCCAGTCAAGCACGGGTGCATGTTTCTGGAGCCAAGGTAGGCCTAGCAAGAGTGCGTGAGAGAGTCCAGGCAGAACATGAAAGGAGATGCTCTCAGAATGCAGCATTCCCACCTGTAGAGTTAGAGATTCGGTGATGAGTTGGATGGGATGTGGTAAGAGGCCCCCATCCACGGCGGTGACAGATAAAGGTACGGCCAGAGGTTTGGTGGGAATGCGGTATCTCTCTACCAGGGATTGAGAGATGAGATTTCCAGCAGCTCCTGAGTCAAGTTGAGCCAGTTCGAAATAGCGGTTCTCTCCGCAGATGATAGAGACTGACAGCATCAGGGATGGAGAGGGTTTACTTTTGTCTAGGGCGACCTCTCCGAGCGATCCTAGACACAGGCGTTTCCCGACCTCTCTGGGCAGGAACGGATCCGGTGCTCCTTACTGCCACAGTAGAAACAGCTCCCCACGGCACGGCGTAAGTCTTGACGGGTTTTGACCATCTTGGTCTGGTCGAGCTGCATAGGCTCAGGTGAGTGTGCCTGGGGAGTAACGGAGGGAGTGACAGGTTTCTGGAAGGTAGGGGCTAGACGTGGAAACCTCCTCTCACGGGTAACCTCTTTGGCGCGCTCCTGGAACCGGATGTCAATCCAGGTGGCAAGTGTTATTAAGTCGTCGAGAGTGGTAGGAATGTCCCGACCGGCGAGTTCATCTTTAATACGGCCGGACAGACCCTCCCAGAAAACAGACACCAGGGCGTCGTTATCCCAGGCCAGCTCCGAGGCAAGGGTACGGAACCGTATGGCATATTGGCCCACGGTGAGATTTCCTTGATGGAGGCGTAGCAGAGACGATGCGGATGAGGTCTTCCGTCCGGGTTCGTCGAAGACTTTCCGGAAAGCCGTGAGAAAGGCTGGCAGGTCGGACACCAGGGGGTCTCCTCTCTCCCATAGAGGATTGAGCCAAGCCAGAGCCTCCCCCGTGAGGTGGGACATGATAAAGGCTACTTTGGACCGGTCGGAGATAAACTGGTGGGACAAGAGTTCAAAGTGCAGGGTGCACTGGTTTATGAAGCTCCGAGCTTGAGCGGAGTCACCTCCGAAGCGAGGAGGTGCAGAAAGCCGGGGTCCGGGGCAGGATACCATGGTATTGGTGGGCAGCGGCGCTGCCGGGTTGCGAGTCATGACACTAGCGGTGGTTGCTGGTGGAGCAGTCAGAGTGTCCAGGCGAGAGTTGACATTCCGCAGGTGACTCAGGATGGACTCCTGTTGGGACCTCTGACGGGACAGTTCATGACATAGGTCCAAGAGCGAGGGAGCTTGGGTGCCACCGGATTCCATGGCCCGAGCAAACTGTATCGGGTCTGGGAGGTGGAACCTCTGAGCAACTATACAAGGGGGCGGTCCTTGTAAGGAAGCGGGTGGCTCCCAGGGAAGACGGGCAGGTAGTCACGGCAAGTGACAGGGACAGACTCTGGGTAGAGGGGCAGGTAGTCACGGCAAGTGACAGGGACAGTCTCTGGGTAGAAGGGCAGGTAGTCACGGCAAGTGACAGGGACAGTCTCTAGGTAGAAGGGCAGGTAGTCACGGCAAGTGACAGGGACAGTCTCTGGGTAGAAGGACAGCAGGCCGGTGGCTGGTGAGCGCTCCCAGGTGAGCGGGCGAGAGTCTCTGGACAGGCAGGTGGTCACGGCAAGTGACGGCAGAACCTCCAGGTAGACTAGCAGACAGGTAGCAGGTGGACGCTCCCAGGTGAGCGGGCAAGAGTCTCTGGACGGGCAGGTGGTCACGGCAAGTGACGGCAGAGCCTCCAGGTAGGCTAGCAGGCAGGTAGCAGGTGAGCGCTCCCAGGTGAGCGGGCAAGAGTCTCTGGACAGGCAGGTGGTCACGGCAAGTGACGGCAGAGCTTCCAGGTAGGCTAGCAGGCAGGTAGCAGGTGAGCGCTCCCAGGTGAGCGGGCAAGAGTCTCTGGACAGGCAGGTGGTCACGGCAAGTGACGGCAGGGCCTCCAGGTAGGCTAGCAGGCAGGTAGCAGGTGAGCGCTCCCAGGTGAGCGGGACGGCTGGTCCATAGACAGACTGACAGGTGTCGGAAGGCAGACCGTCGGACCGCAGGCTTGCAAGCAGATAAGCGGATATCAGGCAGGTATCAAGCAGGAATCTGGCAGGTGACTGGCAGGTAACAGGCAGAAATCTGGCAGGTGACTGGCAGGTAACTGGTAGCCGGACCTGAGGACTGAAGCAGAGTGAAGGCTTTGCAACAGCATTGCTCGGGCACCTCCATTTTGGAGGAGGTGCCTTATATATGGTGAAGTCCTCCGGCCATTGGCCTGGGACTCCTTAGGCCGGCGCGCGCGGCCCCTTTAAGAGAGGGGGAGCGCGCGCGCGCCCTAAGCACCGTGGCCGGGAAGCAGCGCACGCTGCCAGCAGAGCGGGAGGAAGATGCCGGGCACGGAGCGGAGAGGTGAGGGGAACAGCGTCCCTGCCTAGCAGGAGGCAGGGACGCCGACGCTACATAATGCCACTGGTGTTCACGGTATTACCTGTACACTATACACTATATACAGAGCTCCTGTGTATAATATCACTGGTGATCACTGTATTACCTGTACACTGACACTATATACAGAGCTCCTGTGTATAATATCACTGGTGATCACGGTATTACCTGTACACTGACACTATATACAGAGCTCCTGTGTATAATGTCACTGGTGATCCCTGTATTACCTGTACACTGACACTATATACATAGCTCCTGTGTATAATGTCACTTGTGTTCACGGTATTACCTGTACACTATACACTATATACAGAGCTCCTGTGTATAATGTCACTGGTGATCACTGTATTACCTGTACACTATATACTATATACAGAGCTCCTGTGTATAATGTCACTGGTGATCACTGTATTACCTGTACACTGACACTGTATACAGAGCTCCTGTGTATAATGTCACTGGTGATCACTGTATTACCTGTACACTATACACTATATACAGAGCTCCTGTGTATAATGTCACTGGTGATTACTGTATTACCTGTACACTGACACTGTATACAGAGCTCCTGTGTATAATGTCACTGGTGATCACTGTATTACCTGTACACTATACACTATATACAGAGCTTCTGTGTATAATGTCACTGGTGTTCACTGTATTACCTGTACACTATATACAGACCTCCTGTGTATAATGTCACTGGTGATCACTGTATTACCTGTACACTATATACAGAGCTCCTGTGTATAATGTCAATTGTGTTCACTGTATTACCTGTACATTGACACTATATACAGAGCTCCTGTATATAATGTCACTTGTGTTCACTGTATTACCTATACAATGACACTATATACAGAGCTCCTGTGTATAATGTCACTTGTGTTCACTGTATTACCTGTACACTGACACTATATACAAAACTCCTGTGTATAATGTCACTGGTGATCACTGTATTACCTATACACTGACACTATATACAGAGCTCCTGTGTATAATGGCACTTAATATTGTGTTTGTATGTGGTATTATTCTGTCACTACGTGGTGATAATATGTGATCTGGTGAAAGTGTGGCAGTATTTGTCCCTTGTATGTGGTATTATTCTGTCTCTATGTGGTAGTAATGTGTGATCTGGTCATTGTGTGGCGGTATTTCTCCCTTGTATGTGGTATTATTTGGTCACTATGTGGTGGCAATATGTGGTCTGGTCATGATGTGGCGATATTTGTTCCTTGTATGTGGTACTATTCGGCCACTATATACGCACAGAAGTAAAAAACGAAGAACAGAGCCTGAAGTGTTGCAAAACATATATAATATTTATTAGAATAAATAGTTAATCAGACATATATAGGAGCACAAAGAGAGGTGTGAGGCAAAGAAACCACAACAACCCTCACCGCATGGCTGCCACCAAGGAGGGACTAGCAATAAAAAAGATAACAGCTAGCAATCAAAGCATAATATGCGTACACCAACATGATCGAAGTATTTCTAGTATCCCCACACCAAATATGGTAGATACATCTTGATAAATAGTATATCTAATAACATTATTATTGATGTACAGCATCACAGCCCTGCTATCTATATCATAGATGTAAAATCCCCATTCATATATAGTATAATATGTAGAGACTGATCACCGCTGTATACATACCAGGGATGTGGTTAGCAGCTATAGACAGAGATAACAGGAGGGCAGAAGTCCGTCCAGGGGGCAGCACACGCGGAGCAGGGATGCCCCAATTCGGTCACTATGTGGTGGTATTATGTGATCGGTTCATGGTGTGACAGTATTTGTGATTTGTATGTGGTATTATTCAGTCACTATGTGGTGGTAATATGTGGTCTGGTCATGGTGTGGCAATATTTGTTCCTTGTATGTGGTATTATTCAGTCACTATGTGGTGGTAATATGTGGTCTGGTCATGATGTGGCGATATTTGTTCCTTGTATGTGGTACTATTCGGTCACTATGTGGTAGTATTATGTGATCGTTCATGGTGTGACAGTATTTGTCCTTTGTATGTGGTATTATTCAGTCACTATGTGGTGGTAATATGTGGTCTGGTCATGGTGTGATGGTATTTGTCCCTTGTATGTGTTAATATTATGGTCATTTAAAAAAATGTATGTGACACATTCCCTTCAAGAAAAATAAAAAAAAATATACCTAAAAAGAGTATTAGATATTTTAAGAAATATTTAATCGGTTAGAGTAGAGTAGGGCCCGGCCAGAAGAGTCTACCTTGTCATTAAAAAATCTTTTGACCAAAACAAAAGCTGCTGGCTATATATGTGATATGGTGTTTGATGAGAACTGTTAATGTATGATTGGTGAGGAGGACGTGGTGCAGAAGTGGAGTTTTTCCAGGAGTGGGTGGTGGGACTGTGGAAGGTTCTCATGGAGGCGGAGCTGGGGTGGAGCCTGGGTGGAGTCTCAAGGGGGCTCGACAATTTTGCCAGTATAGGGCCTTGAAATTCCTGGTGAAAGCCCTGACTGTGAGAGACAGAATCTAAAACTACAAACCAGAAAATCACATTGTAGGATTTTAAAATAATTAAATTGCATTTTATTGCATGAAATAAGTATTTGATCACTTATCAATCAGCAAGAATTCTGCCTCTCACAGACATGTTAGTTCTCTTTAAGAAGTCCTCCTACTCTGCACTCATTACCTCTTTTAATTGCACCTGTTTGAACTCATTACCTGTATAAAAGACACCTGTCCACACACTCAATCAATCACTCCAACCTCTCCATCATGGCCAAGACCAAAAAGCTGTCTAAGGACACCAGGGACAATATTGTAAACCTGCACAAGGCTGGGATGGGCTACAGGACAATAGGCAAGCAGCTTGGTGAGAAGACAACAACTGTTAGCACAATTATTAGAAAATGGAAGATACACAAGATGATTGTCAATCTTCCTTGGTCTGGGGCCCCATGCAAGTTCTCATCTTGTGGGGTACTTATGATTCTGAGAAAGGTCAGGAATTAGCCCTGAACTACACGGGAGGACCTCGTCATTGACCTGAAGAGAGCTGGGATCACAGTCTCAAATATTATCATTAGTAACACACTAGGCAATCATGGATTAAAATTCTGCAGGGCACACAAGGTCCCCCTAATCACGCCAGCACATGTCCAGGCCCATTTAAAGTTCGCCAATGACCATTTGGATTATCCAGAGGAAGCATGGGAGAAGGTCATGTGGTCAAATGAGACCAAAATAGAACTTTTTGGTATCAACCCCACTCGTTGTGTTTGGAGGAAGAAGGATGAATACAACCCCAAAAAGACTGTCCCAACCGTGAAGCATGGTGGAGGAAACATCATACTTTGTTGGTGCTTTTCTGCAAAGGGGACAGGATGTCTGCAACGTATTGAAGGGAGGATGGATGGGGTCATGTATCGTGAGATTTTGGCTAACAACCTCCTTCCCTCAGTAAGAGCTTTGAAGATGGATCTTCTAGCATGACAATGACCTGAAACACACAGCCAGGGCAATTAAGGAGTGGCTCTGTAAGAAGTATTTCAAGGCCCTGGAGTGGCCTAGCCAGTCTCCTAACCTAATAGAAAATCTTTGGAGGAAGCTGAAACTCAATTTTACCCAGCGACAGCCCCGAAACCTGAAAGATCTGGACAAGATCTGAATGGAGGAGTGGGCCAAAATCCCTGCTGCAGTGTGTGCAAACCTGGTCAAGAACTACAGGAAATGTCTGATCTCTGTAATTGCAAACAAAGGTTTCTGTAACAAATATTAAGTTCTGCTTTTCTATAGTATCAAATACTTATTTCATGCAATAAAATACAAATTAATTATGTAAAAATCATACAATGTGATTTTCTGTTTTTTTTATTTTTAGATTCTGTCTCACAGGTGAAGTGACCGACGATAAAAATTACAGACCTTTCCATTCTTTGTAGGTGGGAAAACTTGGAAAATCAGCAGCATATCAAATACTTATGTTCCCCACTGTATATAAAAGAATTGTAGAGGTAGACCCCATACACATCCTGTAAAAATTATGAAGGAGGGGATCATATACACCCTGGAAAAATGAAGAGTGAGGGTCGCATGAACAAGGGCCGCATGATGACCTTCTAAAAATTGGGAGCGAGGGCTGCATGATTACTCGGTTGATATGGCGTAGGAGAAGGACAAGAAAAAGAATACACCATGAACTGTATACCCTTTTTTGGGTGGGAAGGGGTGCATGGGAATACATCAGATAAAAAGGAACATTTGAGTTGGCTTTAAGTTCTGCTGCTATCATCCGGTGGGGTTGAGAAGTCTGGGTCCACGGTCTTGGCCCCTGTGCTCATTATCAGCAGCACGTCTACTTCCCGTCCCTTTCTGCATGCCTTGCGCATTTTAATTTAGGCATAATATATATGCGTGCAAACTTTCCGGTATTAATAGTGATATAAAAACATGTAGCCCTGAAAAGGACTTTAGTTTTTAGGTTGCAGCAGCTGCTGCTATATATGTGCATGATATGTAAGCTGTAATTATCTGTCTATCAATAAAAACAATTTCTATGCCATTTATACTCCTGTTTCCCTCCAGTGTACATATAATTGTAGGCTTTCATCAGCCTCAGACAGGAGTCATATTACGTTAGGTTCCCAGCAGAGAATGTTGCCTTGTCAGTGGCTCTTGGGTTCACATGAATTGGCCAATTTACGCACTAAGTATCTTAATTTTGGCTCTTTTTTCTAGAGCAGCAGTGCAATTCCAATTTCATAGGTTTCATGTTTGCATACTATAGCGTCACAGAGTGCAGCTTTAATTTGTTAGTTATATTTGGAAGTGGCTCTCTAAGCTTGCACCTGTTCACACCTGTTTTTTCTGTTTGGAAGTGACGGTCAGTCTTTGATATTTGTATACACCTACGCGAGGGCTTTCTGTCAAGTGCTTTTGGAAGGTTCAAGCACCAATTGTCTCTAATCTCTCACCAATCTGGACATTTATTATTAACTAGATGGTGGCCCGATTCTAACGCAACGGGTATTCTAGAATATGTATGCGGCCGGGCGCAATCAGCAGAGCGGGGTTTACATTTTTTACATTTGGCGCCAAAATCGCTGATTGGTCGTGGCCCCCGGTCGCGACCAATCAGCAGAGCGGTGTTTAAATTTGGCGCCAATATCGCTGATTGGTCGCGGCAGCATATTATTAGGCAGCATGTATTTGTGCAGAGCCGCCTCTTGAAGATTCCATCACAAGATTCCATGATGACATCACTGGTGATTGTCTGCCATTATGACATCACAGCTCGCAGTCACTACTTATACAATGTACACAGGGTCACGGCTGTCTTTGTTGACTGAGCGCACTTGCTGTTTTTCGCTATTCCATAGTGACTGATCGCACTTGCAGTTCCTAGCTATTCCATAGTGACTTGATCGCACTTGAAGTTTCTCACTATTCCATAGTGACTGATTGCACTAGCAGTTTCTAGCTATGGCTAAAATATTTTTGGACAATCTTCAGGTAGAAGCTCTATGGGAGATTCTTACCACCAATCGCCCTGAGATTGTGCTTCTACCACCTGATGGCGTCCTCAGCTTCACTCACCGGCTGGTGGTGGAGCTAGTAAGAGACTGCCTGACCAAATACCATCGAGGTCATCTCACCTCAGAGTATCTGACGGATTTACCCAAGAACATCAGGACATTACTACAGCAGGTAAGTGGCGGATGCTCCGCACAAATCTTCTCCACAATAATGGATAATAATGGTGGGATTGAAGCAGGGATGGATTAAGAGTAGCCGGGGCACCCGACATGTCACATGATTCTCTTTGATAGATGATGTGATAAGTCACGCGATTAACACGCAGGTGCTCTGGTGAACTACACATAACATAGCGCTGTACATAATAGAGAAGGGGTGGGAAAGTCATTTTGCTGAGGGGCCACATGAGTGATGTGACTGTTGTGGAGGCCAATCCAATAGGCTAAAATTAATTCTGCTCAATATTAATATTAACATATTAATTATAATTATGATTTTATATTATTAATTGTACCATTTAATATTGAGCAGATTTAAGTATGCTGACATCCCCCTTTATACTGTATGAGCCCACATATAGCCCCCTATATACCATATAAGCCCACACATAGCCCCTATATACAGTGTGAACCACCACATAGCCCTCTATATATACAGTATGAGCTTTCACATAGCCCCCTATATACAGCTGAGCCCTCACATAGCCCCATATATACACTATCAGCTCTCACAAAGCCCCATATATACAGTATGAGCCCTCACATAGCCCCCTATGTACAGTCGAGCCCTCACATAGCCCCCTATATACAGTGTGAGCCCTCACACAGCCCCATATATACAGGTGAGCCCCCTATATAGAGCTAAGCCCTCACATAGCTCCATATATACAGTATGAGCCCTCACATAGCCCCTATATACAGCTGAGCCCTTACATAGCCCTCTATATACAGATTGAGCGCCCACACATTTTAAATATTGCTTGGCGGCATGTATTTGTGCAGAGCCGCCTCCATAAGATTCCATCACAAGATTCCATGATGACATCACTGGTGATGATCAGCCATTATGACATCACAGCTCGCAGTCACTACTTATACAATGTACACAGGGTCACGGCTGTCTTTGTTGACTCTATAGTGACTGAGCGCACTTGCTGTTTTTCGCTATTCCATAGTGACTGATCGCACTTGCAGTTCCTAGCTATTCCATAGTGACTGAGCGCACTTGCAGTTTCTCGCTATTCCATAGTGACTGATTGCACTTGCAGTTTCTAGCTATGGCTGATTTACTTTTGGACAATCTTCAGGTAGAAGCTCTATGGGAGATTCTTACCACCTATCGCCCTGAGATTGTGCTTCTACCACCCGATGGCGTCCTTAGCTTCACTCACCGGCTGGTGGTGGAGCTAGTAAGAGACTGCCTGACCAAATACCATCGAGGTCATCTCACCTCAGAGTATCTGATGGATTTACCCCAGAACATAAGGACATTACTACAACAGGTAAATGACGGAGGTTCCGCACAAATAATGGATAATAATGGTGGGATAGAAGCTTCTTCTTTCTTCCAATATAAAACAGAACGAGTCCCCAGATATACATTGTATGTACAGATATACAGATGTAGTCATTGTATCTGCAGAGAGGAGCAGATGTCATATACAATGGCCTCCTCTATTGTGACCTTTCTCATCTCAGAATTTTCATTTTTGTTTCTTTTCTTCTTTATAGGCTGAAAAAAGATCTCAACGTGGAGATTTGTTTTTTCTTAAAGAACTGGCCGAAAAAGTCCTGTGTGTCCTGGAAGGTCCGGCCTGCTCCTTGGAAAGCCTGGTAAGGATCCATCATCTTCTCTATCACACGTCGTTGTTTCCGGATCTTCTCCAGATCACCAGTCAGAGATCAGAAGATCTGGGGTCAGATCTGAGAGAACTTTCTGAGAAAAGACCTCATGATGGCTGCGCCTGATCTGTACAGTTACAGTTGGTGCGTCGTCTGTAAATGCAGGTTCAGTCCTTCCTGATTGATGGATTTGGTGATTTACTGGAAGGCTCCACGTGTTAATACTATATATTCTATCTATCAGAAGACCCCAGAAGGCGACACCGAAGACGAGCAAAATGTGACCCCAGAAACCCCTGACCCCAATATGAGTCAGCCGGGGCCGAGCAGCCATCTGACTACAGGTGAGCCGATCACACAACCTTCTACAGGAAATATCCGGAGATTATACAGAACAGGGGATAATGTCACATTTACTCTTTCCACTCTGTGTAATGGGAACCTGGCAGCACAGGTTACATATGGGAGTAGTGGGAGGACTGGACAGGACATTTTCTCCAGAAATCCAAAGTGCCAGTCAGGAGAAAACTAACGTAGAAGTCATATGCAAATCAGGATGGAAGTGCACTGGGGGCGGGGAAGAAGAAGTCCGAGTGCAGTGACACGCCCCTGTGCACTTCCAGGCTAATTTGCATAGGGCTCTTACGCTTTAGCTGTCTTCCCATCGCTCACATATGCAGCGAGGGTGATGGGTTCCTCATTCATGTGGTCATTGGGGTCCTCCATCATTTACATTACATTTATCTATGGCTGTGCCGGACGTTCCCATATATAGAGACCCCATATAACGAGTATTAATCCCATTCACAGACGTCTTGTCATTTTTCTGTTATATTGCTGTATTATATATGTAGGATTAATATTGTCTAATATATTTTATTTATTCATCATTTTATCACTATTTTAGAAACAACTGAGCTGTTGGATCCTGACAATGTAATCTTAGAGATCCCGGAGATCCAAGAATCTGCCGATGTAAGTATTATAGAGGGAGATGTCTATGTGTCACCAGATCACGGGGTGTGAATGACCCGTCCAGTATTATCCCCATATAACCAGGGGACGCCTCTATCATCAGAGGAGGTGACACCATTGCATTAGATAATAGCATTTATATTATAGGGAATCTGTCAGAAGGTTATTACTCCTCATCTGAGAGCAGCATGATGTAGAGGCAGAGACCCTGATTCTAGCGATGTATTCATTACCTTACGGAGGGCAGCAGTTGTGATGAAATCAATATTTTTTCTGCTGCAGATCTGGCAGTGCTCTGAATGCTGAGCCCTGTATAACCCCGCCCACACCAGTGATTGGTAGCTTTCTGTGTAATACCCCGCCCCCACCAGTGATTGGCAGCTTTCTGTGTAATACCCCGCCCACACCAGTGATTGGCAGCTTTCTATGTACAGTGTGCATAGGCAGAAAGCTGCCATTCAGTGGTGGGGGTGGGGTAACACAGAGCTATAGGACTACATGGCACAAGACAGATAGTCCTCTAGTGATAATCTCCTGCTGATAAAACACTGATTTTATTGACACAGCACCACACAGCCTAGTAAGTGACACATCACTGGAATCAGGGTCTCAGCCCTTACATCATGCTTCTCTCAGATTACATAGCACACAGACAGATCCTCTGTAAGTTCTCCTCTGTGTGATTTCTCACATTATCCAGCACTGTACAATGATCCCGATGTATGGAGGATCCCCCCTTACATTACATCCGTGTCTGCGGAGCGTCCGGCTTGTATCGTCCCTACATCGGATCAGTGACATCAGCTGGGACATAATATCGGAGGAGACGTTTCTGCATCTGGAGATTTTCTCCCGAAGCTTCTAGATCTTAATATCATTTCTTCTTCTTCTTTTCTAGAACTTGATGGAATCATTGATCCCGGCGAGAAAGCCGCGTATGAGCGACTATGAAACATCTAAGCTGATCAGCAGCGGATCTTTTGGGTGAGATTTCAGTTGGCATAATCCACATTTCTCAGGTTTCCCTATGACAAGCCTTTAGCCTCTGTGCTCTGCCATTCAGTGTTATCATAGGGAAATGACCAGTTAATGTGACCTGGGTGTGGTTCTGGCAGATGTGCCATTGTGCAGACCTCCCATAGGTGATAATGTGACCTGGGTGTGGTTCTGGCAGACTTGGCATTGTGCAGATCTCCCATAGGTGATAATGTGACCTGGCTGAGGAACTGGCAGACATAGCATTGTGTAGACCTCCCATGGGTGATAATGTGACCTGGGTGAGGGTCTGGCAGATGTGGCATTGTGCAGACCTCACATAGGTGATTATGTGACCTGGGTGTGGTTCTGGCAGACTTGGCATTGTGCAGACCTCCCATAGATGATAATGTGACCTGGGTGAGGAACTGGCAGACATAGCATTGTGTAGACCTCCCATGGGTGATACTGTGACCTGGGTGTGGTTCTGGCAGACTTGGCATTGTGCAGATCTCCCATAGGTGATAATATGACCTGGGTGTGGTTCTGGCAGACTTGGCATTGTGCAGATCTCCCATAGGTGATAATGTGACCTGGGTGAGGAACTGGCAGACATAGCATTGTGTAGACCTCCCATGGGTGATAATGTGACCTGGGTGAGGGTCTGGCAGATGTGGCATTGTGCAGACCTCACATAGGTGATTATGTGACCTGGGTGTGGTTCTGGCAGACTTGGCATTGTGCAGACCTCCCATAGATGATAATGTGACCTGGGTGAGGAACTGGCAGACATAGCATTGTGTAGACCTCCCATAGGTGATAATGTGACCTGGGTGAGGAACTGGCAGACATAGCATTGTGCAGACCTCCCATAGGTGATAATGTGACCTGGGTGAGGGTCTGGCAGACGTGGCATTGTGCAGACCTCCCATAGGTGATAATGTGACCTGGGTGTGGTTCTGGCAGATGTGGCATTGTGCAGACCTCCCATAGGTGATATTATGACCTGGGTGAGGGCTCCAGCAGACGTGGCATTGTGCAGACCTCCCATAGGCGATTATGTGACCTGGGTGTGGTTCTGGCAGATGTGGCATTGTGCAGACCTCCCATAGGTGATAATGTGACCTGGGTGAGGGCTCCAGCAGACGTGGCATTGTGCAGACCTCCCATAGGTGATAATGTGACCTGGGTGAGGGCTCCAGCAAATGTGGCATTGTGCAGATCTCCCATAGGTGATAATGTGACCTGGGTGAGGAACTGGCAGACATAGCATTGTGTAGACCTCCCATGGGTGATAATGTGACCTGGGTGAGGGTCTGGCAGATGTGGCATTGTGCAGACCTCACATAGGTGATTATGTGACCTGGGTGTGGTTCTGGCAGACTTGGCATTGTGCAGACCTCCCATAGATGATAATGTGACCTGGGTGAGGAACTGGCAGACATAGCATTGTGTAGACCTCCCATGGGTGATAATGTGACCTGGGTGTGGTTCTGGCAGACTTGGCATTGTGCAGATCTCCCATAGGTGATAATGTGACCTGGGTGAGGAACTGGCAGACATAGCATTGTGCAGATCTCCCATAGGTGATAATGTGACCTGGGTGAGGAACTGGCAGACATAGCATTGTGCAGACCTCCCATAGGTGATAATGTGACCTGGGTGAGGGTCTGGCAGACATAGCATTGTGCAGACCTCCCATAGGTGATAATGTGACCTGGGTGTGGTTCTGGCAGATGTGGCATTGTGCAGAGCTCCCATAGGTGATATTGTGACCTGGGTGAGGGCTCCAGCAGACGTGGCATTGTGCAGACCTCCCATAGGTGATTATGTGACCTGGGTGTGGTTCTGGCAGATGTGGCATTGTGCAGACCTCCCATAGGTGATAATGTGACCTGGGTGAGGGCTCCAGCAGACGTGGCATTGTGCAGACCTCCCATAGGTGATAATGTGACCTGGGTGAGGGCTCCAGCAAATGTGGCATTGTGCAGATCTCCCATAGGTGATAATGTGACCTGGGTGAGGAACTGGCAGACATAGCATTGTGTAGACCTCCCATGGGTGATAATGTGACCTGGGTGAGGGCTCCAGCAAATGTGGCATTGTGCAGACCTCCCATAGATGATAATGTGACCTGGGTGAGGAACTGGCAGACATAGCATTGTGTAGACCTCCCATGGGTGATACTGTGACCTGGGTGTGGTTCTGGCAGACTTGGCATTGTGCAGATCTCCCATAGGTGATAATGTGACCTGGGTGTGGTTCTGGCAGACTTGGCATTGTGCAGATCTCCCATAGGTGATAATGTGACCTGGGTGAGGAACTGGCAGACATAGCATTGTGCAGACCTCCCATAGGTGATAATGTGACCTGGGTGAGGGTCTGGCAGACGTGGCATTGTGCAGACCTCCCATAGGTGATAATGTGACCTGGGTGTGGTTCTGGCAGATGTGGCATTGTGCAGACCTCCCATAGGTGATATTATGACCTGGGTGAGGGCTCCAGCAGACGTGGCATTGTGCAGACCTCCCATAGGTGATTATGTGACCTGGGTGTGGTTCTGGCAGATGTGGCATTGTGCAGACCTCCCATAGGTGATAATGTGACCTGGGTGAGGGCTCCAGCAGACGTGGCATTGTGCAGACCTCCCATAGGTGATAATGTGACCTGGGTGAGGGCTCCAGCAAATGTGGCATTGTGCAGATCTCCCATAGGTGATAATGTGACCTGGGTGAGGAACTGGCAGACATAGCATTGTGTAGACCTCCCATGGGTGATAATGTGACCTGGGTGAGGGTCTGGCAGATGTGGCATTGTGCAGACCTCACATAGGTGATTATGTGACCTGGGTGTGGTTCTGGCAGACTTGGCATTGTGCAGACCTCCCATAGATGATAATGTGACCTGGGTGAGGAACTGGCAGACATGGCATTGTGCAGATCTCCCATAGGTGATAATGTGACCTGGGTGAGGAACTGGCAGACATAGCATTGTGCAGATCTCCCATAGGTGATAATGTGACCTGGGTGAGGAACTGGCAGACATAGCATTGTGTAGACCTCCCATGGGTGATAATGTGACCTGGGTGAGGGTCTGGCAGATGTGGCATTGTGCAGACCTCACATAGGTGATTATGTGACCTGGGTGTGGTTCTGGCAGACTTGGCATTGTGCAGACCTCCCATAGATGATAATGTGACCTGGGTGTGGTTCTGGCAGACTTGGCATTGTGCAGATCTCCCATAGGTGATAATGTGACCTGGGTGTGGTTCTGTCAGACTTGGCATTGTGCAGATCTCCCATAGGTGATAATGTGACCTGGGTGAGGAACTGGCAGACATAGCATTGTGCAGACCTCCCATAGGTGATAATGTGACCTGGGTGAGGGTCTGGCAGACGTGGCATTGTGCAGACCTCCCATAGGTGATAATGTGACCTGGGTGAGGGTCTGGCAGATGTGGCATTGTGCAGACCTCCCATAGGTGATAATGTGACCTGGGTGAGGGCTCCAGCAGATGTGGCATTGTGCAGACCTCCCATAGGTGATTATGTGACCTGGGTGAGGGCTCCAGCAAATGTGGCATTGTGCAGACCTCCCATAGGTGATTATGTGACCTGGGTGAGGGCTCCAGCAGACATGGCATTGTGCAGACCTCCCATAGGTGATAATGTGACCTGGGTGAGGGCTCCAGCAAATGTGGCATTGTGCAGATCTCCCATAGGTGATAATGTGACCTGGGTGAGGAACTGGCAGACATAGCATTGTGTAGACCTCCCATGGGTGATAATGTGACCTGGGTGAGGGTCTGGCAGATGTGGCATTGTGCAGACCTCACATAGGTGATTATGTGACCTGGGTGTGGTTCTGGCAGACTTGGCATTGTGCAGACCTCCCATAGATGATAATGTGACCTGGGTGAGGAACTGGCAGACATGGCATTGTGCAGATCTCCCATAGGTGATAATGTGACCTGGGTGAGGAACTGGCAGACATAGCATTGTGCAGATCTCCCATAGGTGATAATGTGACCTGGGTGAGGAACTGGCAGACATAGCATTGTGTAGACCTCCCATGGGTGATAATGTGACCTGGGTGAGGGTCTGGCAGATGGGGCATTGTGCAGACCTCACATAGGTGATTATGTGACCTGGGTGTGGTTCTGGCAGACTTGGCATTGTGCAGACCTCCCATAGATGATAATGTGACCTGGGTGTGGTTCTGGCAGACTTGGCATTGTGCAGATCTCCCATAGGTGATAATGTGACCTGGTTGTGGTTCTGGCAGACTTGGCATTGTGCAGATCTCCCATAGGTGATAATGTGACCTGGGTGTGGTTCTGTCATACTTGGCATTGTGCAGATCTCCCATAGGTGATAATGTGACCTGGGTGAGGAACTGGCAGACATAGCATTGTGCAGACCTCCCATAGGTGATAATGTGACCTGGGTGAGGATCTGGCAGACGTGGCATTGTGCAGACCTCCCATAGGTGATTATGTGACCTGGGTGAGGACTCCAGCAAATGTGGCATTGTGCAGACCTCCCATAGGTGATAATGTGACCTGGGTGAGGGCTCCAGCAAATGTGGCATTGTGCAGATCTCCCATAGGTGATAATGTGACCTGGGTGAGGAACTGGCAGACATAGCATTGTGTAGACCTCCCATGGGTGATAATGTGACCTGGGTGAGGGTCTGGCAGATGTGGCATTGTGCAGACCTCACATAGGTGATTATGTGACCTGGGTGTGGTTCTGGCAGACTTGGCATTGTGCAGACCTCCCATAGATGATAATGTGACCTGGGTGAGGAACTGGCAGACATAGCATTGTGTAGACCTCCCATGGGTGATACTGTGACCTGGGTGTGGTTCTGGCAGACTTGGCATTGTGCAGATCTCCCATAGGTGATAATGTGACCTGGGTGTGGTTCTGGCAGACTTGGCATTGTGCAGATCTCCCATAGGTGATAATGTGACCTGGGTGAGGAACTGGCAGACATAGCATTGTGTAGACCTCCCATGGGTGATACTGTGACCTGGGTGTGGTTCTGGCAGACTTGGCATTGTGCAGATCTCCCATAGGTGATAATGTGACCTGGGTGTGGTTCTGGCAGACTTGGCATTGTGCAGACCTCCCATAGGTGATAATGTGACCTGGGTGAGGGTCTGGCAGACGTGGCATTGTGCAGACCTCCCATAGGTGATAATGTGACCTGGGTGAGGGTCTGGCAGATGTGGCATTGTGCAGACCTCCCATAGGTGATAATGTGACCTGGGTGAGGGCTCCAGCAGACGTGGCATTGTGCAGACCTCCCATAGGTGATAATGTGACCTGGGTGAGGGCTCCAGCAAATGTGGCATTGTGCAGACCTCCCATAGGTGATTATGTGACCTGGGTGTGGTTCTGGCAGATGTGGCATTGTGCAGACCTCCCATAGGTGATATTATGACCTGTGTGAGGGCTCCAGCAGACGTGGCATTGTGCAGACCTCCCATAGGTGATAATGTGACCTGGGTGAGGGCTCCAGCAAATGTGGCATTGTGCAGACCTCCCATAGGTGATAATGTGACCTGGGTGAGGAACTGGCAGACATAGCATTGTGTAGACCTCCCATGGGTGATAATGTGACCTGGGTGAGGGTCTGGCAGATGTGGCATTGTGCAGACCTCACATAGGTGATTATGTGACCTGGGTGTGGTTCTGGCAGACTTGGCATTGTGCAGACCTCCCATAGATGATAATGTGACCTGGGTGAGGAACTGGCAGACATAGCATTGTGTAGACCTCCCATGGGTGATACTGTGACCTGGGTGTGGTTCTGGCAGACTTGGCATTGTGCAGATCTCCCATAGGTGATAATGTGACCTGGGTGTGGTTCTGGCAGACTTGGCATTGTGCAGATCTCCCATAGGTGATAATGTGACCTGGGTGAGGAACTGGCAGACATAGCATTGTGCAGACCTCCCATAGGTGATAATGTGACCTGGATGAGGGTCTGGCAGACGTGGCATTGTGCAGACCTCCCATAGGTGATAATGTGACCTGGGTGAGGGTCTGGCAGATGTGGCATTGTGCAGACCTCCCATAGGTGATAATGTGACCTGGTTGAGGGCTCCAGCAGACGTGGCATTGTGCAGACCTCCCATAGGTGATAATGTGACCTGGGTGAGGGCTCCAGCAAATGTGGCATTGTGCAGACCTCCCATAGGTGATTATGTGACCTGGGTGTGGTTCTGGCAGATGTGGCATTGTGCAGACCTCCCATAGGTGATAATGTGACCTGGGTGAGGGTCTGGCAGATGTGGCATTGTGCAGATCTCCCATAGGTGATAATGTGACCTGGGTGAGGGCTCCAGCAAATGTGGCATTGTGCAGACCTCCCATAGGTGATAATGTGACCTGGGTGAGGGCTCCAGCAAATGTGGCATTGTGCAGACCTCCCATAGGTGATTATGTGACCTGGGTGTGGTTCTGGCAGATGTGGCAATGTGCAGACCTCCCATAGGTGATATTATGACCTGGGTGAGGGCTCCAGCAGACGTGGCATTGTGCAGACCTCCCATAGGTGATAATGTGACCTGGTTGAGGGTCTGGCAGATGTGGCATTGTGCAGACCTCCCATAGGTGATATTATGACCTGGGTGAGGGCTCCAGCAGACCTGGCATTGTGCAGACCTCCCATAGGTGATAATGTGACTTGGGTGAGGGTCTGGCAGATGTGGCATTGTGCAGACCTCCCATAGGTGATTATGTGACCTGGGTGTGGTTCTGGCAGATGTGGCATTGTGCAGACGTCCCATAGGTGATAATGTGACCTGGGTGAGGGCTCCAGCAGACGTGGCATTGTGCAGACCTCCCATAGGTAATAATGTGACCTGGGTGAGGGTCTGGCAGATGTGGCATTGTGCAGACCTCCCATAGGTGATTATGTGACCTGGGTGTGGTTCTGGCAGATGTGGCATTGTGCAGACCTCCCATAGGTGATAATGTGACCTGGTTGAGGGCTCCAGCAGACGTGGCATTGTGCAGACCTCCCATAGGTGATAATGTGACCTGGGTGAGGGCTCCAGCAAATGTGGCATTGTGCAGACCTCCCATAGGTGATTATGTGATCTGGGTGTGGTTCTGGCAGATGTGGCATTGTGCAGACCTCCCATAGGTGATATTATGACTTGGGTGAGGGTCTGGCAGATGTGGCATTGTGCAGACCTCCCATAGGTGATATTATGACCTGGGTGAGGGCTCCAGCAGACGTGGCATTGTGCAGACCTCCCATAGGTGATAATGTGACTTGGGTGAGGGTCTGGCAGATGTGGCATTGTGCAGACCTCCCATAGGTGATATTATGACCTGGGTGAGGGCTCCAGCAGACGTGGCATTGTGCAGACCTCCCATAGGTGATAATGTGACTTGGGTGAGGGTCTGGCAGTTGTGGCATTGTGCAGACCTCCCATAGGTGATAATGTGACCTGGTGAGGGTCTGGCAGACGTGGCATTGTGCAGACCTCCCATAGGTGATAATGTGACTTGGGTGAGGGTCTGGCAGATGTGGCATTGTGCAGACCTCCCATAGGTGATAATGTGACCTGGGTGAGGGCTCCAGCAGATGTGGCATTGTGCAGACCTCCCATAGGTGATAATGTGACCTGGTTGAGGGCTCCAGCAGACGAGGCATTGTGCAGACCTCCCATAGGTGATAATGTGACCTGGGTGAGGGTCTGACAGACGTGGCATTGTGCAGACCTCCCATAGGTGATAATGTGACCTGGGTGTGGTTCTGGCAGATGTGCCATTGTGCAGACCTCCCATAGGTGATTATGTGACCTGGGTGAGGGCTCCAGCAGACGTAGCATTGTGCAGACCTCCCATAGGTGATAATGTGACCTGGGTGAGGGTCTGGCAGACGTGGCATTGTGCAGACCTCCCATAGGTGATGTGACCTGGGTGTGGTTCTGGCAGACGTGGCATTGTGCAGACCTACCATAGGTGACCTATGTAGTGATATTTCATAGATTACTAGATGTGTATTTCTAGTGACTTCTAGTATTAAACATGAGTACAGAAGATCATATAATGACTTCTATGGACGGACTGTTAATAATGATTCATTATAAACCATGGTTTCTCCTTCTCTCCAGATTCGTCTACTCAGTGCACCATAAAGATTCAAAGAAGATCTTTGCTATGAAGAAAATGGCCAAGAAGACCCTGGATACTCCACCAGCTGTGGAAGGGGCCTTTCTGGAGAGGGACATCCTGACCTTCGCTGATTGTCCCTATGTGACCTCCATGCTCTGCTCCTTCCCTACGAGATCTCACCTGTGCATGGTCATGGAGTATGTAGGAGGTAGGACATGTACATATATTATCTTCAGCCCATGTCTGCGGACATCTTATTATTAGGACTTGTCCCCGTGAGCGGTTACATCCCCGCAGAGCATTTACTATAGATATTCCGGAAAGTCATTGATGTGTGTGATCTCCCTGTATGTCCGCACTGAGCCCGTCACTATCTCCAGCTTTAGACGAGATGTGACATGACTTTATGTTATTAGTGACATAGACGACATTTCACCATGACCTCAGACTAATATTCTGTACATTATATCCTTATACAGGGTTGGACTAGCCCACCAGAGAACCGGAGAATCCTCCGGTGGGCCCTGGCTTCTCCTTCAGGAGAGTTCATAGCAGCTGCAAGGTTTGCACTATGGTGCTCTTGATTGGGGGTGAAAGGTGGGCCCTCGGAATCAAATCCTCTGGTGGACCCAATGTTCTTCAGTCTGACACTGTCCGTATATATTGTCTCCTGCCCCAATGTCTCCGCTCACTTCTCATGACATATCATGGTGGTTTTCTGTATAAACCCCTCACCGCTCATATTTCCTTTCTTCTATAGGTGGAGACTGCGCGACCCTCCTAAGAACCAGGGGTCCTTTATCTGTCCCCTTGGCCCGCCTGTACTTTGCAGAGGCAGTTCTTGCTGTGGAATACCTGCACAGCTATGGCGTGGTGCACAGAGACCTGAAGCCAGAGAAGTAAGTGCCCCCTGTAGCATAATAAAGTGGGTAAAGTTATTTATTACCACATGGCCTGTGAGGCTAAAACTATCTTTTCTTTCACAGCCTCCTGATTACACCGGCTGAACACATTAAAGTCGCCGATTTTGGGATTTCAAAAGTTGGTGTCATGATACCAGAAGCCAACACCCACAAGGAATCATTGGAGGACATGGCCAGAGAGTTCCAGGACCATGAGGTCGGCATCACTTACTTACAGGAACTTAGCTTGTTCTTTACAAATCTCATTACACTATTGTCTCTTCTCTACGTTCTTCATTTCTACAGAACTTTTCCACTCATATTTTATCTTCTGTCATTGTTGTTTTATGGGGAGAACTTGTCATAATAATCATTTCATCGATTCTCATCTTTACCTTCTGTCGGTTTCCAGGACTGTGGCACCCCATATTATATGGCCCCAGAAATCATCCTGAAGAAAGGCTATGGAAGACCTGCTGACTGGTGGTCAATGGGGATCATCCTGCATGAATTTATGATGGGATATGTACCATTTCATGGGGACTCCCTATCTGAGCTTCATAAAAATATTGTCACTGGTAAGAAGAATAATCCCATCATTGCTTTGACTGGTTACATGGGTTAAGTTATTTCCTTTGCTTTTTCTTACAGTCCAATACAGAGGTTTTATTTTCTGTCATTTTCTTATATAACAGGAGACGTCATTTGGGATTGGGATCTCTCTCCTCCCACTGATGCTCAGGACCTCATTGATGACCTGCTCAGAACAAATCCTGTACAAAGACTTGGGACAGGTAAACAATATATTAGTTTTTATATTCACTTTTTACAACGAGGACATATCGCTCCTGTCCATGAGGATCAGCACTTCTCTATCTGCTTGCCTATTTCTAGTTCTCCATACTATGACTTTCAGCTTGCTTCCTTTGGTTATGTCATTAGTTTAGATTAAGATAAACTGTTCCGATATGGAGCAGTTTCTGACAATTTCTGCTCAACTTTTGGTTTTCTTTTTTCCAGGAGGAGCATTTGAGATCAAGAGTTATCCATTCCTGTGTGACTTAGAATTTGAAAACCTTCTAAGTCAGAAGTCGGAGTACATCCCTCGGATTGTGTCAGACGTGGACACCAGCTTATTTATCAGTGAGTAGAAGGAGACATCACCTAGATTAAGTGGCTGTTTGTCTCATCTTCCTTAATATGTGAGAAATCAGTTCCCATTTATATGAGTGATAAATGATGACTGTGTTACACTGTCAACCTCTAATAACATTTCATTACCTATGTCTTGTAGATCACGCTGAGACAGACAAGCATATGGACTCAGAGGAGGAGGAGACAAGTGAGGATAATGAGAGCCTTTTCTTCCAAAATTTTACGTCATCCTCTGAAAGGCTTTCTAAAGTAAGTATGTGATCAATAAATCCAAAATATGTAAAAAAGACCTCTAAAAGTAAAAAAATAGAAATTTATATCTTATTATTCTGTTTTTAGCTCTGTACCACCACTATCAAGTCCCCTCCAGAGTGTACCCCATCATCCAGCAGAAACATCTCAGAAATGTGAGTAGATTATGTGGTTATTGCTGGGAGCTCGAGGCTGATATAAGTGCACAACACCAAATATAGGACATAATTACCATAATATCAAGTGCAGCATCCACCGCCCCATGATCAGCGGTCATTGCGCTTTTGGCTTCAGAATTCACTGGAGATAACAGCGCATAATTGCAGCCAGTCAGGCATTGATAGTGCTGCCCACATTGTAGGAGAGATGTAGTATTACATGCCGGCCATTGTTGGTAGTTGTTTTCCGCTCTGCTCCATAGAAGGTAGTTTTGAGTAGAAGTCCTTCCCCACTATGACTTTCGTATGTCCTATTAGGCCTTATAGTCGGAGTTCTTCTAGTGAGACAATCCCTTTTATACTGAATTTACTTGTGATTTACTTGATTTTCTTCTTCCAAACAGGCAGAAAGGATCTGATAGAGATGATGCTATAACCAGCTTGCCATCCTCGTCCCCATTGTCAGGTATGTACATGTCTATAGCTCCAAAAATGTGAATGTTGTCATCAAGGGTCAAATATCTCCACATTGTTTTTCTGTAATAGGTCTCCTATGTTATCCATGTTTCATGGTTCCCAATTATGTTGCCCATGGGCCCATACGGTGTCTCTATTTCCGTAACTTTGTACAGTATAATCATGGATATTGTGATACGTTGTAGCATCCAGTAACCTCCGCCATCGTAATGAGACATTGTCTCCTATAGTAGAATATCGCTCAGTAGTGATGCACCACATGGCGGCACACAGGGCGCTCACTGCTCCATATTAGTGACACATCTAATGCCCCCCAGATGAGGTCATGTCCAGTATATAGGACTTATTCTGCCCTATTATGCAATACCAGATTATCAGGACTATAGGGCACAGGAACAGAACAATCCTACTATATACAGGACAGATACAAAGCAGATCCCAGAACAATATGTCCTTAGTGAGTTGTTGTTTTTTCTTCTTTCTGGTCAGAATTTCCAGCTGACGAGGAAACATCAGAAAATGTGAAAAAGGGGAAAAAGAGACGCTGTAAGTGTGAGAATCACTCCATGTTGTGTCATCAGTGAGATAAATGCATGTGGAGCAGATGTCATCTGTCGGTGACGGGATTGTCACATGTATGATGGCTGACGCTGACCCCTGACCTCTGTGTGATGAGATTCCTCTGCCGTCCGGCCACAGTGACCGCACAGTAGTGTCACGTCATATGGAGTCCCATCTCTTACATTATATTTCCTTCTCTTGTCATAGGTTCCATCTTCCGCCGGATCTTATCATCCTGCCGGCGTGGATTAGCCAGGGCTGCTCGAGTATTTGCGTGTTGTCACCGTCCCCCTAGAGACATCTGGACAGACGGGAAACCTCTGCACCCAGCGCCCTGAAGTCCAGCAGATCCACCATCACTGCTGGAGCTGTATAGAAGGACCTTCACCATCTACCGGTGGCCTCCTGTTACATCTCTGCCCGGACCTGCCGCTGTCACCAGGCTCCGCGGTCTTCATACTGCTCGCAGACGTGGCGGTTACTGATCACCTGCTATCTCACCCCGGCTGTCTTCCTGACTAGGATTTTCTCTATTGATTCAGTTCCGGCTTTTATTCTTCCCTTCTATCTTATTATTAATTAAAAACAATTACAATTATTATTTCCAAGTTTTTTTGCATCAATCAAACTTTACATTTTGGTAATTGATAAAAATAACATACGGTATTAACAGGTCTGATTTTAAAAGCATATATACAGTATGCTTATATTACGTATAAACTGTAAGGCGGCGATGTTCACACCATGCAGTAACTGAGGCAGTGACCCAAGCAAGTCCAACATAAACAGCTTTATTCAGCAACTCACGGGTAAACAGGACAGTCCTCCGGTTCGCAGCCGGGTTAACACGAGTCTTTAAACAACGGTTGCCGTGGGCAACGGCAGCGCTGGGCCGCTCAGAGCCTGACAGGTGCAGAGGCTTCCCAGGCGGTGGTTCAGCCACCTCAATCCTGCTGATCTTCCCTGCTCTGCTCCTAGCAGCTTCCAACATAGAACAACACTAATCCTTAGTGCAGGGATTTTATAAGACCTGTGGTAAGAGCCACTGGAAAACCCGGGTTGGAGGGAGGAGGCCGCCCCACTGCCTCCTGTGACCTCCTCCAAGAAATGAAGGCCCTGCCGGGTTTTTACTAATCTGCCTTAGCCAGATAGCCCGACTAGGTCAATGCTCACCTTCATTCCTGCATTGCAGCCGCAGGTGTGTCTGTGACTGCAATGCACTCCAATGGTTTTAATAGGTCTCTGTACACATTCTGGGGGAGATATAACGTCCCTCATATACGATCCCGGTCACTGCCTCACATATCCCCCCCCTCTGTTCTAACTTGTGGGGTTGAACATTTGCCATCATACAGGGTGCCCGGGACAGGGAATCCGCGTTTGCCTGCGACTTCCCAGGGTGAAGCCTGGGGTACCTCACGGACGGAGAACATCAAATAGGGTAGCAACATGTCCCAATCCCTTCCGTCTTTATAAACCACCTTTTTTAACATGGACTTGAGGGTTTTATTGAACCGTTCTACTAGCCCGTCGGTTTGAGGGTGGTACACCGAGGTGCGCAATCTTTTAATTTTTAGCAATTTGCACAGTTCCCTTGTCACTTTGGACATAAAAGGGGTCCCCTGATCCGTTAGGATCTCCTTAGGTAGTGCAAGGCGACAGAACATGGCAAACAGCTCCCGTGCAATCAGTTTTGCCGAGGTGTGGCGTAGCGGTATAGCCTCCGGGTACCGGGTGGCATAGTCGACGACCACCAGTATATGTTGGTGGCCACAGGCGGATTTTACAATGGACTCTACCAAGTCCATTGCAATCCGTTCAAAAGGTACCTCTATCACTGGCAGGGGTACCAATGGGCTACGGAAACTTGCGGTGAGTGTGGTCAACTGACATTCGGGGCAGGATTCGCAGTACCTTTGGACCTCCGCATAAACCCCAGGCCAAAAGAACAGCTGCAAGATACGTTCTTACGTCTTTTTAACCCCTAAGTGTCCACCCAGCAGGTGTGTGTGTGCCAAATCTAGAACCACCCGACGGTACGACTGAGGTACCACTAACTGTTCCACGACCTCGTCCCTGATCTTGTCTATCCTATAAAGCAGAGTCTCGAATGAAGTCCTGAGTGGCCGAGTAGCGCTCGATCAGACTGACCACCTGGTCGTGGGTGCCGGGGTCCCCTTGCCCCACCCAACGTTGGATAGCGGCCGGCAGAGTCCTAACCAGCCGGTCAACCACCACCATCTCCACCATCTGGGCTGGAGACAAAGTCTCAGGCTTGAGCCACTTCTTTATTAGCTGCAGGAGGTCATAAGCCTAAGATTGTGCGGGTCGGGTCTCCACATAGGCCCATGAAAATACACGGTGAGCCCTCACATATGTATTGACCCCCAGTCGGGCAAGGATCTCACCTTTGAGCCTCTGGTAGTCTTGGGCATCCTCCCGACTGAGGTCGAAGTAGGCCTTTTGGGCATCGCCAACCTGAAACGGAGCCACCACTTCTGCCCACTGGCCAGCTGGTAGGTTTTCCCGCTCCGTTGTGCACTCATAAATGGTCAGGAAGGCTTCCACGTCGTCCTCCGGTCCCATCTACCTCAACGCTGAGCGAACCTGGTCCCGGGCCTCTCGACGTTCCGGGCCTGGTGCCGTCGGCGTCTCACGCACGGCAACAATCTGTTGCAGCAACAGTTCGTTTGTTTTCTGCTGCTGCTGGTACAGTAACTGTTGCTGCTGATCACGCTGCTGCTGAGAGAGTACCATCTGTTTGTACAGCTCCTCCATTTTGTCCACGGGGTGGAACTGAAAGCTGGCAGGTCGGATTGTGGTCATGCAGCTGAAGGTGGGGTATGCCCAAGTCACAATGCCCGCATTCTCCACCAACCTGTAAGGCGGCGATGTTCACACCGTGCAGTAACTGAGGCAGTGACCCAAGCAAGTCCAACATTAACAGTTTATTCAGCAACTCACGGGTAAACAGGACAGTCCTCCAGTTTGCAGCCGGGTTAACACGAGTCTTTAAACAACGGTTGCCGTGGGCAACGGCCGCGCCGGGCCGCTCAGAGCCTGACAGGTGCAGAGGCTTCCCAGGCGTGGGTTCAGCCACCTCAATCCTGCTGAGCTTCCCTGCTCTGCTCCTAGCAGCTTCCAACATAGAACAACACTAATCCTTACTGCAGGGTTTTTAAAAGACCTGTGGTAAGAGCCACTGGAAAAACCCGGATTGGAGGGAGGAGGCCGCCCCACTGCCTCCTGTGACCTCCTCCAAGAAATGAAGGCCTAGCCGGGTTTTTACTAATCTGCCTTAGCCAGATAGCCCGACTAGGTCAATGCTCACCTTCATTCCTGCATTGTGTCTGTGACTGCAATGCACTCCAATGGTTTTAATAGGTCTCTGTACACATTCTGGTGGAGATAAAATGTCCCTAATATACGATCCTGGTCACTGCCTCACAATATACAATGGCATGTAAAAGTTTGGACACCCCTGGTCAAAATTAAGTTATTGTGAACAGTTAAGCAAGTTGAATATGGAATGATCTCTAAAAGGCCTAAAGTTAAGGATGACACATTTCCTTTGTAAGGAAGTAAGAACTATCACTGGCAATTTCCAAATGCCAGTGGCAAGCATATATAGCAGAGGGGAGCGGCCAACACTGAACAGCTGAGACAATCCACATTGGAGAGCTCCAGGAGATCAATTAACCTGATTAACCCTTGCACTGCCAGCAAGGAAAAAGACTGCACTTTCTAATAAGATGGTGAAGCAATTCTAATCAGTGCAGGAGTTTGTGAAACCAGAAGCCACAATCGTCTGACCCCTCTCTGTCACATTATCCCTGTGGCAGTACCCCCCCCCCCCTCCTAAGAGTGCAAAGGACATATTAATATTCATGCTATAGCAACTCCATTTTGTCTGCTTGCTTTAAAATCATGTTATTATACTCCTTGCATAACATGCATAAAATGCATTCATAACATGCATTTCTCACAAGAACATTCTGTGAGACACCGTGCTCCCGTTATCTGACTAGTCTGAGCCGGCATGGGTAACCTTGTAAAATTTCCATCATGCGCCAAACTAACGATGATATATGACTAGTGTTGAGCATTCCGATACTGAAATATCGGGTATCGGCCGATATTCGCGGTATCGGAATTCCGATACTTAATTCCGATACTTTTGCAATATCGTATACCGGAATCGGAAGTTCCCATAATGCAATGAGCCATTTTCATTTTATTCAGCCAATGAGGATCCTAAGAAGTGTGGGCACATCCTGTTAGGCATGTAGGCATCTTAACTAATGGCATGGCTGTGATTGGCTGCTGAAATGATGTCATGATACACTATAAATGCCGCCGCCGCCATTTTGAGCTCACTCTGCTGTGAATTCAGTTAGGGATTCAGTTAGGGAACACTGTTGTTCTGAGGGACAGTTTTAGCTACCTATTTGCTCTATTCTGCTTTACCCAAGCTACTTTATAAATCGCTGTGCCTTGCAGCGCTAGTGCAGAGTTCTCTGTGCTGTTCACCGCTTTCTGCAAGGTCTCTGTGTGTGAGTGCAGCTCACCCTGTAGTGTGTGCTTCAGCCACGTCTGGTTGTAGTGCACTCAGTGTGTGTCACGGCCTCATACATTGTCCTTTATTGCCAATTCATAATTTTTCCTGATTTCTCCTATTAGTGTGGTGGTTCCATCCGTATTCAGCTAAATTGGTTCCAAACACACTATATAGGAGTAGATAGAGAAATTTTTTGGGTCTTGCAGCGCTAGTGCACAGTGCTCTGCATCTGTACTGTTCACCGCTGTCTGCAAGGTCTGGTGTGTGAGTGCAGCTCACCCTGTAGTGTGTGCTTCAACCACGTCTGGTTGTAGTGCACTCACTGTGCGTCACTGCCTCATACATTGTCCTTTTTTGCCAATTCATAATTTTTCCTGATTTCTCCTATTAGTGTGGTGGTTCCATCCGTATTCAGCTAAATTGGTTCCAAACACACTATATAGGAGTAGTTAGAGGAGCCTTTCTGCAGCATTGGGCCCTGCAGCCCCAGCCAGATTAGTATTAGCCTATTTTTGTAGCCTCATCTATTGCATTGTAGGTTACCTTCCTACATTGTAATAGCTACAAAAAGTTTGTGATACTATCGTTATTACATCTTTAGGCACATCCAGTGTCTTTTTGTGACAAAAAAAACCTAAATAAAGTTCACCAAACACTCCACTTTACAGTTGTGTAGGCCACATTAGCTCATATTAAAGTCTAGTCCACACTTTATAAAATTAGTGTTTCTTATACCTGTTAGCAGCTGTTCAGGAATAAGCACACTAAGCCCTTAGTACTTTTCTGCCTATCTTTATCAGTCTACCAAGATGAAGAAGGCAGGGAGTAAGGTATGTGGTCGTGGGCGTGGGCTTTCTGCAGGGAGAGGACGTGAGGATTCTGTGCCTGCAGGGAGAGGACGTGGGGATTCTGTGCCTGCTGCGGGCACCAGTGACTCAGCATCCCTCAGTTTTATCAGGGAACAGTCCTTTATGCGCAGCTTTGTAGGAGCTAGCCGTACCCCACTGCTGCGGGAGGACCAAATTGAAGCCGTTGTCGGATGGATGGCAGCTAACGCATCGACTTCAATTAGTTCCAGATCCTCTCAGGTCCTGAGCACTGAAGAGCACCCATCTGTCTCTTCACCACCTGCCAAATTGCCCAGGCAGTCAGAGAGCCCTGGACAGGAGCCATCTCTACTTCTGTTCTCTGAATCTCTTAGCTTGGAAAGAGGGGGCCAGCCAAGCAGAATTCGAGAATTTGAAGAAGAGGTAGTATGCAGTGATGCGCAACCGTTTTGTCTCTCTGAATCTGAAGAGGCGAGTGGGCCAGTGCCTATGGTCAGCAGCACACCTCAGTACGCATCTGATGATGAGACTCAGGTGCCACTTTCTGGTGCGTACTGTGCTGTCAAGACTACCCAGGAGAAGCAGTTGTTTGAAGAGGGTGGTGTAGATGATGAGGTCCTTGACCCATCATGGCGTGAGGGACAGGAAGGTGGTGGGAGCAGCTCTGAGGAAGAGATTCCCCGAACAGCCCAAAAAGGAGGGAGAGGGAGGGGGCAGACTTGGTTGCCTGTAGCCTCCACTTCGGCACCCATTAGGAGCATGGCTCTTCCAAAATCCAAAGCGGGCGCTCCCAACACTTGCAGTGCCTGGTCCTTTTTTGACACAGTTGCATATGACATTTGCTTTGTCAAATGCAAGCTGTGTAATCAGAAGGTGAAAAGAGGGAAAAGTGTCAGCAACCTCAATACCACAAATATGTGGAAACATGTGCGGACCAAGCACGTGGTGGAGTTACAAAAACACACTGAAGACCTAGGCCAACCTACAGCACCACCTACCACCTCTTCAGCTCGTGTTGTAGCCTCTTCCTCCAGCGCACACACAGCTGGTTCGGCTTCCTCACAGGATCGCCATGGAAGAATCTCTGGCACTGTTGTACAGAGACACAGTGTAATTCCACCCACAGCACCACTTTCCCAGTCATCCTCACACTCCCAGGCCAGTCTACAGCCATTGTTAGCACAGGCATGGGAGAAAAGGCGCCCATACTCGTCAAACCAGCCCCGAGCACAGGCTCTGAATGCTGGCATTGCTAAACTACTGGCCCTTGAAATGCTATCATTCAGGCTGGTGGAGACTGACACATTCCGTAACTTTATGGCATTGGCAGTCCCACAATACAACGTGCCCAGCCACTTTTATTTCAGCAGGCAAGCCGTCCCTGCCCTGCAACATCATGTGGAGGGAAAAATTAAACATGCGCTACAAAACGCCGTCAGTAGCAAGGTCCACCTGACCACCGATGAGTGGACCAGTAAGCATGGACAGGGACGATACCTTTGCCTCACTGCCCATTGGGTAAATGTTGTGGAGCCGGGTAGAGATCTTGAGAGTGGCGCTGTACGTGTTCTGCCAACTCCAAGGATTGCAGGAATCCAGTCTGTACACATTGACTCCTCCTCATACTCCAGTTCCTCTGAATCAGCGCTGCAGGAGCAGTCACGGTCTACCTCCACATCGACCCGTGAACGGTTACCTGTTATGATGACCAATATGAGCACAGCCGTGGCCAAACGTCAACAGGCCGTATTAAAATTAATTTCTTTGGGGAATTGAAGCCACACAGCGCAGGAGCTCTGGAATGCCATCAAGCAGCAGAGCGACGTGTGGTTTGTGCCAGCGAATCTCCAGCCAGGCATGGTAGTGTGTGACAATGGCCGAAATCTGGTGGCAGCTCTGGGCCTAGGCAACCTCACTCACATCCCATGTCTGGCACATGTGCTCAACTTGGTCGTGCAGAGTTTTTTGAGGGACTATCCGGATCTTGATGCACTGCTTCACAAGGTCCGCATAGAGTGCGCTCACTTGCGGCGTTCCAGCAATGCAAGATCACGCATTGCAGCTCTGCAGCGCCGATTACGTCTTCCGGAACATCGCATCATATGTGACCTACCCACCAGGCGGAATTCAACGTTACATATGTTGGAGAGGTTGTGCGAGCAGCAGGCAGCAGTAATGGAGTACCAGCTGCAGCAAGCACAAACAAGTCGCAGTGCGCGCCGTTCACACTTCACCACCACTGAGTGGGCCTCTATGAAGGACATTTGCCACATTTTGCGTGCCTTCGATTATTCCACGCGGATGGCGAGTGCAGATGATGCACTATCTGACTATCCCCCTTATCTGCCTGCTTGAAAAAACACTGCAAGCACTAAGGGACGAGGATTTGGAAGAGGTGGAGGATGAGGAGTCACAAATGCCATCTGCTTCTCTACAGTCTGCGCAACGTGGTTCCTCACAAAGGCCTAGGCAGGGGACACTTTGTGAGGAGGATGAGGAGGAGTCAATGGATGAGGAAGACATCTGTCCAGAGGAGGGAGGTACACAATGCTCTAGTAGTCAGTATCTAGAGCGAGGGTGGGGTGATGCAGAGCAGGCAGAGATCACGCCTCAAGCAGGGGACAGCGTTTCTTGGCCAGTTGGCAGTCTGCAGCACATGGTTGATTTCATGCTGCAGTGCCTGAGAAACGACCGCCGCATCGCCCACATTCTCAACACGGCTGATTATTGGGTGTCCACCCTCCTAGATCCTCGCTACCGGGACAACTTACAAAGCCTCATAACACCGTTGAACCGGGAGCGTAAAATGCGGGAGTACCAAGACGCACTGGTGCATTCCATCATGTTCTCCATTCCAACCGAGAGCAGTGCTGCTAGTGCTTTACAAAGCAGCTCAGTGCGTCGAGGCAGTGGAGGAAGCTCTGCACAAAGAGGGAGCAGAAGCAGCGCCTCAGCACAAGGCAAGACCAGTATGGCCGAAATGTGGCAAAGTTTTGTGTCCCCGTCAGATGGTGACAGACTACATGTCTTGCCCTCTTAGTGTACTCCCAGACGGCTCTTCTCCCTTCAAGTTTTGGGTCTGTAAGCTGGATACATGGCCAGAGCTTAGTCAGTATGCATTGGAGGTGCTAGCTTGCCCTGCTGCTAGTGTATTATCGGAACGCGTCTTTAGTGCCGCAGGTGGTGTACTAACAAACCGTCGCATGCGACTATCCTCCGATAACGTTGACCGGCTTACTTTTCTCAAAATGAACAAGGCCTGGATCTCTCATGAATTTGCCAGTCCTCTTCCAGAATAAATAATTGGTTGGCAACAGTATCCAGGTCTCCTGTTCTGTTCATGTTTCTACCACCTGAACTGTAATCCCTGAGCTCCAACACCGCCAGTTGGAGCTCGGAAGTGCCGTCTGCACAGTCAACACTTTCTGCCGTGTTATTGGGGTTCAGTAACGTCAGCTGTTCCCCTGCTGTGCGGACGGCAATTTCTCCTGCTCTGTCCACATTCTCACTACTACAGATTTTAAAGTTGCTCAAATTACACCTCTGGCTCCTATGTTTTCAGTATTATCCCTGAGCTCCAACACCGCCAGTTGGTGCTCGGAAGTGCCGTCTGCACAGTCAACACTTGCTGCCGTGTTATTGGGGTTCGGTAACGTCAGCTGTTCCCCTGCTGTGCGGACGGCAATTTCTCCTGCTCTGTCCACATTCTCACTACTACAGATTTTAAAGTTGCTCCAATTACACCTCTGGCTCCTCTGTTTTCAGTATTATCCCTGAGCTCCAACACCGCCAGTTGGCGCTCGGAAGTGCCGTCTGCACAGTCAACACTTGCTGCCGTGTTATTGGGGTTCGGTAACGTCAGCTGTTCCCCTGCTGTGCGGACGGCAATTTCTCCTGCTTTGTCCACATCCACTGTACTACTGATTTAAAACCTCCTCCAAATACACCTCTGGCTCCTCTGTTTTTAGCATTTACCCTGGGCTCCAATACCGCTAGTTGCTGCTCAGAAGTGCCGTCTGCACAGTCAACGCTTGCTCCAGTGTTATTGGGGTTCAGTAACGTCAGCTGTTCCCCTGCTGTGTGTCCGGCAAATTCTCCTGCTTTGTCCACATCCACTGTACTACTGATTTTAAACTTGCTCCAATTACACCTCTGGCTCCTCTGTTTTTAGTATTTACCCTGGGCTCCAATACCACTAGTTGCTGCTCAGAAGTGCCGTCTGCACAGTCAACGCTTGCTCCAGTGTTATTGGAGTTCATTAACACCAGCTGTTCCCCTGCTGTGTGTCCGGCAAATTCTCCTGCTTTGTCCACATCCACTGTACTACTGATTTAAAACTTGCTCCAATTACACCTCTGGCTCCACTCTGTTTTTAGTATTTACCCTGGGTTCCAGCATGCCAGCTGTTTCCCCGCAGTGTCTTTTGCACGGTTACTCCCTCCTGCCCAGCCTGGTTCCAGCATGCCAGCTGTTTCCGGGTAGTGTCAATGTCACTTTGCCTCCAATGCGATGTCCTGTCGTGTTGCGGTCGGGTTAGCCGACTCTACGGTGTCTGCAGTTTAGGTGACTCCTATGTGGGCTGCGGGATCTGGCAATGAAGGCTGGTTCCATAGTGCCAATAGGACAAGCACCCCCTGTAGGACTGTGGGTTTTGGTAACTGCGGCCGGCTCACGGCCTTGAACTTTTTTTTACATGGGTACCTTCTGCTACCCATCCGGGTTCCAGTACCGTCATAGAATCATAGAATCATAGAATCATAGAATGGTAGAGTTGGAAGGGACCTCCTGGGTCATCTGGTCCAACCCCCTGCTCAAAGCAGGATTCACTAAATCATCTCAGACAGATGTCTGTCCAGCCTCTGTTTGAAGACGTCCATTGAAGGGGAAATCACCACCTCTCGTGGCAGCCTGTTCCACTCATTAATCACCCTAACTGTCAAAAAGTTTTTTCTAATATCTAATCTGTGTCTCCTCCCATTTAGTTTCATCCCATTGCTTCTAGTCTTTCCTTGTGCAAAAGAGAATAAAGATGATCCATCTACAATGTGACAGCCCTTGACATATTTGTAGACAGCTATTAAGTCTCCTCTCAGTCTTCTTTTTTGCAAGCTAAACATTCCCAAATCCTGCAACCGTTCCTCATAGGACATGGTTTGCAGACCAGTCACCATTCTGGTCGCTCTTCTCTGAACTTGCTCCAGTTTGTCTATGTCTTTTTTAAAATGTGGTGCCCAAAACTGTACACAGTATTCCAGATGAGGTCTGACCAAAGAGGAGTAAAGACCAATAATGACTTCACGTGATCTAGACTGTATGCTTCTGTTAATACATCCCAGAATTGTATTTGCCTTTTTTGCTGCTGCATCACACTGTTGACTCATGTTCAGTCTATGATCTATTAGTATACCTAAGTCTTTTTCACATGTACTGTTGCTTAGCTCTATTCCTCCCATTCTGTATATACTTTTTTCATTTTTATTGCCCAGATGTAGTACTTTGCATTTTTCCCTGTTAAAAACCATTCTGTTGGTTGCTGCCCACTGCTCCAGTTTATTTAGGTCTTTTTGAATCCTCTCTCTCTCTTCTCTAGTATTAGCTATCCCTCCTAGCTTTGTGTCATCAGCAAATTTAATCAGTTTACCCTCAATTCCTTCATCTAAATCATTGATAAAGATGTTGAACAATACAGGTCCCAGGACGGAGCCCTGTGGTACCCCACTTGAGACATTCATCCAGCTGGATGTGAAGCCATTTACAATCACCCTTTGAGTCCGATCACTAAGCCAGTTATGAATCCACCTAACAGTTGCCTGGTCCATTGCATACTTGGTCATTTTTTCAATAAGGATGGTGTGAGATACTTTGTCAAATGCTTTGCTGAAGTCAAGATATACTATATCTACAGCATTTCCCTGATCCACCCAGTCAGTGATTCTGTCATAGTAGGAAATTAAGTTAGTCTGACATGACTTGTTAGTTATAAACCCATGCTGACTCTGGTTAATCACTTCATTCTTATCCAGGTACTTACATACATGTTGTTTAATAATTTGTTCAAAGATCTTTCCTGGTATAGAAGTCAGACTCACCGGCCTATAGTTCCCTGGGTCCACCTTCTTCCCCTTTTTGAAGATAGGAACAACATTTGCTCTTCTCCAGTCTTCTGGGACTTCTCCTGTTCTCCAAGAATTTTCAAAGATTATGGAGAGTGGTTCTAAAATTTCTTCTACGATCTCCTTCAGTACTCTGGGGTGTAATTCATCTGGACCTGGAGACTTGAACTCATTTATGTTAGCTAAATATTCCCTCACAATCTTTCTGTTTACAGATAACTTGGATTCTTCTATTCCTTTAAAAGGACAGTGAAGATCAGTTGATGTTACATTTTCTTTCTGAGAGAAAACAGATGCAAAATAGGAATTAAAAAGTTTGGCCTTCTCAACATCCTCTCTTACCATTTCTCCATTTTCATCCTGTAAAAATCCTATAGCATCTTTGACTTTTCTTTTACTTTTGACATACCCCCAAAATCCTTTTTTATTGCTTTTGACATCTCTTGCAAGCCTTAATTCATTGTCAGCTTTAGCTAACCTGATACGTGCCCTGCAGGATCTGCAGACTGCATTATAATCTTCTTTAGATATGCCTCCCTCTTTCCATTTAATAAACATTTTTCTTTCTTTCTTTTTAGCATGTGTTTAAGTTCTGTGTTCATCCATCCTGGTTTCCTTAAATGCTTCCCATTCTTCCTACTTTTCGGGATTGTTAACGATTGTGCTTTGAGAATCTCATTTTTAAAAATTTCCCATCCTTCCTGGACATTTTTGTCCTTAAGGACATCCAGCCATTGGATCCGTCCTAGTCTCTTTCTGAGTCTCTTAAAATCTGCCTTTCTAAAATCTAACCTTGAAGTTTGAGTCTTCACATGTCTTCCTCCTCTAGTTATCCAAAATTCTATAATAGCATGATCGCTGCCTCCTAGGGTCCCAGCCACCTTTACCTCCTCAACCATTTCCTCCCTGTTTATAAGGATTAGATCCAAAGTAGCAGATCCCCTTGTTTTCTCCCCTACCTTTTGGAAGATAAAGTTGTCAGCAAGAGAGGATAAGAATTTGCTTGACCTGTTAGTTTTACTTGAGAGAGATTCCCAACAAATGTCTGGATAGTTGAAATCTCCCATGACCACTACGTCATATTTTTTGGAGAACTTGGTCATTTGATACATAAAGAGTTCATCCATATCTTCAGCTTGCCCAGGTGGCCTGTAGTAAATGCCTACAATGGTGTCCTTTCCGTTGTTCTCTCCTTGTATTCTTACCCAAACAGTTTCCACAGAACTCCCAGTCTCTGAAGCTTCAATCTCTGTGCAGATATACGCTTTTCTAACATACAATGCGACACCTCCTCCTCGTTTATCAAGTCTGTTTCTTGCAAATAAGTTGTATCCTTTTAGCCTTTTATTCCAATCATGTGTATCGTCCCACCAAGTTTCAGTGATTCCAATGACATCATATTCCTTTTCCTGCGTTAGTAGTTCTAATTCTCCTTGTTTGTTGCCCATGCTTTGTGCATTTGTATAAAAACATTTTAGTTTGTGATTGGTTTCTCTTCCTCCCATATTTTTATTATTTAAATTGTTTTGTCTTTGTTCTTCCTTTCCACTTCCAGTAGCAGAGATCTCAATAGTATTTGTCAGCTGTATGGCTTTTTCTGGCCTTTTGCTTCCCTTCCCACATTGTTCTAGTTTAAAGCTCTTCTGATGAGTGTAGCAAGGCGACTTCCAAATACATGTTTTCCAGTCTTCGTAAGGTGCACCCCATCTCTAGCAAGTAGTCCATCGTATAGGTAATTCATTCCGTGATCCAGAAATCCAAATCCTTGTTGACGGCACCATCGACGTAGCCAGTTGTTCACCTGTAGAATCTTATTCCACCTCATTGTTCCATGGCCATCCACTGGGAGGATGGATGAGAAGACCACCTGCGCTCCCAATTCTTTCACTTTCTTGCCCAAGTCTTCAAAGTCACTGCAGATGGTTTCCAGGTCCTTTCTTGCGGTGTCATTTGTCCCCACATGTATTAGCAGGAATGGGTAGTGATCTGTAGGTCTGAAGAGTCTTGATATCCTGTCAGACACATCTTTAATTTTTGCTCCTGGAAGACAGCACATTTCTCTTGAGGTTATGTCTGGTCTGCAGATAGCGGCCTCTGTTCCTCTTAACAGGGAATCCCCCATAACCACCACTCTCCGTTTTTTCTTCACAACATTCTTCTTTCTCCATCCAGGAGGATTCTGAGGGCTTACAAGGTTATTCATTGCTGGCAAAGTCTTATTTTGCTGTATTTCTTCATGGTTCTCCTGCGTGAGAGCCTGGTACTGGTTCCTGAGCAGTATGGGTGCTGACTGCCTCTCGATCCTCCTGCTTCTGTGGGTCACATGCTTCCATTCTTCTGTTTCGTCAGGTGCAGTTCGAATTTCTTCTCTTTCTGAATCATGAAGAGATAATTCTGCTCTGTCTAAGAACTCTTCACCTTCCTTAATGATTTTCAAGGTAGTTAACCTCTCTTCTAGATTTCGCAACTTTTCCTCCAACAGGGACACAAGCTGCATTTCTGGCATATGAAGTTTGGCTTTTCCACTGGCAAGTCTGTGAACATGTAGCAGGATATGCAGCTCACCAAATGGCTCCAGGACTCTTCCATGTTCTTACTGTTAATGTTCTGAAAACAGTGAAAAAAGCTTAAAAAAAAAAAGCTTCAAAATGCGGTAGGCGCGCAGTTTACCGATGTCCTCTTTTCAGCTCCAACAGCCAAAATCCAGTGTTCTTTGAGCTCACGGAGACTCTTCACTTACCCCAAAATGCAGTGGGAATATGCAAATTATCTCCTCAGGACTCCTCCCCTGGTTTACCGATGTCCTCTTTTCAGCTCCAACAGCCAAAATCCAGTGTTCTTTGAGCTCACGGAGACTCTTCACTTACCCCAAAATGCAGTGGGAATATGCAAATTATCTCCTCAGGACTCCTCCCCTGGTCAGCTGGTTCTCGGCAGTGCCTTTGGATTAGGTGCCTCCTTCTCGGTATCCAAGTTCCACCAACGTCTGCTGGTCCTTGGTAGTGCTTTCTGGCACAGGTACCTCCTGCTTAGTAACCGAGTTCCAGTACCGTCAGCTGGTCTTCGGCAGTTCCATTGGCTCTTGTACCTTCTGCTACCCATCCGGGTTCCAGTACCGTCAGCTGGTTCTCGGCAGTGTCTTTGGCACGGGTACTCCCTCCTGCCCAGCCTGGTTCCAGCACGCCAGCTGTTTCCGGGTAGTGTCAACGTCACTTTGCCTCCAATGCGTTGTCCTGTCGTGTTGCGGTCGGGTTAGCCGACTCTATGGTGCCTGCAGTTTAGGTGACTCCTATGTGGGCTGCGGGATCTGGCAATGAAGGCTGGTTCCATAGTGCCAATAGGACAAGCACCCAATGTAGGACTGTGGGTTTTGGTAACTGCGGCCGGCTCGCGGCCTTGAAATTTTTTTTACATGGGTACCTTCTGCTACCCATCCGGGTTCCAGTACCGTCAGCTGGTTCTCGGCAATGCCTTTGGATTAGGTGCCTCCTTCTCGGTATCCAAGTTCCACCAACGTCTGCTAGTCCTTGGTAGTGCTTTCTGGCACAGGTACCTCCTGCTTAGTAACCGAGTTCCAGTACCGTCAGCTGGTCTTCGGCAGTTCCATTGGCTCTTGTACCTTCTGCTACCCATCCGGGTTCCAGTACAGTCAGCTGGTCCTCGGTAGTTCCTCAGCCTTCTTGTACCTTCTGCTACATTTCCAAGTTCAAGCTTTTTGAAATGGTTCTTGGTAATCACTCTGGATCTCCCTGATGAGGACCCTGAAGACGAGGACCCTGAAGACCAACCCTAAGAAGACGAGGACCCCGAAGACGACGACCCTGAAGACGAGGACCCTGAAGACCACCCCGAAGAAGACAAGGACCCTGAAGACCACCCCGAAGAAGACGAGGACCCTGAAGACGAGGACCCAGAAGACCAACCCGAAGAAGACGAGGCCCCCGAAGACGAGGACCCCCGAAGACGACGACCCTGAAGACCACCCCGAAGATGACCAAGAAGATGACCCTGAAGAAGTTGACCAAGAGGACAAAGAAGAGAAGACAAGCACCAAGTTACAGAAGAACAAGAGACAGAAAACCAAGAAGCAGAAATACAAGAAGCTGCAGAACAAAAAGCGGAAGAACATTAAGCATAAGACTAAAAATCAGAGCAAAAGATAATATCTAAATTATAAGCAGAAGATGACTAAGCAGTGTATGGGGGCGAGTCCGTTCCTCCTCGTGGTGCCCCTGGAAAAGATCTGCTGCTGCAGGCCAAACTGAACGCGGACAAATCCTGTTGTAAATCTTTTGTGTACACGAAAGTGTAATGTCCAACCTTTTATAGATAACAACTACAGGAATGCCTGTCACAAATAAGAATATGATGAAGATGAAGAAGATGAAGAAGTGGAATATGAAGAATGAAAAAAAAAGAATAATACGAAGAAGGTGAAGAAGAAGAAGATGAAGAAGGTGAAGAAGAAGTGGATGAAAAAGATGCTGAGGATGATGAAGGAGAAAGTGTGGGAGAAGTAAAAAAGAAGGTGAAGAGCATGGAAGTAGTGAAACAAATATCTGACAAAATATAAAAATACTTAACATAGTCAATATTTCCGTAACTCAGAACATCTTAAAAAAAATATTAATTCCTGCTATTCCATTTGATTGGGCTAAACCTCTATGCCTTTATTGTCTCCCCCAATACATTCTACATTATTCTTAGTTGTTTTCCTTCATGTAGAATTAACCTACAAGGAAAGAAAGGGTTTATTTTCATTCCGATATTTCTGTCCCATTGACTTGCATTGGTTTCCGGTATCGGAATCGGCGATATCCGATACTTTTTCGGTATCCGTCCGATCCAATCCGATCCGATATTTCCCGATATCGGAAGGTATCGCTCAACACTATATATGACCATATGTGTGTTTCCGTAATAATTGCACTAACATTGGCCTAAGCCTGTAGTACTGTAGTACGGCTGTAGATGATTGGCTATCGATATACTCAAAACAATATAAAATGCTAAGTAGAAATAAACGGGATCAGAGATTCTCTGAATCCTCCCATACAGAGCACTGTCTCCGTTTGGATTTCTGTGGATTGCAATCAACCTTATAACATAATAATTTGACACTCACTTGGTCAACCGTGAAGGGCCATTGCCCTCCCTCAACAAGACGTACCTCTGGAACCTCAGAGGCAGGTTTATCTGGATGTGAAACGTGATAAAACAGGACCAACCTGATTGCATGTACATCCGACGCTGGTACCCACATTCTCTCCTCAGGACCATAGCTCTTCCAATGTACCAAATATTGAAGAGACCGGAGTACAAAACAAGAATCTATTATCTTCGCTATCATGAATTCCAGATTCTCCTCAACAATGACTGGGGAAGGTGATGGTGATGATGGTTCAGAGGAAGCAATATATTTCTTGTGAAGTGATCGGTGAAACACATTATGAATCTTGGTAAAGTAAGGTAATACACTACTAGATTAATGGCGACAACTATATTGTAGGGGACAATGAACCTGGGTGCCAGTTTCCAAGAAGGAACCTTCAAGTTAATGTTCTTTGATGACAACCACACCAAATCACCAACACTCAGGCCTGGACCCTCCAAGCGTCTCCTATCATCCATATTTGGATCCCACGCTTCTTAAATTATTAAGAACACTTTGTCACACTAATGTAAGGGATGAAGAAAACCATTCCTCCTCAGGTGCTCCTGACGAATGAGTCCTATTGTAGAAGCAGAATTAAGGATGAAAACAATATGCCCCGAAGAGGGGGGGATTTGCCTGTAGATTCATGACAACGGTTATTCACGGCAAAGTCAGCGAGAGGTAAATAAGAAACCAAATCCTCCTGATTCTCAGACACAAAGCACCTAAGATATGTCTCAAGATTCTAGTTCACTCGTTCAGTTTGCCCATTAGACTATGGGTGAAAGGAGGATGAAAATGAAAGATGAATCTCCAATCAAACACAAAATGTTTTCTAAACTTTGGAAATAAATTGAACCCCTGGTCGAAAACAATATCAGATGGAATCCCATGTAATTTCATGATTTCTTCAATAAAAATTTGCGTCAAATTCTTGACTTTCGATAAAGCAGGTGTAGGCAGAGACGCCGTCCCTCTCACCTTCCCGCTCCTGGCGCGGCGTCCTCCAGCGCTTCTCTCCCTGCTGCTGCCGGCACGCGCTCCTTCCCCGGCACTGTGCTTAGGGCGCGCGCGCTCCCCCTCTCTTAAAGGGATCGCGTGCGCCGTCCTAAGGAGTCCCCGGCCAATTGCCGGAGTACCTCCCATATATAAAGGCACCTCCTCCAAAATGAAGGTGTCCGAGCAAAGTTGTTGCACAGTTTCTTATCTCTGCTTCAGCCCTCAGGTCCCACTGTTAGCCTGACTTCTCGTCCTGCCTGCCAGCCAGTTATCTGCCCATTACCTGCCGAGCCTGCCAGCCCGCTCACCTGGAGTGCTCACCTGTTACCTGCCTGTTATCTGCCTTGGCTGTCAGTCCGCTCACCTGGGAGCACCCGCCAGTTACTTGCTGTGTCCGTCAGCCCGCTCACCTGGTCGCGCCCACCTGTTACCTGCCTGTTACCTGCTTTGACTGTCAGTCCGCTCACCTGGGAGCACCCGCCTGTTACCTGCTGTGTCCGTCAGCCCGCTCACCTGGGAGCGCCCACCTGTTACCTGCTTGTTACCAGCCTTGTCTGTCAGTCTGCTCACCTGGGAGCACCCACCTGTTACCTGCTGTGTCCGTCAGCCCGCTCACCTGGGAGCACCCGCCTGTTTCCTGCCAGCCTGCCTGGAGACTCTGCCGTCACTTGCTGTGACCACCTGCCTGGTAAACCTAGAGACTGCTACTCGCTCTGCTGTCACGTACCGTGACCACCCGTCAGCTAACCAGAGACGTCTGCCTGCTTGCCGTGTCCATTCGTTATACCGGTCAGTCCCAGCCATCTGACCCGTGGGAGCCACCTGCTCTCTTACAAGGTCGTCCCCAGAGTAGCACCTGGTCCCTCTGCCCGGATCCTCCCTGGTCACGGAGTCTTTAGCTGCTGTCCGACCAGGGTCGGTTCGGGTTGATACTTAGTCACGCCCCTCTGGGTCTCTCCTTGCACCTCGGCACAGAGGTTCCACCTCCCGGACCCGTAACAGCAGGTAGTGCAATGAAATAAGCCATATTGCTGAACCTATCCACCACCACCAATATTACAATGTAACCTGCTGATATGAGTAGATCAGTGATGAAATCAACAGACAAATGAGTGCATGGTCTACAGCGAATCGCCAAAGGTTGAAGAACCCCGGACGGACAAGTATGTGGGGTCTTAGAACGCGCACTGGTACTACAGGCAGCTACAAAATCCCAAACATCTTGGTGCACCCCAGACCACCAAAAACGTAGAGTAAGAAGATCTGTGGTGGCTTTACTACCAGGATGTCCAGCCAGGACCGAATCATAATGTTTACTCACAATTCTAAGACAGAGGTTCACAGGGACAAACAGTTTACCTGAAGGACAGGCAGCAGGGACCCCCCTGATCCTCTAGGACCTCTTTCTCCAGATTAGTATTTATAGTTGTGATAACTACCCCTTTCTGTAATATAGGGACCGGCTCACAATTACTTCCTCCCAATGAAAAACAATGAGATAAAGCCTTAATATCCTTATCCCCCAGCCTATAAGTCAACAAATTAGAATCTGGTAAAGAATAATGACCATCTTGTTTTCCTAGGTGTCAGATGTTTGGCAGATTCCAAATATAAAAGATTTTTATGATCAGTGATTACTATGACCGCATGAACTGCCCCCTCCAAAAAATGACGCCACTCCTCAAAGGCCCACTTTATTGCCAAGAGATCCCTATTACCAATGTCATAGTTTCTCTCGGCGGATGACAGTGTCTTGGAGAAGTATGCATATGGGCGCAATTTACTTGGGAAAGAATACTGTGACAATACAACCTCAACCCCCACCTCTGATGCATCAACCTCTACAATGAATGGCTGAGTGACGTCAGGCTGGATAGTAATCTGTGAAGAGTAGCAAATGCCTCACTGGCCGGACTGGACCATTTAGAAAAGTCCATCCCTTTCCTTGTCATATCCGGCAATTTGTCCACTACTGATGAGTTGTTGATGAACTTACGATAATAATTGGCGAAGACTAAAAATCTTTTATGTCTTTAGGATGATTCCAATCAAGTACTGCCCGGATTTTCTCCGGATCCATGCGAAAACAGGTGAACAATAATAAATACCCCCGATTAGGGATCTCCAGAACCGAGAGCATACATTTCTTTAGTTTGACGAATAATTTATTGTCCCTTGCCTTACATCTATGTGATGTGACTCAAGGTCCGGCGAATAAATCAATAATCATCCAGATACACTACTATTACAAATCTACCTGCCAGGTGATGAAAAATGTCATTTACAAAGAACTGAAAAATGGCGGGAGCATTAGTCAACCCAAATGGCATAACAAGGTTTTTGAAATGTCCTTCTGGCATATTAAAAGCAGTCTTCCACTCATCCCCCTCTTTAATACAGATGAGATTATAGGCCCCCCTAAGGTCCAGTTTGGAAAACCTCTTAGCCCCAACAATCTGATTAAACCCTTTAAAGCCCAAGATGTACTAATACGTATCTGCGCCCTGGGCTTTAAGAGCCTGATACTGTCGTGCCCAGGGGATGGGGAGGACTCAGCGCCCGGGCCTTGTTGTTAGTTTGGGGGGGGGGGTCGCGGTAGTCGGCTCCCGGGCCCGTACCCTGGGCCTCTCTTTTAAAAGGGTGGAAAATTACGTGAATGTTCGTGACGCCACCTGTGGTGCCTGGTGAGGATCACCAGCGCTGCGGCAGCCCACTGAGGCCGGTGTTAAGGCAGCTTGTGTGGCATAGCTCCCCACAGGTGGAGCTAGGCCTCAGGGCAGCTGGGATGTAAGGATGCAAGACAGATACAAGACTGACCCAGCCGGGTCAGAGCAAGAACAGGGACAGACACGATAGTCACTTCAGCACCTTTTACTGATGGCACTGAAGGGTGAAGGGTGCATTTCAGGATCCTCGCCAGTGAGCGGGTGTAGGGCCTCCTGTTTCTTGCCTTTGTGTAGTAAGTTTCTGACCTGCCTGGAGCTAGGCCTAACTTTGTCGCTGTCCTGCACAGGCTGACTTTGTGGTAGGGCCTTCTCTTGGAGTACACGCTCAAAGCTTGCGGGACCTTGGTGACTCCTGGCTCTGATACGTATCAGCTCTTGGGTGATCCTGGGACCTGAAGTCTTCCAGGGGTCTCCGGTTGTCTCTACAGGGGGATATACGGCCCAGTAGACGCGGACCCGGTGTCCGGTATATGTTTCTGGGGTGAGCTTGTACAGCTCCTCTGCCCCCAATGCTTCTCACTCCTCTAGCCGTCGGCCTCGCTCAAGGCCCTCACTAGGCTACACACCCTTGCGGCAGCTTGCCGCACTTCACCGCTCTTATGGCGTCGGCACACCTTAAGCTCACTATTCTGAGCAACAACCGAGTCTGGACTGTGCTCACTGCAGGCTGACCTCACTCAGGATTCTCTACTGCAGGAATTCTCTCAACAGACTTTCTTCTCTGTGAACTCCAGACTGAACTACCTAGCTCCACCTTCCCTATTTATATCCCTATCGGGCTCCCTCTGGTGGTCCGAGGTGGAAGGTGGAGGTGTATGCATGCTGTGAGGGCCTCTTGTGGAGAAATCCGTTTATGCACCCCTCTAGGATCTGTGGTACCAAGCGCAGCTGGGCGCCACAATACGTATTAGTACGTCTTTGCGATTGCGCCCGCACACAGCCTGTGCGGGCACGATTGCTGCCGGGTGTCAGCTGATTGTCACAGCTGACACCCGGTGCTATGTGCTGGGAGTGGTCCCGCACCGCTCCCGGCACATTAACCCCCACAATGCTGCGATCTAAGTCGATCGCAGCATTGCGGTGGCAAGGGGAGGTGATCAGGATACTTACCTCCTCTCCCGGCCTCCAGCGCTGTCTGCCACAGTTTCCCGGATGTTGCCATGACAACATCCGGGTCACCAGACAGCAGGAAGATATTTTGGTCATGCGCAGTGCATGACCAAAGTTTCTTCTGCATCTGCAGCACTGACAGCCTGTATAGCACAGGGATGGTGCTCCATTCCTGTGCTATACAGGCGATCAGAATCAAAAAAGTGAAAGTCCCATCGTGGGACAAGGTGTTAAAGAAAAAAAAGTGTCAGAAACTGAAGAAAAAAAAATATTGTAAAAATATAAGAAAAATTTTTAAAAAATAATCCAGCAAAAATAAAAATATAATGTATCCATCAATAAATATTATTATGAAAAAAAAACAAACAATAAAAGCACACGTTTGGTATCGCCGCATCCGTAATGACCTGACCTATAAAAATGTCCCACCAGTTAGCCCCTTCAGTGAACACGGTAAAAAAAATAAATAGAAAAAGAAGCATAAAACAATGCTTTATCATCATACCGCCAAACAAAAAATGGAATAACACGCGATCAAAAAGACGAATATAAATAAAATGGTACCGCTGAAAACGTCATCTTGTCTCACAAAAAAGAAGTTGCCATAAAGCTCCATCACTCGAAAAATAAAGTTATAGCTCTCATAATAAAGCGATGCAAAAAAAATATTTTTTTCTATAAAATAGCTTTTATTGTGTAAAAGCACCAAAACATAGAAAAACAATATAAATGTGGTACTGCTGTAAACGTACTGACCCGAAGAATAAAGCTACCTTATCAATTTTACCACATGCGGAACAGCATAAAAAAATGTAAAAAAAAACCCAATTCCTGAATTGTTGGTTTTTGTTTATTCTGCTTCCCAAAAATCGGAATAGAAAGTGATCAAAAATGGCCTGAAAATGGCACCAATAAAAACGTCAACTCATCCCGCAAAAAACAAGCTGTCACATGACTCTGTCGGCCAAAATATGGAAAAATTATAGCTCTCAAAATATGGCGATGCAAAAACTACACACAAAAAAATGCGTCTTTTAGTGTGTGACTGCTGTCAATCATAAAAACCCGATATAATTCTGGTATCAATGTAATCGCACCGACCCGAAGAATAAAGTCGTCTAATCACTTATACCGCACGAGGAACGCCGTAAAAAATAAACTCTCGGGTTAGGGTTGTGCTAGGTTTAGGGTTAGGGTTGGGGTTAGGGTTAGGGTTGGGATAGGGTTAGGATTTTTTTCAAACTCGCTACTTGAGTTTGCATTGGGTGCTTGGGTATGCACTGAGTATAGCGGGTGCTCGAGTGACATTCTTGAGTCTCCGCCCCATATGCTTCGCAGCCAAAAAAAACCTCACGGGGATTGCCTGCCATGCATGAGCGATCCCCGCATGTTTTTTTTTGGGTGTCTAATAACCGTGAAACATGCGGGCGTGGACTCGAGCGTGTCACTCGAACACCCAGGATACATCGTGCATACCTGAGTACCCGATGCAAACTCAAGTAGCGAGCACTTGCACTCAAGACTATTGACAACTTATTCAATATGATGACCTAATGTTATCAAATTCTGTGTAATACCTCTGGGTTCAAAATGTTCACTATACCCCTTGTTAAAATCCTTGAGGGGTGTAGTTTCCACAATGGGGTCACTTGTGGGGGGTTTACACTATTTAGGCACATCAGGGGCTCTCCAAACGCAACATAGCGTCCGCTCTCGATTCCAGCCAATTTTGCGTTCAAAAATTCACGCAGTGCTCCTTCCTTTCTGAACTCTGCCGTGCGCCCAAACACTGCATTTTCCTCACATATGGGGTATTGGCGTACTCAGGAGAAATTGCACAAAAGTTTTTGGGGTCCATTTTCTCCTCTTACCCTTGTGAAGATAAACAAATTGGGGCTAAAACATCATTTTTGTGGAAAAAGTTTGATTTTTTTATTTTCATGGCTCCATGTTATAAACTTCTGTAAAGGACTTGAGGGTTCAAGGTGCTCACGACACATCTAGATAAGTTCCCTGAGGGGTCTAATTTCCAAAATGGTGTCACTTGTGGGGGGTTTCCACTGTTTAGGCACATCAGGGGCTCCTCAAATGCAACATGGCGTCCGCTAATTATTCAAGCAAATTTTACATTCAAAAAGTCAAATGGTGCTCCTTCCCTTCCGAACCCTGCCGTGCGCCCAAACAGTGGTTTCCCCACACATATGGGATATCTGCTTACTCAGGAGAAATTGCACAACAAATTTTGCGGTCCATTTTTTCCTGCTACCCCTGCGAAAATAAAAAAAATTGGGTCTAAAGTAACATTTTTGTGAAAAAAGTTAAATGTTCATTTTTTCTTCGACATTCCAAAAATTCTTGTGAAGCACCTGAAGGGTTAATAAAGTTCTTGAATGTGGTTTTGAGCACCATGAAGGGTGCAGTTTTTAGAATGGTGTCACTTTTGGGTATTTTCTGTCATGGAGACCCCTCAAAGTCACTTCAAATGTGATGTGGTCCCTAAAAAAATAGTTTTGTAAATTTTGGTGGAAAAATGAGAAATCGCTGGTCAACTTTTAACCCTTATAGCTCCCCAATAAAAAAAAATTTGGGATCCAAAATTGTGCTGATGTAAAGTAGACATGTGGGAAATGTTATTTATTAACTATTTTGTGTGACATATCTCTCTGATTTAAGGGCATGAAAATTCAAATTTCAAAAATTGCGAAATTTTCAAAATTTTTGCCAAATTTCCATTTTTTTCACAAATAAACGCAAGTGATATCGAAGAAATTTTACCACAATCATGAAGTACAATATGTCACGAAAAAACAATCTCATAATCAAGGGGATCCGTTGAAGCGTTCCAGAGTAATTACCTCATAAAGTGACAGTGGTCAGAATTGTAAAAATTGGCCCGGTCATTAACGTGCAAACCACCTTGGGTTGTAAAGGGGTTAAGGAAGGAATTAATTTTGTGGCTAAAAAATCCCCCAATATAGGAAATTTATTATCTCCAAGTTTTTTGGCCACCAAAAGCCCAAGGTCAGACACATGGCTTCATATTAATGGATCCTATAAATGTGGAGGCACCAAGTGTAATATTTGCAAATTTATGTTTAAGACCCCGACATTTACTGACAGTGCAGGCAAAATCTATCATATCAAGCACTTTATTAATTGTTCTAGTACATATGTCATTTATCAAGCTCTGTGCACATCTTGCAAAAATTTTTATGTGGGTTGCACCAGCCGCATGCTGAAAAGACTCATGGCAGAGCATGATGCTGGAGGACTCCAGTCCTAATGCAGCGAGTCCTCCATGTCAGGGTCAGCATGCTGCTGATTTTCACTGTGATCTTTCCTCACTTAGGATTATTGGAATAGAGAAGGTGCAAAGACATATACTGGAGGAGATAGAGGCAAGCTGCTCCTAGCCAGAGAAGCCTCATGGATTCTTAAACTTAACTCTCGCATTCCCAATGGGCTCAGTTTTCGCAATGATCTAATGTACATTTTTTGATACTTTTTTCTAATGATGTACTTAATTTGCCAGCATACCATGCACATAAGTTTAATTTATGCATATTACTGAGCAATTATCCTCAGGAGGATTATCATTCACTAATGAACTTCCTGTTCTTTGTTGTCTCCATCCTATTTTCTCTTTTGTTTTCAGCCCATATATATATACTAGGTGGTGGCCCGATTCTAACGCATCGGGTATTCTAGAATATGTATGCGGCCGACCGGGCTCAATCAGCAGAGCGGTGTTTAAATTTGGCGCCAAAATCGCTGATTGGTCGCGGTCGTATTGGTGAGGACCGGGGAGCGGCGCTGCCTGTGCGGCTGCGAGCAGCCAGGAGATGAGCGGCAGCTCGCAACAGAAGCATCCCGACCGGTGGCGCCGCTCCGCGGTCCTCCCTTCACACTCCCGACGGTAGCCGCATGGAGGTCAGTGGCGCCGCCGGTCAGGGTACTTCTGCTGCGAGCAGCCAACGCCGCTCATCTCCCGGCTGCATTGCCGCTGACCTCCGTGCAGCAGATGAGCCGCTAACGGCCGCCATCTTTTTCTGAAATCCCGCATCGCTGATTGGCCGCGGCCGGACCAATCAGCGACGTGAGATTTCCTGGACAGAAGGATAGACAGACGGGATAAGATGATTATATATATTAGATATGTCTTTTAACCATAGCAATGTAACCTATGATTAAGAACCCCTGTTTAGTTCGAAACACATAAGGTCTGCCTTACATATGGTGCTTTTTTAATGGAACTAATAAAATGGACGTTTTAACTTTACATTTCTTGTGATGGATACGGAGAAGGTGCTGGAGTTTTTCTTATCTACTTCCTACTGCTTCTCATCCCTGGATTTGCTACCAAGGATTTCTGTGGACCCTTATGGCATATGCATGGTAGGCTGAAATTTTCCCTTTTTTTTTCCTTATATACTTATAGATGGTACTACCTGCACAACTGTCATACCGTCATACTGTCTGTTCAGCGTGGATGGCCTGAGGTCAGTCATCCTCTTGGTGAGGACACTGAAGTCTTGCCTGTTAGCAGTCTGGCACGCATGGCTGAGTTTATGTTATGCTGCCTTTCCCGTGACCCTCGCGTTCTCAAAATTTTGGGCGACAGTCATTACTGGTTGGTGACACTTCTAGACCCACGCTACAAGGAGAACTTTATATCTCTTATTCCTGAGGCGGACAGGTCTACAAAAATGGGGCAGTACCAGAAGGCCCTTGTTGCAAAACAATTAAAAAAATTCCCATCTGAAAACGCTGGCGGCAGAGGTCACAGTTCATTGGACAACCAAGGAGTACAGGCGAGAGAGACACAACTTCAATCCAGCAGAGGCAGGGGAACACTGTCAAAGTTCTGGGAGAGTTTTCTCAGACCCTTCCATCGCACAGGCCCTGAGGCGCGGGGTACTCTCACAAGGAGTGCAAAGTTTGGGAAGATGCTGAGGGAGTACCTTGCCGACCGTACCAACGTCCTCCGTGATTCCGCCGTGCCTTGGGTATCCAAGCTGGACACGTGGAATGAACTGGCTCGCTACTCCTTGGAGGACCTGGTCTGCCCTGCCGCTAGCGTTTTTTCAGAGCGGGTTTTTAGTGCCGCTGGTGGAATTATAACTGATAAGCGCATCCACCTGTCAACTGAAAATGCTGACAGTCTGACTCTTATAAAAATGAACAAGGGATGTGTGTCACCCCAGGTCTGGATGCCACAAATATCAAAGGCTGTGTCTGAGAGCAGGAGGGAAGTTCTCTGGTCAGGGACCATTAGCATGCAGCACCTCCTGTCCCAGGCCAGTAGGGGGAGCAGGCTGCCCCTATAAAAGCTGGAACTGAGGGCAGGGTTAGGGAGACCAGGACCCACTTCTGAAGCATCCAGAAGGGTTCCCAGAGGAGAGGGACAGGTCAGCCGCAGCTGAGGAGTCCAGGAGGCATAGGAGGAACAGCAAGCCAGGGACAGAGGCGACGAGAGCCAGTCCTGGCTGAGAGAGAGAACTACACAACCGGACACTGGGGTCCGAGGCTGTCAGGGTTGCAAGCCCAGCAGCAGATAACCGACCTGCAAGGGATTTTAGGTCCCTTGGCCTGAGAAGCCTGGAGGCTCCGCCACACAGAGGGACCGGTACAGCACGGAGAAGCCACAGGTACCTACGGCCCGAGTCGCAAGCCATACAGGCGTAGTACACGGCCAGCTCAGGGACGTGGGCTATCACACTACGAAAAGGGGGATAGTCAGCAAGGGCAGAGAGGGAACGGTAGGCCTTCACACTCACCCTGACCAGTGGGGCTCGCCCGAATGCCCTCAGACACCCAGGCCCATTGTTACCCTGTACTCCTGGTGGGTCAGTGATAACATCTGCAGTAAAAGACCCTGGACTGCATTATTGGAATCTGTGTGATTTCTGCTGCGCCTGCACCATCACCCCCAGCATCCGATTACACAGCCCTGAGGCTACACTCTTCCCGTGGGGAGTTATCCTATCCCTGTGCTGCATATCTACATCAGCCTCAGCGGTCTGCCTTGCAGCGGCGGTCCTCCCTGACCGCAATCCACGGGTGGCGTAGTCGGACATTCAAAACCTACAAATACACTGCCACAGCATTTGGTCTGACCACCCTGAGTAACGGGATCGGGTTGCCACTACTACCCCCATCATCACACTGAAGCCCGGTTCCGAGTGCCCCACGGCCCAGGGGGCGAGTCAGCTTTGGCGTAGTCGGCAGGATTGTGACCAACCCGCCACAAACGGGTATTGCGCGCCTGAAAAAGACTGTACACGTACCTCAAAAGGAAGTTTCCCGCCATTCAGAGCAGTTTCCTGCCATCTTCAGTCGTTTCCCGCCATCGGACCCCATCTTCGGGACGCTGCGTGGGAAGAAGAGGGGCATGGACGTCCAAACCGGGCGAGACCTGAAGCCACGCCCTACGCACCGACGCTGCGCAAGGTCCTGGAAGGAGAGAGAGCGACGCTGACGTCACCAGGACGCGACGCAAGGTCCTTGCCCGGAGCAGCACCAGCGGAGCCGTGGCCTACAGAAGAGGATCGCCGGAAGGTAGGCCACGGTTAACTAGGGGGGAGGAAGATGACGGATGCGGAGGGACCTTCTACCACCAGCGTGGCTGCAGCAGCGGTGATGCCGTTCTCCATGCCCTACATCCCCGGAGCAGCCTGGCTGCCCCAATACTCAGGGGAATCCCATACCTTAACTGACTTTAAGGAAAGACTGCACAGTTTATTTAAAGTTTATCCCCTGACAGAAGAACAGAAAGTGAGTATTCTGACGGGGCAGCTAACCGGTGCAGCCCAGCGGGAAGTGAAATCATGGTCAGATGAAGAGAAAGGACAAAAGGACTGTAAAGGACATTCTGACCCAGCTGCGGAGTACCTTTGATACCCGTACCTCAGCAGAAATCAAAATGCGGTTCTATGGCTGTAAGCAGCGAGCCCAAGATAGTATCAGAGACTATGCCTTGAACCTGCAAGAATCTCTGGGAGCAATCAAGCAAGCTGACCCTGGCAGCGTGCAGGACACTGATAAACTGTTGACTGACCAGTTCATAGAAGGTCTGCTGTCCAGCGCCCACAGAACCCAGCTGCGCCTCATGGCCCTACAGAACCCCGATTTGACTTTTGCGCAGTTCAAGGATAGGGCCATCTGGGTGCTCCGAGAACCCCCACCAAGTGGCGCTGTAGCTTCCCGGCGCCCTGCCATCACTTACCACCAGGGTAAGCAATGGCCAATCCGTGCCGCAGGTGGGGTTCAGAGAGATGACCATCAAGATTGGTAAGGTGGAACTGCGGGCACAGGGAGTGATCATTGTGGACATTGACCGTCGTGAAAGTCACCCTAAAATAACCTTGGGTACTAATGTGATTGAAAACTGTCTTTCAGAAGTAATTGTGATTTTGCAGCAGGTGGCGATGAATGCTAGCTCCAGCCAACAGAGGGTCCTCCAGAAAGAGATAAGAGCCCTGATGAGACAGCAACAGGTAGAACTGTCTGGTGGTGAGATCGGTAGCGTGAGGATGAGCGACCCATTCCCCATTGCCATGCCTCCCAAAAGTGAAATGATGATCTGGTGTCGGACTGCAATCGGGTTAAGAGGGAGAGACTACCAAGCCATGGTAGAACCCGTGTACTCAGACAGCAGGCCCACCATTTTGACAGCCCGGAGGGTGGTTGATGTCCGCCATGGAAGGGTGCCCGTCCGGATCCTAAACATCGGGGAAAGGGAAGTACACTTGCCCCGGTACGCTACGCTAGCCAAATTGTTTGCCGTCGAACACAAGGCTATCAGGGTCGTGGAACCCTTGCCTCCATCTCCCCCGGTGGAGGGTAATGGCTCCCAGAAACACAAGGAGGACTGGTGCCAGAAACTCCATGTGGGTGCTGACTCCACTCCCCTGCACCAAAAACAAGGAGTCTACCGGGTGGTTCAGGAGTACGAGAGAATTTTTAGTAAGCGCCCGCTGGACTTCGGCCCGAGTAAAGGGAGTAGAACATCACGTTCCCATGGGGAGCCACCCACCAATAAAAGAGACACCGACCTGTACCCCCTGCACATTATCAGAACGCAAAGGGTATGCTGAGAGAAATGAAAGAAGCTGGGGTCATTAGAGATAGCTGTAGCCCCTGGGAGCCCCCTTGGTTCTGGTAAAAAAGAAAGACTGTACCATGAGAATGTGCGTGGACTATAGACAAATCAGTTGTATCACCCATAAAGACGCGTACCCGCTGCCTAGAATAGAGGAGTCTTTAGCAGCCCTAAAATCAGCTAACTTCTTCTCTACTTTGGACCTTACTAGCGGGTACTGGCAGGTTCCTGTGGCAGAGGCTGACAAGGAGAAGACCGCCTTCACCACCCCGATGGGATTGAGCGAGCTCAACTGTATGCGCTTTGGGCTCTGCAACGCACCAGGGGCCTTCCAGAGGCGGATGAAATGCTGTCTAGGGCACCGAAACTTCGAGACGGTCCTACTTTACCTGGACGACGTGATTGTCTATTCGAAGACTTACGAGGACCATCTAAAGCACCTGGCTGAGGTGTTCGAAGCCCTGGCAGGCTATGGCCTGAAGGTGAAACCCTCAAAGTGTCACCTGATGAAACTGAAGGTCCAGTACCTAGGACACGTGGTGAGTGCAGAGGGAGTAGCCCCCGACCCTGACAAAGTTACAGCCATCAAGAGCTGGCCAAGCCCCTCTAACATCAAAGAAGTGAGGCAGTTCCTCGGGTTGGTAGGCTACTACCGAAGGTTCATCACCGGGTTCACAAAGATGGCAGCTCCAATGCAGGACCTCCTGATAGGCCAGTCCAAATCCAGAAGTCACAAGCCACCCTTCAAGTGGGACAAGCCGGAAGAGGAGTCCTTCTGCCAGTTGAAGATGGCCCTCACGGGGGATGAGATCCTGGCCTACACCGATTATGGCCAGCCTTTTATCCTCCACACAGACGCCAGTAATGTGGGTCTGAGCCGTGCTGTCACAAAACCAACAGGGCAGAGAAAGGGTGATCGCGTACGCCAGCCGGAAGCTGAGGCCCACAAAGAAACCCGGAGAATTACAGCTCCTTCAAGCTAGAATTCTTGGCAGTGGTGTGGGCCGTCACAGAATGGTTTAAGCATTACCTGGCCTCCGCAAAGTTCACTGTGTACACGGACAACAACCCGCTGACACACCTGGACAATGCAGACTAGGTGCCCTAGAACAGCGGTGGATGGCCTGGCTATCCAATTATGACTTCACAATTAAATACCGGGCAGGCAGGACCAACGCTAACGCAGACGCCCTATCAAGAATGCCCCACCTACCTGAAGGAGAAGAAGACTCGGAAGAGCTGGAGGAAGTAGAGCTCCCTGCGTTCCACCAGTATGGGGCCACTCAGTATTCACACCGGGTAAGAGACAAAGACCTAACCACCATCGTGTTCAACCCCTTACCCCACCACGGCTGGGCTGAAAAGCAAGATAGTGACCCTGCAATACGCCTGGTGAAAGACCTGTTAACCCAGGCAGACGCTAGCCCGGACGCTCCAGAGGAAGTCAAGCAGTTATGGAAGGAGAAAAGCAGGCTATTCCTCTACGAGGACAAGCTGTGCAGAAGGCTTGTCAACCACCGGAAGCACGAGCTGACCTGGCAGATAGTGGTCCCAAGGCGAGATGCAGCGATGGTCCTGGAGGCCTACCATGACAGAGCGGGACACTTCGGGTGGAAGAAACTGGAGTTCCTACTGAGAGAGCAGTTCTACTGGATCGGTATGAGAGGGGCCATAGAGAAGTGGAGCAGGGACTGCGGCCCATGCCACCTCAGAAGGAAGGACAGTACCAGCCAGAAGACACCCTTGAGGCCCATCGTCACCAGGCAGCCTCTTGAGCTAGTAGCTCTGGACCATGTGAAGTTGACTCCAAGCCGGTCTGGCTACATCTATGCCCTCACGATTGTGGACCATTACTCCCGGTTCCTGGTGGTGGTTCCTGTTAAAGACCTGACAGCCCAAACAGCGGCCAGAGCCTTCCAGCAACACTTCTGCCGTCCACACGGGTATCCGGAACAGGTCTTGACGGATCAAGGTCCAGCGTTTGAGGCTGAAGTATTCCAGGAGTTCTGCAACCTCTACGGCTGTAGGAAGATTCGGACAACGCCTTACCACCCGCAAACCAATGGGCTGTGTGAGAAAATGAACAATATCGTCATTGATCTCCTTAAGACGTTGCCCCTGGAAGAACGCAGCCTGTGGCCGGAGAAGCTGCCAGACCTGATTGACTTGTACAACCACATCCCGGTGAATGCTACAAATTGCACCCTGGCTTACCTGATGCGAGCAAGACCAGGTAAGCTGCCGACAGACCAGGAGATGGGAGTCCTAACACCCGAGGACACCTCCCCAGACGCGGACTGGGATACGGAACGGCGGCTACAGTACAAGAAGGTACAGGAGAGTGTGGAGAGGAGTCTGGCTCAAGCGAGAGAAAAGCAAGAGAGGCTCTTCAACCAACACGCCCCTGCTGGTCCCCTGGAACCTGGTGAGCAGGTCCTGAAGCGGAAGAGAAGGCTTCACAAGCTGGACGACCAGTGGGAGAGAGACCCGTACACAGTACTGCAGTCCGACCACAACAACCTGAAGGTATGTGTGATTACCAAGGATGGAGGAGAAATCACTAGCACCGTCTCCAGAGACCACCTAAAACGGTGCCCCGAGCAACTGCAGAGTCCAAGTGAAGATCAAGATGACCTTGAACCCGCAGAGGACAAGGAAGAAATGATTAGCACAGTTCTCGGAGAGTTCCCCCGCACCTGGACTCGAATAAACGATGCCATAGTGATACCCGTCCTACACTTCCTTCAGCCTACCCAGCAAGAGCCTACAGGAGAGCAGGAAGAACACGAAGAACAAGCAGCCCAAGAGAGTCAAACCTCTGCTGACAGTGAGCCTGCCATGCCTGCGGTAAGCCAAAGGACCCGCAGACAGCTGCCTGCCCTGCCTGTACACCCAGCTAGTAGCTGTACCCTTAATGATAGTGGGGAAAGCCAGGGTAGACCACCACCAGACAGTGGGTTAAGGAGGTCAACCCGGATCACTAGGGGTCAAACACCAGCTCGCTGGAGGATACGAGTACAAGATCTAAATGTACAATGTATATATTTTATGTGTTATGTTTGTTACCTGATAACTAATAGTGTTTTCTCCAGTTTTTCTAGTTATATGGACTAACAGGTTACAAACTTTGGGTAACCGGGACTTCCTTGTAAATATGTTCGGAGCCTAACCAAAGGCCTGTCAAGGAGTCGGGGCAAGGACAGACCCCCACCTGGTTAAGGCTCCCTTTGTGTTGGTGGAATGGACACCCGGTCACGGATCATACTGTGACCCTCTTCTTTTGTTGGTGATATGGACACCCAGTCACAGACCACACTGTGACCTAAAGAACTCAATATATGGTGTTGTTTGTTATTTCCTTCCCTGTTGTGTTTATGGTCCTTGTATTTGTGTTTCCTGTTTAGTCCCGGAGTACTAAAATTTTACTAGGGGGGAATGTGTCACCCCAGGCCTGGATGCCACAAATATCAAAGGCTGTGTCTGAGAGCAGGAGGGAGGTTCTATGGTCAGGGACCATTAGCATGCAGCACCTCCTGTCCCAGGCCAGTAGGGGGAGCAGGCTGCCCCTATAAAAGCTGGAACTGAGGGCAGGGTTAGGGAGACCAGGACCCACTTCTGAAGCATCCAGAAGGGTTCCCAGAGGAGAGGGACAGGTCAGCCGCAGCTGAGGAGTCCAGGAGGCATAGGAGGAACAGCAAGCCAGGGACAGAGGCGACGAGAGCCGATCCTGGCTGAGAGAGAGAACTACACAACTGGACACTGGGGTCCGAGGCTGTCAGGGTTGCAAGTCCAGCAGCAGATAACCGACCTGTGAGGGATTTTAGGTTTCTTGGCCTGAGAAGCCTGGAGGCTCCGCCACACAGAGGGACCGGTACAGCACGGAGAAGCCACAGGTACCTAAGGCCCGAGTCGCAAGCCATACAGGCGTAGTACACGGCCAGCTCAGGGACGTGGGCTATCACACCACGAAAAGGGGGATAGTCAGCAAGGGCAGAGAGGGAACGGTAGGCCTTCACACTCACCCTGACCAGTGGGGCTCGCCCGAATGCCCTCAGACACCCAGACCCATTCCTACCCTGTACTCCTGGTGGGTCAGTGATAACATCTGCAGTAAAAGACCCTGGACTGCATTATTGGAATCTGTGTGATTTCTGCTGCGCCTGCACCATCACCCCCAGCATCCGATTACACTGCCCTGAGGCTACACTCTTCCCGTGGGGAGTTATCCTATCCCTGTGCTGCATATCTACATCAGCCTCAGCGGTCTGCCTTGCAGCGGCGGTCCTCCCTGACCGCAATCCACGGGTGGCGTAGTCGGACATTCAAAACCTACAAATACACTGCCACAGCATTTGGTCTGACCACCCTGAGCCACGGGATTGGGTTGCCACTACTACCCCCATCATCACACTGAAGCCCGGTTCCGAGTGCCCCATGGCCCAGGGGGCGAGTCAGATGGATTGGGCCAGACTTCAACACCACCGAATGATAGCAGCGTAACAAACTCAAATCCAGTCTTTTTTTGGGAGGTGCATTCCCATGCACATTTTCACACCCACACATGGGTATACACTTCCTGATTTTGGCTATTTGATTTTGTCCTCCTCCTTCTCCTCATCCTCCACCACCATATCACCAGGGTGACCGTGGTCTGTGATGTAACACCCACATTATTTTTTTAAAGGGTGTTTATGATGCCCGTAGAAAAAAAAATTATACAGTATGTTCATGTATATCCCCCAGGGGTAAATGCTTGTCAGCCCACAGTGCATGGGCATTACAAGTATAGGAGGCCCGCTCCTTTCTAATGGCAACATTTTTTTATGAGGCCCTCCTCCACGTCTTTTCCAAGGTGCATTGGAGTGCCTCCCAATTTTTGGCAGCCCTTGCATTCACTGCATAGGCAAACACAATGGGAGACCCACTTCCTAATAATGGGAACTTTTTCTTTCAGGAGGCCCTCCTCTACATCTCTTCCAAGGGGTATTGGGGTGCGTCCAAATTTTCAAAGAGGTATTAGCGTGCGTCCAAATTTTGGCCAGCACTGCCACTCACTGCATACGCAATAACAGTATAGGAGACCCACTCTTTAGTAATGGGAACAACAAAGCATAGCTGGCTGATGGCTCTCTAACAATAGTGAGGACCAACTGCTGGCCCTTTAAGAATAGTAAAGGCCCTATAAAAATATGCTTTGTGACTTTCAGAGTCCCTCCTTCATAAATGAAACAGGATGTGTCTGATCAGGTCTCACACTCCACATGGCCAGATAAGGTTGTAAAATGTTAAAATTACATTTCCCGGTGAAAGCATTTGTCACGGTTGAAAGCAATGAAAAAGTGCAAAAACGCATCAAAAATGCTACGTGTGAACATAGCCCAAGGTGTGGAGGAGTATTTTTGTTTTTGGTTATTTATTTTGCCTTATACACAAGTCATTACCCTGGAAAAGATGTTCCTTAACATATTTCCCAGGAAAATCCATTTTGGTTTATTTTTTGTTTGTTTTATTATGAGTCCATAAAAGTGGTGTAATACTCTGACAACGTTGCTGACAGCAGTGACCTGGGGGTCAGAAATGCTTCCAGGGGTCTTCCCCATACTGTTCCCATGTCATTTGAGCACTGTTCCCATCGATTTGGGCAATTTTTAGGCCCTCTGCAGACCGCCGGGGGGAACCGCCTGAAAAATGCTCGAGTTTCCCGTAGACTTACATTGGGCTCATTGCTCGGATCGAGCACCCGAGTATTCCAATTTGCTCGACCCGAGCATTGAGCACCTGAGCATTTTAGTGCTCACCCATCACTATTCATTTCACTTTTGAGAAAACGATCATGAAGGTCATTAAGCTCCTGCTGACTGTAATCCTTTACTACATTCTTATTCTGTTTACCTGCAGTTGTTTTTACAATCCGTCTCCGATATATAGGATGTGTCACGATTCCTGCATTCTGTGTGGGATTGCTGTGCTGTCCTATTGAACTGGTTCTTGCTGTGTGTTGACTTCTTGGCTGTCCAGTCCTGTGAGTGGCAAGTCGGGCTCTCGGTGCTTTGATTGACAGCTCGGCTGTCCAGTCTTTGTCTGGGATTTGCAGGGCAGTTTCCAAGTGTTCCATGTTCTGGAGATTGCCTAACTGTGCTGACGGCCCCTGTCCCTGCCAGACATAGTTTATGCTTCCTGGTGTTTGCCTCATTCTGTTGTTCTGTGTTCTGATCTTCTGCTGCCTGACCCTGGACTGTGACCTGACTTACGCATCTTTCTTTTCCCTTGGTATCTACGGGCTCTCTTGATATTGACCCTGGACTGTGACCTGACTTACCCATCTGTCTTTTCCCTTGGTATCTACGGGCTCTCTTGGTATTGACCCTGGACTATGACCTGACTTACCCATCTGTCTTTTCCCTTGGTATCTATGGGCTCTTTTGGTATTGACCCTGGACTGTGACCTGACTTACGCATCTTTCTTTTCCCTCGGTATCTATGGGCTCTCTTGATATTGACCCTGGACTGTGACCTGACTTACCCATCTGTCTTTTCCCTCGGTATCTACGGGCTCTCTTGGTATTGACCCTGGACTGTGACCTGACTTAAGGCCCCGTCACACTAAGCGACGCTACAGTGATCCCGACAACGATACGACCTGTCAGGGATCGTTGCTGCGTCGCTGTGTGGTCACTGATGAGATGTCAAACAGTCAGATCTTCCCAACGACGCAGTAACGATGCGGCGACCCGTAATGATCTGTATAATGATGCACGCCTATGTGTTTCTGTGTCTGAGTCGTTAACAAGGTCATTGGTAAGGTGTCAAACACACCGATGCATGCTACCCAGCGGGGCCTCAATGATCAAAGAAATGTCCAGACCATTCCGACACGACCAGCGATCTCACAGCAGGGGCCTGGTCGCTGCTAAGTGTCAAACGTAGCGAGATCGCTGCTGAGGTCGCTGTTGCGTCACAAAACTTGTGACTCAGCAGCGATCTCGCTAGCGATCTCGCTTAGTGCGACGGGGGCTTTACGCATCTGTCTTTTCCCTCAGTATCTACGGGCTCTCTTGGTATTGACCATGGAACGTCTGACTATCCGCCTCATGGTCGCTCCGTGAGTTGGTGACTAGCGTCACATTACGTCTGGCCATACATTTTTTTTCTCTCACCAATGGATCCAGTTCATGCACTGTGTGATCAGGTGACGAGTCTGACCCAGATGGTTCAGGATCCGGCCAGGAATCTCCAGAGGCTGCTACAGTCCTCACAGTCCCAGCTGCAGGGTCAGTTTAGTACTCTAGGTGTGTCCCAAAGCTCTCCGCCAGCGACAGTAGTTAGGTCTTCTGGACCCACTGACGTCAGTTGACCTCCCCCGAACCAGTTGTGGCACTTCCTGACAAATTCTTGGGGAGGAGGGATCAATTTAGGGTGTTCAAGGAGAGATGTAAATTATTTTTTACTCTGCGACACCGGTCTTCTGGGGATGAGTCCCTATTGCGTGGGGGTCCTCAGACTTGGGCATTTTCTTTGTCCCCACTAGCCCCAGAACGGTCTTCTGTTGACGCCTTTTTTGACACTTTAGGGATGATTTATGATGAACCTGACAGGGTCCAGGTCGCAGAGGCTAAGTTAACGAACCTGACGCAGGGGGCCGCACCGCTGAGGATTATAGTTCGGTGTTCCGGCTATTGTCCTCTGAGGTTTTTTGGAACGATGCTGCTCTCAGGTGGCAGTTTCGCTGTGGCCTTATAGATTCTCTTAAGGATGCTCGGGCCTTGCGTCCTCCACCCCTGTCTTTGGGGCAGGCTATGACTCGGGCTGTTTGTATGGACCGCAGGATTCGGGAGAGAGCTGATGAGCGAAAAGGGGTTTCGGTCATTCCTCCTGAGCCTTTTTCCTTACCGGAGACGGAATCAATGGGAGGTTGGAGCAGCCAGCTCTCGGACCATGGAAAGGAAACGTCGGCGCGATCTCGGACTCTGCTTCTACTGTGGTCATGTTGGATATTTTCCCAAGGACTGCTCGACTCGCCCTAAAGCAAATAAGTCGTCGGGAAACGCCTAAGCCTGGGTGATTGTCGAGGAGATCACCCAGGCTTCCAGGTACCTTTTTACTCCTCAGATAAAGTACTGCTGCACTTGCTTTCATTGACTGTGGGTCTGCTGCAAACTTTATTGATTCTGGACTGGTTCTTAAATTAGGATTAGGGACAGTTAGATTGGAAAGATCCATTCAGATTGTCGCCATTTGTGCTGATTATCTGGCCTCCTACTTTACAGAGATAAGAAAATAATGGTCAGGAAATCAGCTCCCAGCCACCAAGTGCCGTGACTCCCATCCCTCCCCACATTTGACCCAGTCGCAGAAGAAGGAGTCCCCAGACTCCTCTCGTCCTACTACATGCACTACTGACCCCATTTCCTCACATCTTCTCCAGTCTCTCTCTCCAGTCGTCACTACTCACGTAACTAAAACCTTTAATCTCTCCCGCTCTTCGGGTATCTTTCCCTCTTCCTTCAAACACTATCTTTATTCCATTATTTAAAAAACCCTCTCTTCACCCATCCTGCACAAATAACCAATCTCCCCTTCATCTCTAAACTCCTGGAGCGCCTGGTCTACTCCCACCTTACCTGTTACCTCTCCACTTACTCTCTTCTAGATCCATCACAGTCTGGCACCCGCCCCCTACATTCTACAGAAACTGCGTTCAAAGTGACCAATGACCTTCTGACAGCAAAACGTAACAGTGACTACTCTCTGCTCATTCTTCTTGACCTCTCTGCAGCTTTCGACACTGTTCACCACCATCTCTCCCTCAATCAGCATAATGGACAATTTGTGCGTCGTCTGTCTATTAATGTTTTATTGTTATGCATATTGTCTTTGTTTACTGTTTAGTCCCGGAGTACTAAATTTCACTAGGGGGGAATGTGTCACCCTGGCCTGGATGCCACAAAATGTATTAAAGCTGTGTCTGAGAGCAAGGGGGAGGTTCTCTAGTCAGGGGAACATTAGCATGCAATGCCTCCTGTCTCAGGCCAGTAGGGGGGAGCTGGCTGCCCCTATAAAAGCTGGTGCTGGGGGCAGGGTTAGAGAGAACTGGATTGCCTGTCTCAGCACTGAGACGTGTCCCAGAGTGGAGCAGGGACAGAAAGTTGCATTGTAACCTAAGAGGAAGTGTGGCAGGAGGAGAGCCACAAGCCAGAGACAAGAGGCGAAGAGAGCCTGTCTTGGCAGAGAAAAGACTTAACTTTACCAGACTTTGGTGTCTGAGGCTGGAAGGATTCCACATCCCCCAGCAGAGAACCAGTCCGCAAGGGACTGTATATTCCTTGGCCTAAGAAGCCTGGAGGCCCTGCCACAACCGAAGGGACCAGTAAAGCCGTACAAGGCTAGGAGCAGAAAGGAACCCACGTCGCAGGTCATACAGGCGAGAATACACGGAAAGCTCGGAAACGTGGGCTGTTACCCTATAAGGAGTGTAACGGGTCTGGGAGGCGGAACCTCTGAGCTACTATACAAGGGGGCGGTCCTTGAAAGGGAGCGGGTGGCGACCAGGCAGGCAGTCACAGCAGGTGACCGGGACAGTCTCTGGGTGTACGGGCAGGAGGTCACGGCAAGTGACCGGGACAGTCTCTGGAAGAACGGGCTGGAGGACACGGCAAGTGACCGAGGCAGTCTCTGGGTCAACGGGCTGGAGGTCACGGCAAGTGACCGGGGCAGTCTCTGGGTGAACGGCCAGGAGGTCACGGCAAGTGACCGGGACAGTCTCTGGAAGAATGGGCTGGAGGACACGGCAAGTGACCGGGGCAGTCTCTGGGTGAACGGGCTGGAGGTCACGGCAAGTGACCGGGGCAGTCTCTGGGTGAACGGGCTGGAGGTCACGGCAAGTGACCGGGGCAGTCTCTAGGTAAAGGGTAGGTACGACCTGTGATGGCAGAACCTCCAGGTAGGCTAGCAAGGCAGATGGAGGATGTGTGCTCCCAGGTGAGCAAGCGAGAGTCTCTGGAATAGCAGGTGGTCACAGCACGTGACGGCGAAGCCTCCAGGTAGGCAAGCAGGCAGGTAGCGGAGAAGCGCTCCCAGGTGAGCGGGCAAGAGTCTCTGGAATAGCTGGTGGTCACAGCACGTGACGGCGGAGCCTCCGGGCAGGCAAGCAGGCAGGTAGCGGAGAAGCGCTCCCAGGTGAGCGGGCAAGAGTCTCTGGAATAGCTGGTGGTCACAGCACGTGACGGCGGAGCCTCCGGGCAGGCAAGCAGGCAGGTAGCGGAGGAGCGCTCCCAGGTGAGCGGGCAAGCTGGTCCATAGACAAACTGACAGGAGTAGAAAGGCAGACCGTCGGACCTCAGGCTAGCAAGCAGGCAGGTAGCTGATGTGCGCTCCCAGGTGAGCGGGCAAGCTGGTCCTTAGACAGACTGACAGGAGTTGTAAGGCAGACCGTCGGACCTCAGGCTAGCAAGCAGGTAGCAGGAATAACTGGCAGGAAACAGACAGCAAACTGGCAGGACTCTGGCAGGAATCAGGCAGGTAACTGGCAGGTAACTGACAACGGGACCTGAGGGCTGAAGCAGAGTAGAACAGTGCAACAACATTGCTCGGGCACCTCCATTTTGGAGGAGGTGCCTTATATATGGTGAAGTCCTCCGGCCATTGGCCGGGGACTCCTTAGGACGGCGCGCGCGGCCCCTTTAAGAGGGAGGGAGAGCGCGCGCGCCCTAAGCACAGTGGCCGGGAAGGAGCGCGCGCTGCCAGCAGAGCGGGAGGAGGACGCCGGGCACGGAGCAGGGAGGTGAGGGGAACAGCGTCCCTGCCTAGCAGAGGGCAGGGACGCCGGCGCTACAGTACCCCCCCCTTTAGGCCCCCCCTTTTTTAGGCCAGACAGAAATTTAGCAAGGATAAGAGGGGCATGGATGTTCTCCCGGGGCTCCCACGTTCTCTCCTCAGGACCAAACCCCTTCCAATCTACTAGAAAAAAGGTCTTTCCTCTTACCCTTTTGGTGGCAAGAATGTTCTCTACCTCAAACTCGTCCTCAGCAGAAACCGGAGCAGGAGGCGTACCTGTAGACTTGGAAAAAGAGTTAAGTACCACAGGTTTGAGGAGAGATACATGGAAGGAGTTAGGGATCCGTAAGTTGGCCGGGAGTTTCAATTTATAGGCCACCGGGTTGATCTGACTGATGACCTCCAGGGGGCCGATGAACCGAGGCCCTAACTTGTAAGAAGGTATCTTGAGTCGGACATATTTAGATGAGAGCCAGACTTTATCTCCGGGACGAAATTGTGGAGGATCCAGGCGTTTTTTGTCAGCGTGTCTTTTCATCCGTTCGGACGACTGAAGGAGTGCGGATCGGGTACTCTCCCAAATGGAGGAAAATTTGCCAACGAGAGATTCCGCAGCCGGGTTGTCCACAGAGGTGGAGACAGGAAAAGGAATCCGAGGATGCTGACCGAAGACTACAAAAAACGGGGATTTGGAGGAGGATTCGCTCTCGTGATTGTTATAAGAGAACTCGGCCCATGGTAGGAGATCCACCCAGTCAGAATGGTGGGCATTAACGAAGTGCCAGAGGTAACTGGTCAGGTTCTGATTGATCCGCTCCACTTGACCATTGGACTGTGGGTGGTAAGCGGAAGAGAAGTCCAGGGTGACGTCTAGCAGTTTACAAGTGGCTCTCCAGAAGCGTGAGGTGAACTGTACCCCACGATCCGACACGATGTGGAGGGGCAGGCCATGAAGACGGAAGATGTGACGAATAAAGTCTTTAGCTAGCTCGGGTGCAGACGGGAGGCCTGGCAGGGGAACGAAATGAGCCATCTTGGAGAAGCGGTCAGCGACCACCCAAATGACCGTACAACCGGCAGAGACTGGGAGGTCTGTTATAAAGTCCATTGCTATATGCTGCCAGGGGGCAGCAGGTACTGGGAGCTAGTGTTGAGCCACCCCCGTAGTGTTCGAGTTCGGTTCGGTTCGTCGAACACCCGTGTGTTCGCCGAACTGTTCGTCGAACTGTTCGTCGAACACCTTCGAACACCGTTAAAACCAATGGCAGGCAAACAAAAACACATAGAAACACATAGAAAACACCTTTAAAGGTGTCCAAAAGCTGACAAACTGCTCAGAAGACACAACTAACACATGGAAAAGTGACAAGTACATATAGTCATGCGAAAAGAAAAGAGGTGGAGGAGTAAAAGGAGGGGGAGACACAGATATAGGCATGTCATGCCCTTCTAAAATCCAAAAAGTGAGAAGCCGACACGGCCAGTCCGCTCCTGCCCGTGCCACCTCCGTGTCGCCGGGTTTGTGCCAGAGCCGCGGTGAACCCTGACGGCCAGCCCCCCTCTCCCAATACTGGTGCCTGTCCGCTGGTGGGTCGAGCGAGCCCCCCTGTGGTGGAGGCAGCTCTAAGCTTTTTAATTTGTCTCTCTAATTTGAATGAATACACTTTAAATCCATTTACAAGGATCTATTGGAGGGCAAGTCTCATGCCAGCAGCCGCGGTAATTACAGCTCCAGTAGCGTCCACTAAAGCTGCTGCAGTTAAAAAGCTTTTATAAGGATCGAGCTCGGCTGTCCACCGCAAGGCATCCTACTGCCAGTCCCAGCCCCTATGCCTTGGGGTGCCTCCTGATGCTCTTCACTAAGTATCCCATGGTCCCGAAGCATTTCCTTTGAAAAAATTAAGTGTCTAAACTACAGGTGGTGCAGCTTGCTTAACAGCTGGGATAATCCGCTGACTAGCAGACACTGCTACTAGGCACAAAGTATTTCCTGGGCTAGATGCAGTTAAAAATTTGTAATTAGATACTCTCGTTGGATGCTGAGAAAGCATTCCATAGAGTCTCCTGGCACGCCATATATGATTCTCTTAAAAAGCTTGGGGTAGGGGTCTAGGGGACCCTTTTATAGCCAAAATCACGGCCCTGTATCGCAATACGTCACCTAGGCTGAAGATAAATGGAACTGTAGCACCCTGAGGGCTCGGTTGCTACAGACGTATTGCACCTCACCCAGAGGTGTGATATCTCACTCTCAGGTAAGGATGGAGTGTGGATCAGGACCCGATACCTGCATGCATTACACCACATTGCCGTGGGGCAGGGCGACCAATATGCTCCTGAGATGGGCACGACAGTCCCTGTCCCTGGCTGGAGTGGGGGGAGGGAACACCGAGGAAGGGGAACCCTGTAGTGCAGGAGCAGGGAGGAAGCAGTTCCTGGGTGCATTGAGAAGGGAGTATAAAAGGTGGGCACCATCTTAGTTCAGTGCAGAGAAGTCTGAGCAGAAGTGGCAGGGAGCAGGGGCTCTGCATGAGCTCTGCTCCGGAGGCGGGCCTAGTAACAGAGGCCCAGGCCTGGAAGAGGGAGAAGGAAGGAAGAGGAGCGGAGAAGGCTCCAGGAACGAGGAATAAAGGGATCCCAGGGGTGCGGACGGGCGAGTCGCCACCGCACGCCCGAATCCACCTGCGTGGAGGGGTCAGGCCAAAGGGGGAGACCGGTCCCCGAACTAGTGGAGGCAGGAAACGACCCTCAGCTAGAAACCGGAGGCTCTGACATTTTATGTGGCGCAGCCCCTCGCTACACCCGCTAGGAAGGCACCACATAGGGTCAGGGAAACTGGCGCCAAGTTTACCAAGAGGAGGCCCGAGGCAGCCGGACAGAAGTGTTGGTAAGAAAGGCCAGACAAAGGACACACAAAGGGGGTCCTGTGAAGTGCTCCAAAGTTATCTGGGAGTTGTCTGAGCCCCTCACCTGGTGAGCACAGTACGACGTGGGCAGCCGTTACCTGCAGACGTGGTCTGGATAATAAGAACTGTGAGTAAAGGCCCTGGACTGCATCACTGACTCCGTGTCATTACTGCTGCTGCCCTGCACCATCACCCCCATCCTCCGCATACACTGCCCTGAGGCTATACTCCTCCCGTGGGGAGTTATGCTACGCTCTGCTGCACCCACAACACCAGCCTCAGCGGTCTGCCCTGTAGCGGCGGTTCACTCTGACCGCAATCCATGGGTGGCGTAGTCGGACATTTAAACATCAAAACCACATAAATAGTTCCGCCACTGGTTTGACCGCCCTGAGCCACGGAACCGGGTCGCCGCCACGAAGACTACAACCACCAGCATCCACCAAAAAGGGTCCGGCTCCGGGTGTCCCAAGGCCCAGGGGGTGCGTCAGAACATTTTCATCACCTTTCACAATCACCAATGGGACAAGGCAGGGATGTTCTCTGTCCCCTCTCTTATACATCCTAGTGACGGAGCACCTGCTCTCATCAATTCGCCATAACCCCAATATTAGGTGGATTGAGGTGGGAGGCACCGAGTACAAGTGCTCTCTATTTGCTGATGATGTCCTAGTATATATCACTTAATCACATATATCCATCCATGCTGTTATGGCTGAAATAGATCACTTTGTTACATGGTCAAATTTTAAAATCAATGCAGCGAAGTCTGAGGCCCTCGATGTCTCCCTCCCCAAATCCATATAGGATTCCATCCAGTCCAACTTTCCCTTTGCCTGGCCCTCACAGGGTATCAAATACTTAGGAATTCCTATTCATAGAGACCTCTCCCATCTATGTTATCTTAATTTTGGGCCCTTTATTGAACAACTCCATACAGACCACGGTTGGCAAGTTAGAACTGTAAGATTCACTACGTGAACCACTGGTGTTTTGTGGAAAAGCACATGTACACTGCGTTCCAAATTATTATGCAAAAAGTGTTTAGGAGTGATAAGGGAAGAATTTGTTTGTCAGTTAAACTCATTGATGGTGATGTGTGTCAGGGCTCTTTATATCACTGTAAGCAATTGCAGACACCTGTGCTAATTAGTTTGGCAGGTGTGTCCAATGAAAGGCAAGACTACTTAAGAAGGCTCTCTCACATTATTAAGCAGCCTACATTTTCTGCCAAAATGGGAAAGAAAAAGGATGTGTCGGCTGCTGAGAAGCAACAAATTGTGGAGTGTTTAGGTCAAGGCATGACTACAATCAACATTGTGCGATGATCAGGATGAAGTGTCTTGGCAATCAAGAAGTATGTAGCTGATTCACAGTACACACGTGTGCGTGCTGATAAGGGCAAATTGAGGACTCTTTCCTACAGGCAATTACGTCAGGTTGAAAGAGCAGCGGCAAAAAAGCCTTGTCATAGCAGCAGACAAGTTTTTGAAGCTGCTTGTGCCTCCAACGTCCCCCGAACAACAAGATGCAGGGTCCTTCAGAGGTTTGCAGCTGTGCATGCGCCATCCTGTCGACCTCCTCTATCCACTTCACACAAGCAGAAACGGCTCCAGTGGGCCAAACATTACATGAAGACTGATTTCAAAACTGTTTTGTTCACGGATGAGTGCCGTGCAGCGCTCGATGGTCCAGATGGATGGAGTGGAGGATGGCTGGTTGATGGACACCACACGCAAACACGGCTACAGCGCCAACAAGGAGGAGGTGGAGTAATGTTTTGGGCTGGAATCATGGGGAGAGAGATTGTCGGCCCCTTTAGGATCCCTGAAGGCGCTAAAGATGAACTCCATAATGTATGTGGATTTTCTCAAACAGCACTTCCTACCATGGTTCAAGAAGAAGAACCGTGTATTTCACAGCAAGATCATTTTTCTGCATGATAATGCACCATCTCATGCTGCACATAAAACATCTGCATCTCTGGCTGATATGGGCATAAAAGGGGACAAACTTATGGTGTGACCCCCATGCTCCCCTGACCTCTACCCCATTCAGAACCTTTGGAGCATCATTAAAAGGAGTGTCTATGATGGCAGGAGGCAGTTCACATCTAAGCAACAGCTCTGGGAGGGTATTCTGTCCTCATGCAAAACAATTGAAGCAGAAACCATCCAAAACCTGACAAATTCAATGGACGAGAGAGTTCAGAAGCTCCTTTCGAACAAGGGGTCCTATGTGAAAATGTAACATCACCTAGAATAAAGTTTTGAGTTGAAAACTGTTTGATTTCAGTTTCTAACAACCTGCTAATGCTTATAATTTCAAAAATGACCATTTTTTTGGTCTTTATTAAAATGAAAAGGTTGATCGAAAAGTTTGGGGGATCTAAGAGTGTGGCAACCCAGTGGTCATGATTACTTCGAATTCTGACAATATGAGGGTCATGCTGCAGGTAGTGCAGCAAGAAGGCACTTATGTGCCTTGCGCATCTCGGAGCCCCAAAATTATTTTCCGGGCTAGATGCAGCTAAAAATTATTTTTAATTTTAAATCTGGTGAAGCTTTAGTATAGATGGCCTAATAGGATCAGTGCTGCACACTGCTACAAAGCCCAAATTATTTTCCAGTCAAGATACAGATAAACATGATTAGTAATTTGAAAGCTTAAAACGTTTGGTAGGGTGATTTTAACCAATCATCAAGCTTTTACTCTCCCCAGGATGACACAGGGGTAGAAAAGTCGTTTTGGATCCATGATTTGTTCATCTTTATGAACGTGAGTCTGTCTACATTATCAGTGGAGAGCCGCGTGCGCTTATCTGTCAGCACACCACCAGCAGCGCTGAACACACGTTCAGACAGAACGCTGGCTGCGGGGCATGACAAGATCTCCAAGGCGTAAGTGGCTAGCTCCGGCCATTTATCCAGATTGGAAGCCCAAAAAGAGCAAGGGTCCAGTGACACAGTCGTGGCTTCAATGTTTACTTGGAGATACTCCTGTACCATCGTCTCTAGGCGTTGACTATGTGTCAGACTTCTTGTCTCCTGTGGCCTTGCAAAGGATGGGCTAAAAAAGTGGTGAAATGATTCCGCAAAATTGATGTTACCAGCAGATACTGTGGTTCTGTTACGGTTTGAGTGCTGAACACTTGACGGTCCCACGGTTGGCAAGTTGGAACTGTGAGATTCACTACGTGCACCACTGGTATTTTGTGGAAAAGCACATGTAAGATTCTGCAACAGTCTCTGCTGATACTCCTGCATGCGTGCATCCCTTTCTATGGCAGGAATAATTTCTGCAAATTTACTTTTGTACCGGGGATCTAACAGTGTGGCAACCCAGTAGTCAGGATTATTTCTAATTCTCACAATTCGAGGGTCATGTTGCAGGTAGTGCAGCAAGAAGGCACTCATGTGTGTTGCGCATCCAGGAGCACCAAGTCCCTGTTGTGTTGGTGGCGAGGTAACAATCATGCTTCCTTCCTCTGTCCTCTCCCCCCAACCTCGCACAACAGAAATGTGATCAAGGTCTCCCTCATCTGATGAGTCTTCCATCAGTTCGTCCTCCACTTCTTCCTGGGCTCCTGCACCTTCCTCACTAGTTTGGCTGCTACCATGCGCCCTGGTAAAACCATCTCCCCCACCCTCACATGCCTGCCGCCTTGGTGCTGCCGACCGTCTGGACCTTGCAGATGTTAGCCCTTCCGCATACAGCTCCTCCTCCTCTACTTCCTTCACCTCCTCTTGTGCCACCACCTGACTCCGAATTCTGTTTAACATGTGCTCCAGCATGTAAATCACCGGAATAGTCATGCTGATAATGGCATCGTCAGCACTAAACATCTTCGTCGCCATTTCAAAACTGTGCAGAAGGGTGCATAGGTCCCTGATCTGAGACCACTCCTCCAGCGTGATTTGCCCCACCTCTGAATCTCGTTGGCCCAGGCTATACGTCAGAACGTATTGCACCAGGGCTTGTCGGTGCTGCCACAGTCGCTGCAACATGTGCAGAGTTGAATTCCACCGGGTAGGCACATCACATTTTAGCCGGTGAAGTGGCAGGCCCAACGACTTCTGTAGAGATGTAAGTCGCTGTGCTGCAGGATGCGAACGGCGGAAGTGAGCACACAGCGACCGTGCCCTCTGCAGAAGGCCATCTAGTCTGGGATAGTGGGCTAAAAATTGCTGGACAACCAGGTTCAACACGTGAGCCATACAAGGCACGTGTGTGACATTGCCCCGGCGAAGGGCCGCACCCAGGTTTGCAGCATTGTCGCACACGGCCTTCCCTGGTTTCAGGTCCAGTGGAGACAACCATTCATGAAATTGGTTCTCCAGAGCTGACCACAACTCCTCAGCTGTGTGACTCACATTTCCCAGACATTTCAATGTAAAAACCGCCTGATGACGTTGAGCCCTACTGCCAGCATAGTAAGGAGGTGTGCAGGATCCCTTCTGCGCAGTTAGAAAGCTTGTGGCATGACCAGACAGGCTTTGGGTGCAGGTGGAAGACCGAGAGGAGGTTGAGGAGGCAGAAGCAGTGGAGGAACTTTGACATAAAGAGGATTGACGCACAACTCGTGGGGACGGCAAGACTTGGACAGCAGCCCCTTGTCCTGCTGTCACCATAGTTACCCAGTGCCCAGTCAGCGACATGTAACGCCCCTGTCCATGCCTACTCGTCCAAGTGTCTGTGGTGAAATGCACCCTGTCACACACAGAGTTTCTCAAAGAAGCGGTGATGTTATGTGCGACATGCTGGTGGAGCGCAGGCACACCTTTCTTTGAGAAGTAGTGCCGACTGGGCATCTGGTACTGGGGCACTGCGACGGACATAAGGTCTCGAAAATCCTCTGTGTCCACCAGGCGGAAAGGCAGCATTTCTGTAGCCAAGAGCTTGCAGATGGTGAAATTCAACCTCTTAGCTTTCTCATGGCTAGGAGGAAATGGTCTTTTACTTGTCCACATCTGAGGGACCGAGGGCTGGCTATTGTGCTTAGACGGGGTTGATAAGGGTGTCCCCGGCAAACTGCCGGTCTGTGAGGAAGATGCAGGCGGACATGTTAGGTTGCCTTGATCCAAAGGTGGTGCTATCGATGTCGGACAGCGCTCAACACCAGCTGGTGTTACCACCTCCAAAGAAAATGATGACCTGCCAATCACGCTGGCTGTTGCGGGTAAAGAGGTGGCAGGTCTGCGCCCCAAAACAGGTGTGACTGCTGTCCCCCCAGTCACAGAGGATGAAGAGGCCGCGGATGCACAAGATATGGCAGACGGTGGTTGGCCCGGCTGGCTAGGCCGCATTGTAGCACACTGAGCTTCCCACTGCAACTTATGCTTCATGTCCATGTGCCGGTTCATGCATGAAGTACTCAAACTATGTATTTTTTGGCCTCTACTTAGCTTTTGCTGACAAATGTTACAGATAACACGAGTTGGGTCATCTTTATCGATCTGAAAAAATGCCCAGGCTATGCAAGGCTTAGCATCCATGCGACCTGAAGAGCCACCACGACTTGTGGTGAGAGGCAGAGTTGTGTTTGAGGATGCAGTTGTTGACGTGCTTCCAGTACTACGTCTCTGTCCAGGAAGGCGCAACCTGACCTCGTCGTCACTAGCATCTTCCTCCACCTCCTCTGCTGACCTCATCTCTTGGCTGACTGTGGGTTGACAGTAAGTGGGATCTCCGACCTCATCATCATCACCCTGTGCGTTATCACACCCGTCGTCCTCAGAGCCAACCTGTTCCTGCCCTGACAAAAAACTAAAGTTGTCGCTCCAATCAGGTATTTGAGTCTTATCATCGTCTTCCTCATTGTCTCTATCAACAGGAGTTACAGTTTGGGAATGAGGGTCTACATTATGGTCAGAACCTTCTGCGTCTGGTCCTGGATCCGACTCATAAAGATTCTGGGCATCAGTGCAGATCATTTCCTCGTCTGGATTCACAGAAGCGCTGGAGTCGACCTCTGATTCCCAGGCTATAGTATGAGTAAACAGCTCTGCAGACTCAACCATCTGTTCTACCTCATACTCAGACGGGCAACTGGAGATTTGGGAGCTGTGAGGAAGCAAGTGCGATTGGGGTGACACCTTTGAGGACTGGAGTATTTGGGATGTTGAAGTTGATGTGGAGGAGAGCCCACTTAAAGGAGCACTTGATATCCGTTGAAGCACCTGCTGTTTTTGTGCCTCATCTGGAATTTGTAGCGATTGGCGTGGCCGTAAGAAAGGGATCTTATCACATTGTCCGCTAAAAGAAGTAGACATTTTAGTTTGGCTGGAAGATGGTCTTTCTTCTGCACCTACCCCACGGACACAACCTTTTTTCCCCTTCCCAACACGCCTATTCCCCTTTCCACCAGCAGCAGGCCTTTTTCCACTCATTTTGGTGGTTAACTAATTCACAACTCTGGAGTTGTTTGCACAAAAAAAACAATGGATGGTAACCGAGCAGAGCTGAGTGGCCAAACTGTGGTATTAGGCCAAAACTATTGGCTGGGTTAGATGCAGAAAAAAATTATTTTGAATTTGCAACCTGATGGAGGTCAGTATAGATGGATTAATAGATCAAGACCCACACACAGCTAGAAGCCCAATATTTTTTCAGAGGTAGATGCAGGAAAAAAATATATTCAGTTTGCAACCTGATGGAGGTCAGTATAGATGGACTAATACAACAAGTCCCACACACAGCTAGAAGCCCAATATTTTTTCAGAGGTAGATGCAGAAAAAAATATATTCAGTTTGCAACCTGATTGAGGTCAGTATAGATGGACTAATAGAACAAGTCCCACACACAGCTAGAAGCCCAAATATTTTTTCAGAGGTACTGTAGATGCAGATAAAAATTAGTTTTAATTTGCAACCTGATGTAGGTCAGTATAGATGGACTAATAGAATGATGCTATGCCCAAAAGATTTTACTTTACTAGGTGCAGTAAAAAAATTGGTATTCTATACACAGGTGGTATATCTTGCAACACAGATAGGCTACTCCACTGACTAACACACTCTGCAATAGGCCAAAAAGGATTAGCTTTGCTAGATTCAGCCAAATGCTGTGAAAAAAACTTGCACAGCACTGGCACAGACCTGCCTGGCAAAAACTGATAGGAACTGATGTAACCTAGTCCTGAAAAGGACTCCAATTACAATTAGTCTTTACTCCCACAACCTATCTATTTAAGAGCACAGACCTCCCTGATAAAAGTCGTAGGAAATGCTGTAACCTAGTCCTTAAAAGGACTGCAATCACAACTATTCCCTACTCCCAAGCTATCTGTATATTTGTGCGAAAATTGGCTTGAAATTAACAAGGTATAGCGCACACAGCAACAGCGGTGCCGTCTAACACGCAGCTGCAGCAGTGAGAAAATGGTGGCGACGGGGAAAATGGCTTGGTCTTATAGGGCAAGGACATGTGACATACACTGCCAATGACACATGCCCTTGCTTGTGTGAAAAAAAGCACTTCGCTCCGTGTGTGCGCTGCTGATAGGCTGACAGATTGCACCTCCCCACTGCAAATGCGGGAAAGAGAAAAAAAAAATGGAGATCTTCATTGTTCCTGCAGAGATCCATCCCCTGCCCCTCCCCCCACCCCGCTGTACACTCAAACTGCTTATTAACATTAATTTTCAGCATTACTGAGAAAAAATCCAGTTATGATTTTGGTGCACGAACAGTTATCGAACAGCCGAATTTTTCTCAAATTGTTCGTGTTCGCCGAACGGCTCGAACACCGCCCAAAACAGCTCGAATTTGAGATTGGCGAACAGTTCGAGTAGAACAACGCTCATCTCTACTGGGAGCGGAAGGAGGCGACCGGCTGGCAGATGTCTCGGAACCTTGTTGCGGGCGCAGGACACACAGGCAGAAACAAAGTCTATTACGTCCTTGTGCAGGGTAGGCCACCAGTAGTGCCGGGTAATAAGCTGGAGGGTCTTTTTTTGACCGGCATTGCCAGCCAGTTTAGACGAGTGACCCCAGTGAAGGATCTTCCCCCGATCAGGTACTGATACGAACGTCTTTCCGGGAGGGAGACGATTTAGACTCACGGGAGCCACCTGCATTACTCTGGCGGGATCGATGATGTGTTTCGGATCTTCCTCGAGATCAGACACCAGAAAGGATCGAGACAAGGCGTCCGCCTTGACGTTTTTGTCAGCCGGGCGAAAATGAAGAAGAAAATCAAAACGAGCAAAAAACAAGGACCACCGGGCTTGGCGCGGGTTAAGTCTCTGGGCATGCTGGAGGTAAGCCAAGTTCTTGTGGTCCGTGTAAATTATTACCGGGTGAAGAGCCCCCTCGAGCAGGTAACGCCACTCCTCCAATGCCAGTTTGATGGCCAATAACTCTCAGTCTCCTATGGAATAATTGCGCTCTGAGGAGGAGAAGAGTTTAGAGAAGAAGCCGCAAGTTACCATCCTCCCGGAAGATGATTTTTGAGTAAGTACCGCTCCGGCTCCAGAGGAGGAGGCGTCAACTTCCAGGAAGAACTGCTTGTTGCCGTCCGGGCGATGCAGCACCGGGGCGGAAGAGAAGGCCTGTTTTAAAGGAAAGAAAGGCCTCCTCTGCTTCGGGCGGCCACTCTTTGGGATTAGTACCCTTATGGGTGAGCGCGGAAATTGGGGCAGTCCGGGAAGAGAAGTGTGGTATGAAGAGGCGGTAGTAGTTGGCGAAGCCCAGGAACCGCTGAATGGCCTTCAACCCCTCCGGTCGAGGCCATTTCTCGATGGCAGACAGTTTCTCTGGATCCATTCGTAGGCCGGTCTGAGAAATAATGTAGCCCAAAAACGAAAGCGAGGTCTGCTCAAAGAGGCACTTCTCGTATTTAGCGAAGAGGTGATTCTGCCTGAGCCTGAGCAGGACCTGACGAACGTCCCTCCGGTGAGTCTGGAGATCCGGAGAGAAGACCAAGATGTCGTCCAGGTACACCACTACGCAGGAGTAGAGAAGGTCCCGGAAGATGTCATTGACCAACTCTTGAAAGACGGCAGGAGCGTTACAGAGACCAAAGGGCATTACCAGATATTCATAGTGGCCGTCCCGGGTGTTGAATGCCGTCTTCCATTCATCCCCCTGACGGATACGAACCAGGTTGTACGCCCCACGGAGGTCCAGTTTGGTGAAGATTCTAGCCCCTCTCAGACGATCAAATAACTCCGGAATGAGCGGAAGGGGGTACTTATTCTTCACCGTGATTTGGTTAAGGCCTCTATAGTCTATACAGGGACGGAGAGAGCCATCCTTCTTTTTTACGAAGAAGAAGCCTGCTCCCGCCGGGGAGGTAGATTTCCGGATGAATCCCCTGGCCAGATTCTCCTCAATATATTCGGACATCGACCGGGTCTCAGCAGCGGATAATGGATAAATACGCCCACGGGGAGGAGTAGTACCGGTTAACAGGTCGATAGGGCAGTCGTATGGTCTATGAGGGGGTAGTGTCTCTGCTTCCTTTTTATTAAAGACATCAGCATAAGACCAATAAGGAATCGGAAGTCCAGGTAGATTAGCTGGGGTAGGAGAAGGACGGACGGGATGGACGGGAACCAGACAGGTCTTATGGCAGTCCTGTCCCCAGCGAAGGACTTCTCCGGTCTGCCAGTCAAGCACGGGTGCATGTCTCTGGAGCCAAGGTAGACCTAGCAAGAGGGCGTGAGAGAGTCCAGGCAGAACATGAAAGGAGATACTCTCAGAATGCAGCATTCCCACCTGTAGAGTAATGGATTCGGTGATGAGTTGGATGGGGCGTGGTAAGAGACCCCCATCCACGGCAGCAACAGACAAGGGTACAGCCAGAGGTTTGGTGGGGATGCGGTATTTCTCTACCAGGGACTGTGAAATAAGATTCCCGGCTGCTCCAGAGTCCAGTTGGGCTAGTTCGAAATAACGGTTCTCCCCGCAGACGATTGAAACTGACAGCAGCAGAGATGGAGAGGATTTATTCTTGTCTAGGTCGACCTCTCTGAGCGAACCTAGACACAGGCGTTTCCCGACCTCTCTGGGCAGGCACGGATCCGGTGCTCCTTACTGCCACAGTAGAAGCAGCTCCCCTCGGCACGGCGTAAGTCCTGACGGGTTTTGACCATCTTGGTCTGGTCGACCTGCATAGACTCAGGAGAGTGTACCTGGGGAGAGATGGAGGGAGTGACGGGTTTCTGAAAGGTAGGAGCTAGACGTGGAAACCTCATCTCACGGGTGACCTCTTTGGCACGCTCCTGGAACCGTAGGTCAATCCGGGTGGCAAGAGTTATTAGGTCATCGAGAGTGGTAGGAATGTCCCGACCGGCAAGTTCATCTTTAATACGGCCGGACAGACCCTCCCAGAAGACGGATACCAGAGCGTCGTTATCCCAGGCCAGCTCCGAGGCAAGGGTACGGAACCGTATGGCATATTGGCCCACGGTGAGACTTCCCTGACGGAGGCGTAGCAGAGATGATGCGGATGAGGTCTTCCGTCCGGGTTCGTCGAAGACTTTCCGGAAAGCCGTGAGGAAGGCAGGCAAGTCGGACACCAGGGGGTCTCCTCTCTCCCATAGAGGATTTAGCCAGGCTCGGGCCTCCCCGGTGAGATGGGACATGATGAAGGCAATTTTGGCCCGGTCGGAGTTAAACTGGTGGGACAATAGTTCAAAGTGCAGGGTGCACTGATTTATGAAGCCCCGAGCCTGGGCGGAGTCGCCTCCGAAGCGAGGAGGTGCAGAAAGCCGGGGTCCGGGGTAGGATACCATGGTATTGGTGGGCAGCGGAGCTGCCGGGTTGCGAGTCATGGCACTGGCGGTGGTTGCTGGTGGAGCAGTCAGAGTATCCAGGCGAGAATTGACATTCTGCAGGTGACCCAGGATGGACTCCTGTTGGGACCTCTGACGGGACAGTTCATGACAGAGGTCCGAGAGCGAGGGAGCTTGGGTGCCACCGGGTTCCATGGCCCGAGCAAACTGTAACGGGTCTGGGAGGCGGAACCTCTGAGCTACTATACAAGGGGGCGGTCCTTGTAAGGGAGCGGGTGGCGACCAGGCAGGCAGTCACAGCAGGTGACCGGGACAGTCTCTGGGTGTACGGGCAGGAGGTCACGGCAAGTGACCGGGACAGTCTCTGGAAGAATGGGCTGGAGGACACGGCAAGTGACCGGGGCAGTCTCTGGGTGAACGGGCTAGAGGTCACGGCAAGTGACCGGGGCAGTCTCTGGGTGAACGGCCAGGAGGTCACGGCAAGTGACCGGGACAGTCTCTGGAAGAACGGGCTGGAGGACACGGCAAGTGACCGGGGCAGTCTCTGGGTGAACGGGCTGGAGGTCACGGCAAGTGACCGGGGCAGTCTCTGGGTGAACGGGCTGGAGGTCACGGCAAGTGACCGGGGCAGTTCTAGGTAAAGGGTAGGTACGACCTGTGATGGCAGAACCTCCAGGTAGGCTAGCAAGGCAGATGGAGGATGTGTGCTCCCAGGTGAGCAAGCGAGAGTCTCTGGAATAGCAGGTGGTCACAGCACGTGACGGCGGAGCCTCCGGGCAGGCAAGCAGGCAGGTAGCGGAGAAGCGCTCCCAGGTGAGCGGGCAAGAGTCTCTGGAATAGCTGGTGGTCACAGCACGTGACGGCGGAGCCTCCGGGCAGGCAAGCAGGCAGGTAGCGGAGGAGCGCTCCCAGGTGAGCGGGCAAGCTGGTCCATAGACAGACTGACAGGAGTAGAAAGGCAGACCGTCGGACCTCAGGCTAGCAAGCAGGCAGGTAGCTGATGTGCGCTCCCAGGTGAGCGGGCAAGCTGGTCCTTAGACAGACTGACAGGAGTTGTAAGGCAGACCGTCGGACCTCAGGCTAGCAAGCAGGTAGCAGGAATAACTGGCAGGAAACAGACAGCAAACTGGCAGGACTCTGGCAGGAATCAGGCAGGTAACTGGCAGTTAACTGACAACGGGACCTGAGGGCTGAAGCAGAGTAGAACAGTGCAACAACATTGCTCGGGCACCTCCATTTTGGAGGAGGTGCCTTATATATGGTGAAGTCCTCCGGCCATTGGCCGGGGACTCCTTAGGACGGCGCGCGCGGCCCCTTTAAGAGGGAGGGAGAGCGCGCGCGCGCCCTAAGCACAGTGGCCGGGAAGGAGCGCGCGCTGCCAGCAGAGCGGGAGGAGGACGCCGGGCACGGAGCAGGGAGGTGAGGGAAACAGCGTCCCTGCCTAGCAGAGGGCAGGGACGCCGGCGCTACAAGGAGGAGATAGCCAGAAGGAGCACAGAAAGCACGGTAGGCCTACACCCTCACCCTGACCAGGGCCAATTTCCCCGTTGCTCTCAGACATCTGTAGCACCCTGAGGACTCGGCTGCTACAGGGGTATTACACCTCAAGCCAGAGGTGTGGTATTCCACTCCCGGGTAAGGATGGAGTGTGGAACTGAGCTAGTAGGCTGCATGCACTACATACATCCCATTTCCGGGGGACAGAACGACGGTACTCCCACCAGTTTATGTGCAGGTACGACAGCGTCTGTCCCTGGCTGGAGTGGGAGGGGGGTGGAACATCCCAGTAGTGTAGGGGCAGATAGGGGGAGTAGTCTGGGTAAAGATAGGAGCTCATTGGGTGCTGGTCACCTGAGCTCACACATAGAGGGAGTATATAAGGTGGGCACCATCTTAGAACAGGGTCAGTCAGTGAGAGTTTAGCCTGAGGAGCAGAGCAGAGGAGCTCAGCCAGGAGGGCTGACAGGGAGCTGTGGCTCCGGCTGGGCCCAGCTCCAGAACAGAGCCTGCTGAGAGAGAGAGAGAGGAGTGAGAAGGACCCAGAGAGGAAACAAGAAGGAACCCCAAGATCCCAGAATAAGGACAGAAGGGTGAGGGGTTGGCGCACAAGGGTACCGGAACCCAAGCTGGCAGAGGCCAAAACGAACCTTAACCAGGAACCGGAGGTTGTGGGCAGGATCTGCCACGACCCTCACCAAATCCACTAGAAAGGCACACCGAGCATAGGGTCAGGGAGCCCAGAGGAGGCTTGACCACCAAGAGACCCGAGGGAGCCGGCCAAAAGTGGATCCCTGGTGGGAACGGCCAGAGGAAGGGAGAGTCAGAAAGGAGCTCAGGACCACGCTCCAGAATTGCCTGGGGGTTGGCCGAGTCCAGGACCTGGTGGACGCAGCACGGCTCGGGTGGTCACTCAAGGCCAGAGTGACCAAAAGAACATCAGTAAGTAAAAACCCTGAACTGCACCTCCTGACTCTGAGTCTCCTTGCTGCACCTTCACAACCACCATCCTCCACGTCTGACCCCCTGAGGCTATACCCCTCCCGTTGGGGGTTATACTACCACAGCTGCACACACACCACCAGCCTCAGCGGACCATCCTGCAACGGCGGCCTTTTGACCGCAAATCAACGGGTGGCGTAGTCGACACTAAGAACATCTGCAAGGACTGCGGCACACTGAGTTTGACACCCTGGGCACGGACCGGGTCACAGCCACTCGGAGACTACAATCCCCATCTGATCCGGCTCCGGGTATCCCTAACAACATGGCCCAGGGGGCGCGTCACATCCAGGTTCCCTCCTAGCTGGGACTGTTTATGGGTCAGTTTACCTGTTCTAGTAAAGACCCTGGACTGCAACCTGTTGTCTGCGTGATCCTTGCTCCTCCAGCACTATCAGCTCTGGGACTCTCACTACCATCACTCCCAACATCCACTATACTTCCCTGGGGCTGCACTCTTCCCGTGGGGAGTCACACCATCCCAGCTGCACACCTCATCAGCCCCAGTGGTCTGCCTTGCAGCGGCGGTTCCTAATGACCGCAAATCCATGGGTGGCGTAGTCGGACATAATCAATAGCACATAACGGACTACCACTGGCCTGACCACCCTGAGCCACGGAACCGGGTTGCCACTACTACTCCCATCGTTCCCTATTGCCCGGATCCGAGTGCCCCACGGCCCAGGGGGCGAGTCACAACCGCAAAGCTGTAAGTAAAATTTATCATTGAAGATGAAAAAATTACTCTTCAAAAGAAATTCCAAACTCAAAAGCAAAAATTCCTTGACACCATCAGCAAAAACATCAGTTAGATTCAAAAAATGTTGCACAACCCTCAATGCCTTATCGTGAGGTATTGAGGAATATAACTGGACAACATCACATGTTATCCAATTACAGTCCTCATGCCAAGACATAAGATTAATGGCGTGCATTAAATGCTTAGTATCTTTTATCATACCTGGTGATCCCTCCAGTAAGACACGCAATCTGGAATCCACCCACCCTGAAAGTCTCTCATGGAGGGAATGAATACCCGCCACGATTGGCCTCAGGGGAGGTGGAAACACTGACTTATGTGTCTTAGGGAGGGCATGAAAAATCGGAATAACAGGTTGATCTGGAGACAGAAATTCCTTCATTTAGGAATCAATGGCTCCAAGAGTTACTCCTTCCTCCAGTAGCCTGTTTAATTTTATAGTAAAATTCTTTGTGGGATCAGAGACTAAGGGGCGGTAGGTGGTGGAATCAGATAATATATCCTCTACCAATTTTTTATATAATCCTGAATCCAGAATCACCACCGACCCCCCCTTGTCTGAAGCTCTAATGACAATGTTAGAATTAGCCTTTAGGGAAATTATTGCTTCCCTTTCCCTTTTGGAAAGATTTTTTGATACTCTCAATTTTCCATCATCCAAAAGATTATTTAGATCCCTTTCCATTGCGGCTTGAAAGGAGTCCATAGCTGGTATTCTCGCCGCAATGCGATAATAACTTTCGATGGATGTAGCAAGCTGGTAGTGGGTGACTCTATTATTAGGGGGACAGACAGGGCAATCTGTCACAAAGACCGGGATCGCCGAACGGTGTGCTGCCTCCCTGGCGCTCGAGTCCGGCACATCGCGAATCGGGTTGACAGGTTACTGGGTGGGGCTGGCGAAGACCCAGCGGTCATGGTCCACATTGGCACCAATGACAAAGTGAGTGGTAGATGGAGGGTCCTTAAAAATGATTTCAGGGATCTAGGTAGGAAGCTTAGGGCAAGGACCTCCAAGGTAGTTTTCTCAGAAATACTACCAATCCCGCGAGCCACACAGGAGCGCCAACAGGAGGTTAGGGAGGTGAATAAGTGGCTAAAGAGTTGGTGCAAGGCAGAAGGGTTTGGGTTCATGGAGAACTGGGCCGACTTCGCGGTCGGCTACAGGCTCTACCGTAGGGGCTGGCTGCACCTCAATGGGGAGGGTGCAGCGGTGCTGGGGAAGAAGATGGCTAATAGGTTGGAGGAGTTTTTAAACTAGAGATGGGGGGGGGAAACCAAGGAAATAGGTGGGATGTGAGGCAAGCAAGGGGGAAGGGAAGAAGTGAATATAATGAGAGTGGAGAGGGGGGTGGGGATAGTACAGTTAGATCGTTAGAGAAGAATAGGATGCTAAATAACCCCAAAGTTTTATCTTGCATGCTAACCAACGCAAGAAGCCTGACCAATAAGGCGGATGAGCTGCGGGCGCTTATATCGGAGGAGAGGTATGACATCGTAGGTATAACAGAGACTTGGCTAGACGATAGCTACGACTGGGCGGTAAATTTAATAGATTATAGTTTATTTAGAAGGGACCGGAAACAGGGGAAGGGCGGAGGAGTCTGCTTATATGTAAAGTCACGTCTAAAGCCCAGACTAAGGGAAGATATAGGAGAGGGAGAAGAGGGGGTCGAGTCCATGTGGGTAGAGATAGAGGGGGCAAAAAATAATAATAAAATATTACTGGGGGTCTGCTATAAGCCACCCAATATAACAGAGGAGAATGAGAAACTGCTATTAGGACAAATAGACAAAGTAGCAAAACATAATGAGGTGATTGTAATGGGGGACTTCAACTACCCGGATATTGACTGGGAAACAGAAACCTGTAGATCGCAGAAAGGAAAAAGGTTCTTGACAAATATCAAGGATAATTATCTCTCCCAACTAGTGCAGGAACCAACGAGAGGGAAGGCCGTGTTGGACTTAATATTGACTAATAGGCCTGATAGAATAACTGAGGTACAGATAGGGGGGCACCTAGGTAATAGCGACCATAATATTATCGATTTCAAAATGCCCTTCAGTAGGGTTATCAATAAGGGAACAACAAAAACATTAAACTTTAGGAGGGCGAAGTTTGATCAGCTGATAGAAAACCTTCAACTTATTGACTGGGACAAAGTTCTTAATCAATGGAATACGAATAGTAAATGGGAAACCTTCAAAAGAATTCTGAATACTCAGTGCGAGAGGTATATACCGTATGGGAATAAAAGGGCCAGAAATAAGAGGAAACCAATATGGTTGAACAAGAACGTAAAAGGGGCGTTAAATAGCACAAAAGAGGCATTCAAGAGGTTAAAACAGGAAAACAGTAAGGAGGCACTAATGTGTTACAAGGAAAAAACGAGAACCTGCAAAAAAACAAATAAAAATAGCGAAGGAGGAAACAGAGAGACGTATTGCTAGGGAAAGTAGATCAAATCCCAAACTGTTCTTTACGTATATAAATAGTAAAAGGATTAAATCGGATAATATTGGACCGATAAAAAGTGAGGAAGGCAAAATCATAGAGAAAGATGAGGATAAAGCTAATCTATTAAATAAATTTTTTTCGTCAACTTTCACAAAGGAAAAAGAACTAACAGGCGAAATGAGAAGTGACAAGCTTAATCCTCCACTAAGTATGACAAATCTATCCCAAGCTGGGGTACAGAAACGCCTCAGTAACATTAAAATAAACAAATCACCAGGACCTGATGGCATACACCCACGGATACTAAGGGAACTAAGTAATGTGATAGACAGACCGTTATATCTTATATTTAAGGACTCTGTTGAGACTGGGTCTGTGCCACTTGATTGGCGACAGGCGAATGTAGTGCCAATATTCAAAAAGGGAGCGAAAAGTGACGCCGGAAACTATCGGCCGGTGAGTCTGACGTCCGTTGTGGGCAAAATTTTTGAAGGCTTTATTAATGAGGCAATTACGGAGCATCTTGATGCTAATAATATATTAACCCCGAACAAACATGGATTCATGAAGAATCGCTCCTGCCAAACTAACCTGATTGACTTCTACGAGGAGGTGAGCTCTCGAGTAGATCAGGGGGAACCAGTGGATGTCGTGTATCTCGACTTCTCAAAAGCGTTCGATAGCGTGCCACATAATAGGCTGGTATACAAAATGAGAATGATGGGGCTGGGCGAAAATGTCTGCAAGTGGGTAGCAAACTGGCTAAAGGATAGAAGGCAGAGGGTGGTTATAAATGGAATATACTCAGATTGGGTAAGCGTCACTAGTGGGGTACCACAGGGGTCTGTACTAGGCCCAATGTTATTTAATATCTTTATTAACGACATAGTCAACGGGATAAATAGTAAAATATCAATATTTGCAGATGACACAAAGTTATGTAAAACAATTAATACAAAAGAGGACAGTGCAGACCTACAGAGGGATTTGGATAAGCTGGGTAGGTGGAGCATTAAATGGCAAATGAGGTTTAACGAGGAGAAATGTAAGGTCATACATATGGGAAGGAAAAATGGAAGTCACCAGTACTCACTGAATGGGAAATCATTGGGGAATTCAGAGATGGAGAAGGACTTGGGCATCTTGATTGATAGCAAACTAAATTGGAGTGCCCAAAGTCAGGCGGCTGCTGTAAGGGCAAACAGGGTAATGGGATGTATCAGAAGAGGTATAGCTGCAAAGGATGAGAACATTGTTCTTCCACTGTACAAAGCACTGGTCAGACCACACTTGGAATACTGTGCTCAGTTATGGGCCCCAATATATAGAAAGGATATAAATGAGCTTGAAAAGGTACAAAGGAGGGCAACAAAATTACTAAAGGGAATGGAGGGACTGCAATACCGAGAGAGGTTGGCAAAACTAGGACTATTCAGCCTGGAAAAGAGAAGGTTGAGGGGGGACATAATAAATGTGTACAAATATGTTAGGGGACAGTATAGAGACCTTGCCCGGGATTTGTTCAAAAGGAGGGATATTACGGTAACAAGAGGGCACTCACTAAGACTGGAAGAGAAAAGGTTTCAGCACCAGCATAGGAAGGGGTTCTTTACGGTAAGAGAAGTGAGAATATGGAATTCACTGAGTGAGGAGACGGTAATGTCGGATTCACTACACCAGTTCAAGCGGGGACTGGATGCTTTTCTAGATACCAAGCAGATTTCAGCGTATACTTAAAAATAGAATAAAATAGTAGGTTGATACAGGGATTTATTCTGACTGCTGGTTTCAGAGTCGGGAGGGAATTTTTCCTCAGGTGAAGATTGGCCAAATCATTTGGGGTTTTTGCCCTCCTCTGGATCAACTTTAGCAATTACAGAACTTACAGGTCGAACTTGATGGACACAAGTCTTTAATCGGCTTTACTAACTATGTAACTATGTAATTATGTAGCCCAGAAATGGAAGAGAGGTCTGCTCAAAGATGCACTTCTCATATTTAGCGTAGAGGTGGTTCTGCCTGAGCCTGAGCAGGAGCTGACGAACATCCCTCCGGTGAGTAGGAAGGTCCGGAGAGAAGACCAAGATGTCGTCCAGGTATACCACCACGCAGGAGTAGAGAAGGTCACGGAAGATGTCATTGACCAACTCTTGAAAGACGGCAGGAGCGTTACAGAGACCGAAGGGCATTACTAGGTACTCATAGTGGCCGTCCCGGGTGTTGAATGCCGTCTTCCACTCATCCCCCTGACGGATACGGACCAGGTTATACGCCCCACGGAGGTCCAGTTTGGTGAAGATTCTAGCCCCCCTCAGACGGTCAAATAATTCAGGAATGAGCGGGAGGGGGTATTTATTCTTCACTGTAATCTGGTTAAGGCCTCTATAATCTATACATGGACGGAGTGAGCCGTCCTTCTTTTTGACGAAGAAGAAGCCTGCTCCCGCCGGGGAGGTAGATTTCCGGATAAATCCCCGGGCCAGATTCTCCTCAATATATTCTGATATGGACCGGGTCTCTGCAGCGGACAAAGGGTAGATACGCCCACGGGGAGGAGTAGAGCCGGGTATCAGGTCGATTGGGCAGTCGTATGGTCTATGAGGGGGTAATGTCTCTGCTTCTTTTTTATTGAAGACATCCGCATAAGACCAATAGGGAACCGGTAGACCGGGTAGATTGACTGGGGTAGGAGAAGGACGAGCAGGATGATCGGGAAATAGACAAGTCTTATGGCAGTCCTGTCCCCAGTGAAGGACTTCTCCGGTCTGTCAGTCAAGCATGGGTGCATGTTTCTGGAGCCAAGGTAGGCCTAGCAAGAGTGCGTGAGAGAGTCCAGGCAGAACATGAAAGGAGATGCTCTCAGAATGCAGCATTCCCACCTGTAGAGTTAGAGATTCGGTGATGAGTTGGATGGGATGTGGTAAGAGGCCCCCATCCACGGCGGCGACAGATAAAGGTACGGCCAGAGGTTTGGTGGGAATGCGGCATTTTTCTACCAGGGATTGAGAGATGAGATTTCCAGCAGCTCCTGAGTCAAGTTGAGCCAGCTCAAAATAGCGGTTCTCTCCGCAGATGAAAGAGACTGACAGCATCAGAGATGGAGAGGGTTTACTTTTGTCTAGGGCGACCTCTCTGAGCGATCCTAGACACAGGCGTTTCCCGACCTCTCTGGGCAGGAACGGATCCGGTGCTCCTTACTGCCACAGTAGAAGCAGCTCCCCTCGGCATGGCGTAAGTCTTGACGGGTTTTGACCATCTTGGTCTGGTCGACCTGCATAGGCTCAGGTGAGTGTGCCTGGGGAGTAACGGAGGGAGTGACGGGTTTCTGGAAGGTAGGGGCTAGACGTGGAAACTTCCTCTCACAGGTGACCTCTTTGGCGCGCTCCTGGAACCGGATGTCAATCCGGGTGGCAAGTGTTATTAAGTCGTCGAGAGTGGTAGGAATGTCCCGACCGGCGAGTTCATCTTTAATACGGCCGGACAGACCCTCCCAGAAGACAGACACCAGGGCGTCGTTATCCCAGGCCAACTCCGAAGCAAGGGTACGGAACCGTATGGCATATTGACCCACGGTGAGATTTCCTTGATGGAGGCGTAGCAGAGATGATGCGGATGAGGTCTTCCGTCCGGGTTCGTCGAAGACTTTCCGGAAAGCCGTGAGAAAGGCTGGCAGGTCGGACACCAGGGGGTCTCCTCTCTCCCATAGAGGATTTAGCCAAGCCAGTGCCTCCCCCGTGAGGTGGGACATGATGAAGGCTACTTTGGCCCGGTCGGAGATAAACTGGTGGGACAAGAGTTCAAAGTGCAGGGTGCACTGGTTTATGAAGCCCTGAGCTTGAGCGGGGTCACCTCCGAAGCGAGGAGGTGCAGAAAGCCGGGGTCTGGGACAGGATTCCGTGGTATTGGTGGGCAGCGGCGCTGCCGGGTTGCGAGTCATGACACTAGCGGTGGTTGCTGGTGGAGCAGTCAGAGTGTCCAGGCGAGAGTTGACATTCCGCAGGTGACCCAGGATGGACTCCTGTTGGGACCTCTGACGGGACAGTTCATGACATAGGTCCGAGAGCGAGGGAGCTTGGGTGCCACCGGGTTCCATGGCCCGAGCAAACTGTAACGGGTCTGGGAGGTGGAACCTCTGAGCTACTATACAAAGGGGCAGTCCTTGTAAGGAAGCAGGTGGCTCTCAGGGAAGGCGGGCAGGTAGTCACGGCAAGTGACAGGGACAGTCTCTGGGTATAAGGGCAGGAGGATAGGGCAAATGACAGGGACAGTCTCTGGGTTGAAGAGCAGGAGGACACGGCAAGTGACGGGGACAGTCTCTTGACAGACGGGTGGTCACGGCCTGTGACGGCAGAGCCTCCAGGTAGGCTAGCAGGCAAGTAGCAGATGTGTGCTCCCAGGTGAGCAGGCGAGAGTCTCTGGACAAGCAGGTGGTTATGGCAAGTGACGGCAGAGCCTCCAGGTAGGCTAGCAGGCAGGTGGCAGGTGAGCGCTCCCAGGTGAGCGGGCAAGAGTCTCTGGACAGGCAGGTGGTCACAGCTAGTGACGGCGGAGCCTCCAGGTAGGCTAGCAGGCAGGTAGCAGGTGAGCGCTCCCAGGTGAGCGGGCAAGAGTCTCTGGACAGGCAGGTGGTCACAGCACGTGATGGCGGAGCCTCCAGGTAGGCTAGCAGGCAGGTAGCAGGTGAGCGCTCCCAGGTGAGCGGGCAGACTGATCCATAGACAGACTGGCAGGGCGGGTAGGCAGACTGTCGGACCGAAGATAGATAAGAAACAGGCAGGAATCTGGCAGGTGACTGGCAGGTGACTGGCAGGTGACTGGCAGGTGACTGGCAGGTGACTGGCAGTTAACTGGTAATGGGACCTGAGGGCTGAAGCAGAGTTGAAAGGCTTTGCAACAACATTGCTCGGGCACCTTCATCTTGGAGGAGGTGCCTTATATATGGAGAGGTCCTCCGGCCATTGGCCGGGGACTCCTTAGGGCGGCGCACGCGGCCCCTTTAAGAGAGGGGGAGCGCGCGCGCCCTAAGCACAGTGACCGGGGAGGAGCACGCGCCGTCAGCAGAGCGGGAGGAAGACGCCGGGCACGGAGCGGAGAGGTGAGGGGAACAGCGTCCCTGCCTAGCAGGAGGCAGGGACGCCGACGCTACAGCGTACAGAGCGAGTTCATTCCAAGTGTCCAGCTTGGATACCCAATAATTAAAAGGCACAGAGGAATCACGGAGGACGCTGGTACGATCGGCAAGGTACTCCCTCACCATCTTTTGAAACTTTCCACTCCTTGTAAGAGTACCCCGCGCCTCAGGGCCTGTAAGCTGGGCGGGTGTCAGAAAACTGTCCCAGAACGTTGACAGTGTTCCCCTGCCTCTGCTGGATTGGAGTTGCATCTCTCTCGCCTGTACGCCTTGGTTGGGCAACGAACTGTGACCTCTGCCGCTAGCGTGTTCAGATGGGAATTTTTTTTAAGAGTTCTGCAGCAAGGGCCTTCTGGTATTGCCCCATTTTTGTAGACCTCTCCACCTCAGGAATAAGAGAGTAAGAGTTCTCCTTGTAGCGGGGGTCTACAAGTGTCACCAACCAGTAATGACTGTCACCCAACATTTTGACAATGCGAGGGTCACGGTTAAGGCAGCGTAACATAAAGTCAGCCATGCGTGCCAGACTGGTAACGGGCAAGATTTTCGTGTCCTCACCAAGATGACGACTGACCATGCTCTCCTCCTCCTCCTCCTCTTCCTCCTCCCCCCTGTCCTCAGGCCACCCACGCTGAACCGACGGTATGACACTTGTACAGGTACTACCGTCTACAACGCATGATAGCAGCTCCTGTTCTTCCTCCTCCTCCTCCTCCTCTCCCTCATTGTCCCCCAATGCACGTTGGGATGAGATGAGGCTGGGCTGTGTGTAATAGCCCGCTACGGCTTCTTGATCCATCTCATCATACTCTGGCTGCAATGCCCCCTCTTTAATTCTCTGCAGAGAGCGTTGCAAAAGACAGACAAGTGGGATGCTGACACTAATGATGGCGTCATCGCCACTCACCATCTTGGTGGCCTCCTCAAAGTTTGTCAGGATGGTACATATGTCAGACATCCAGGTCCACTCCTGAGGTCTTATGTGTGGAGTCTGACCTGAATATCGACGGCCTTGTTGCAGCTGGTACTCCACAACTGCTCTCTTCTGCTCACAAATCCTTTGCAACATGTGGAGGGTAGAGTTCCAACGTGTGGGGACATCACACACCAGTCGGTGTGCCGGAAGCTGCAAACGCTGCTGCAACACAGCAAGGGCGGCGGAAGCTGTAGCCGATTTGCGAAAATGAGCTGACAGGCGGCGTACTTTCACGAGCAGATCTGGCAACTCGGGGTACGATTTAAGAAACCGCTGAACCACGAGGTTAAGCACATGAGCCAGGCATGGTACGTGTGTGATCTCACCTCGCCTCAGAGCCGCCACCAGGTTACGGCCATTGTCACACACGACCATGCCGGGATGTAGGTTCAGCGGTCTCAGCCACAGATCTGCCTGCTCTTTCACAGCTGTCCACAACTCACAAGCCGTGTGAGGTTTATCACCTAAGCTTATGAGTTTCAGCACAGCCTGTTGCCGCTTGGCGGAGGCAGTACTACAATGCTTCCAGCTTGAAACTGATGTGGTGATATCTGAGCTGGAGGCTGAACATGAGGAGAAGGAGGAGGAGGAGGATGCGCAGGAGCTGTACACTCTGGGGGCAACTCTGACTGACATAGGGCCCGCAATCCTCGGTGTGGGGAGGATGTGTTCCGTCCCAAGGTCCGACTGGGTCCCGGCTTCCACTATGTTTACCCAGTGTGCCGTCAGAGAGATGTACCATCTCTGGCCACAAGCACTTGTCCACGTGTCCGTTGTCAGGTGGACTCTCCCAGTAACTGCGTTGTTGAGGGCACGGCAGATGCTTTGGGACACGTGCTTGTGTAGTGCGGGGATGGCACACCGGGCAAAATAGTGTCGGCTGGGGACCGAGTACCGAGGGACGGCCACCGCCATAAGATTGCGGAAGGATTCCGTCTCCACCAGCCTAAAAGGCAGCATTTCCAATGCAAGCAGTCGTGAAATGTGCGAATTTAGGACTGTGGCCTGTGGGGCGTTAGCTGCGAATTTCCGCTTTCGTTCAAAGGTCTGGGATATGGACAATTGAACGCTGCGGTGGGACGTGGACGTTGATGCTGTTTCTTGAGAAACTGACATAACAAGTGAAGACTGAGAGGAGGGGGCATCTTTACATGCAGTATGGACAGGGGATTGCCTTGCACACACAACAGGGGGTTCTATTGCACGCACAACAGTGGAAGAAGCAGTGGTGACACCCGCTGACACTGGTTGTGGACCCTGGGTTTCGCCCCACAAAGTCGGGTGCTTTGCTGCCATGTGCCTGATCATGCTGGTGGTGGTCAGGCTGGTAGTTTTGTCACCCCTGCTGATGCTGGCATGGCAGGTGGAACATATGGCCTTTTTGGGGTTATCAGCAGAGTCTTTAAAAAAATTCCAGACTCTGGAAGACCTACCGCTTGTACTGGCAACGTCCCTCGTGTTGGTGTTACGGGGAACGGTTGCCTGCCTTCTGTCTGCGGCCACCACACTGCTTCTTCCTGCCTGTTGGGGTACTCTGCCTCCCTCCCCCTGTGTGCTGCTGGCCTCACTCTGCATGTCCTCCTTCCACGTTGGGTCAGTTACTAGATCATCCACCACCTCCTCCTCCTCCTCTTCCACTTGCGCACCACGATCCTCCTCCTCACTTCCTGGCAATTGTGTCTCGTCATCGTCCACCTCTTGTGACAGATTGCCAACGTCGACTTCCTGTGGCCGTGGCTGTTCAAATATTTGGGCATCGCAACATGGGATCTCCTCTTTCACCACTTCAAGCGTATCAGGCAAGGGGCCCAAATATGGAAATGGACCAGTGAACAGCTCTTCAGAGTGTCCAAGTGTGGGATCACTTGCTGTCTGACGACACTCGGCATGGTGGGAGGAAGGAGCATCAGGGTGAGGAGGAGTATGCGGTTGAGACTCACGGCTACTAAGAGTTGACCGTGTGGAAGACAGACCGGAGGTGCTGGTGCCCAGGTAACTGGAAGTATTATCTGCTATCCAATTAATAACCTGTTCACACTGATCAGTTCTCAATACTGGTGTTGTTCTGTGCTTCCCTAGTAATTTGGTCAAGAAGTGGGAGCGAGAAGATGTGGCTGTTGGTTGTGGCACATTTTCACCTTGGCCACGGCCCCGTCCTCTGCATGAACCATCACCAGAACGTCCACTTCCACGTCCCTTGCCACGCGCCTTGCCCATTGTAAATGAAGTAAAATAGCTTACACTTGCACTATCAATGGAAAAAGGGTAAGAAAAAGTAGATTAGAACCGTGGAAGAGGAAAACCACCGTTATTGTTTACTGGGGTATACCACACTTTTTTAAATAGAGATATTTGCGGCTGAACAGTGAGCGACACACTCAAACTGCTTTTTTTTTTTTAGATACAAATGGCCCAAAATGGATAATACAGAGGTTTGACCCGTGGAAGTGCAAAACAACACTTCTGTTTCTCTAGCCTACACCAGACTATTTTCAACAGTTATATTTGTATCTGAAAAATCAGAGACACACTTTTTTTTTGGGGGGGGGGGAACACACCAAAAGGTTAATAAGACAGGTGTACAGTGTGAAGGAGGAAAAAAAAAGGAGGATTTAGATGGAAAAAAAAGGATTTTTCATGGCCCTCGACACCTGGTGCTAAGTCCAGCAATTTCAGCAACAGGAGCACCCAGGACTGTAATGCAGCGTTTGCTGGTATAACCACTGCGTCTCCTATACTGCCTGCCTGCCTGCCTGGTATCTGGGATGGATATTAGTCCTGAGAAGGACTGTTTGTTTGATCTGGCAGCCTTTACAGACCCTACACTAACTATTTCGCAGTTTATATCTCTCCCTAAATCAGCAGCGCTGTCCCTACACTGTCTAATCCGGAGCGACTGTGTCCAAGATGGCGGCGCCCCGTTTTAAATACTCGAGGTGACGCTGTGCGACCAGCCAATCACTGTAATGCCCACAACTAACATGGCTGCAGCATTACAGTGACTGGCTGGCAATCCCTGCATGTTCAATGGCTTTGTAAAGAGCACCAAACATGCAGGGCGGAGACCCGAGCTCCCGCCCGAGGAACCCGGAAATGCTCGGTGCTCGCCGAACATCCCGAGTAGCGTGATGCTCGGGCGAGTACCCAGCAGTGTCGAGCATGCTCGCTCAACACTAGTGTAGATTACCGACAAGTAAATCGCATTACACATAAAGATGCATACCCTTTACCACGCATAGAGGAGTCCCTAGCTGCCTTAAAGTCTGCAAATTACTTTTCCACCCTTGACCTCACTACACTGTGCTCCAAATTGTTATGCAAATAATATTTTCTCAGATTTTCCCAAATTACCTATATGAATTGCAGTCATTGTAATTTTCCAGTCAAATAACTATTCGAGTACAATTGAAAGGTTTTTGTATAAACTGCCTATGATAACAGTATATTTTTAAAAGAATAAAAAACTCAAACTGCACTCAAAATGCATGTTCCAAATTATTATGCACAGCAGAGTTTTCAACCTTTTCATTTTAATAAAGAACAAAAAAATGGTCATTTGTGAAATTATAAGCATTAGCAGGTTATTACACACTGAAATCAAACAGTTTTCACCTCAAAACTTTATTCTAGGTGATGTTACATTTGCACATCGGACCCCTTGTTGGAAAGGAGCTTCTGAACTCTCTCGTCCATTGAATTTGTCAGGTCTTGGATGGTTTCTGCTTCAATTGTTTTGCATGAGGACAGAATACCCTCCCAGAGCTGTTGCTTAGATGTGAACTGCCTCCCGCCATCATAGACACTCCTTTTGATGATGCTCCAGAGGTTCTCAATGGGGTTGAGGTCAGGGGAGCATGGGGGCCACACCATAAGTTTGTCCCCTTTTATGCCCACAGCAGCCAGAGATGCAGAGGTGTTATGTGCAGCATGAGACGGGGCATTATCATGCATGAAAATGATCTTGCTGCGGAATGCACGGTTCTTCTTCTTGAACCATGGAAAGTAGTGCTGTTTGAGAAACTCAACATACATTATGGAGTTCATCTTTACCCCTTCAGGGATCCTAAAAGGGCCGACAATCTCTCTCCCAATGATTCCATCCCAAAACATTACTCCACCTCCTCCTTGTTAGCGCCGCAGCCGTGTTTGCATGGGGTGTCCATCAACCAGCCATCCATCTGGACCATCGAGATCATTTCATGCATGATAATGCCCCGTCTCATGCTGCACATAACAAGCAAGCCGAGTCGTTTCAGGAGATGAAGGAGATCCCGACAGGCGATGAGATCCTAGCCTACCCTGACTAGAGCCAACCGTTCCTGCTGTATACTGATGCCAGCAACGAAGGACTGGGAGCTGTCCTAAGTCAGAAGCAGAATGGCCAAGAGAAAGTGATCGCATACGCAAGCAGGAAACTCCGCCCGACCGAGAGGAACCCAGAGAACTACAGTCATGGCCAAAAGTATTGAGAATGACACCAAAATTATATTTTCACATGATCTGCTGGCCTCTGGTTTTTATTAGTGTTTGTCTGATGTTTATATCACATACAGAAATATAATTGCAATCATATTATGAGTACCAATAGGTTATATTGACAGTTAGAATGAGTTAATGCAGCAAGTCAATATTTGCAGTGTTGCCCCTTCTTCTTCAAGACCTCTGTAATTCTCCCTGGCATGCTCTCAATCAACTTTTGGACCAAATCCTGACTGATAGCAGTCCATTCTTGCATAATCAATGCTTGCATTTTGCTAGAATTTGTTGGTTTTTGTTTGTCCACCCGTCTCTTGATGATTGACCACAAGTTCTCAATGGGATTAAGATCTGGGAAGTTTCCAGGCCATGGACCCAAAATCTCTATGTTTTGTTCCATGAGCCATTTAGTTATCACCTTTGCTTTATGGCAAGGTGCTCCATCATGCTGGAATAGGCATTGTTGGGCGCCAAACTGCTCTTGGACGGTTGGGAGAAGTTGCTCTTGGAGGACATTCTGGTACCATTCTTTATTCATGGCTATGTTTTTAGGCAAGACTGTGAGTGAGCCGATTCCCTTGGCTGAGAAGCAGCCCCACACATGAATGGTTTCAGGATGCTTTACAGTTGGCATGAGACAAGACTGGTGGTAGCGCTCACCTCTTCTTCTCCGAATAAGCTGTTTTCCAGATGTCCCAAACAATCGAAAAGGGGATTCATCAGAGAAAATGACTTTGCCCCAGTCCTCAGCAGTCCACTCCCTGTACCTTTTGCAGAATATCAGTCGGTCCCTGATGTTTTTTCTGGAGAGAAGTGGCTTCTTTGCTGCCCTCCTTGAAACCAGCCCTTGCTCAAAGAGTCTCCGCCTCACAGTGCGTGCAGAAGCACTCACACCAGCCTGCTGCCATTCCTGAGCAAGCTCGGCACTGCTGGTAGTCCCATCCCGCAGCTGAAACAGTTTTAAGATACGGTCCTGGCGCTTGCTGGTCTTTCTTGGGCGCCCTGGAGCCTTTTTGACAACAATGGAAGCTCTCTCCTTGAAGTTCTTGATGATGCGATAGATTGTTGACTGAGGTGCAATCTTTGTAGCTGCGATACTCTTCCCGGTTAGGCCATTTTTGTGCAGCTGCACGTGTTTCTTTAGAGATAACCATGGTTAACTGAAGAGAACCAATGATACCAAGAACCAGCCTCCTTTTAAAGTGTCCAGTGATGTCATTCTTACTTAATCATGACTGATTGATCGCCAGCCCTGTCCTCATCAATAGTGTTGAGCCACCCCCGTAGTGTTCGAGTTCGGTTCGGTTCGTCGAACACCCGTGTGTTCGCCGAACTGTTCGTCGAACTGTTCGTCGAACACCTTCGAACACCGTTAAAACCAATGGCAGGCAAACAAAAACACATAGAAACACATAGAAAACACCTTTAAAGGTGTCCAAAAGCTGACAAACTGCTCAGAAGACACAACTAACACATGGAAAAGTGACAAGTACATATAGTCATGCGAAAAGAAAAGAAGTGGAGGAGTAAAAGGAGGGGGAGACACAGATATAGGCATGTCATGCCCTTCTAAACTCCAAAAAGTGAGAAGCCGACACGTTCAGTCCGCTCCTGCCCGTGCCACCTCCGTGTCGCCGGGTTTGTGCCAGAGCCGCGGTGAACCCTGACGGCCAGCCCCCCTCTCCCAATACTGGTGCCTGTCCGCTGGTGGGTCGAGCGAGCCCCCCTGTGGTGGAGGCAGCTCTAAGCTTTTTAATTTAAATTGTCTCTCTAATTTGAATGAATACACTTTAAATCCATTTACAAGGATCTATTGAAGGGCAAGTTTCATGCCAGCAGCCGCGTAATTCCAGCTCCAGTAGCGTCCACTAAAGCTGCTGCAGTTAAAAAGCTTTTATAAGGATCGAGCTCGGCTGTCCACCGCAAGGCATCCTACTGCCAGTCCCAGCCTTGGGGTGCCTCCTGATGCTCTTCACTGAGTATCCCGTGGTCCCGAAGCATTGCCTTTGAAAAAATTAAGTGTCCAAACTACAGGTGGTGTAGCTTGCTTAACAGCCGGGATAATCCGCTGACTAGCAGACACTGCTACTAGGCACAAAGTATTTCCTGGGCTAGATGCAGTTAAAAATTTGTAATTCGATACTCTCGTTGGATGCTGAGAAAGCATTCCATAGAGTCTCCTGGCACGCCATATATGATTCTCTTAAAAAGCTTGGGGTAGGGGTCTAGGGGACCCTTTTATAGCCAAAATCACGGCCCTGTATCACAATACGTCACCTAGGCTAAAGATAAATGGAACTGTAGCACCCTGAGGGCTCGGTTGCTACAGAAGTATTGCACCTCACCCAGAGGTGTGACATCTCACTCTCAGGTAAGGATGGAGTGTGGATCAGGACCCGACACCTGCATGCATTACACCACATTGCCATGGGGCAGGGCGACCAATATGCCTCTGAGATGGGCACGACAGTCCCTGTCCCTGGCTGGAGTGGGGGGAGGGAACACTGAGGAAGGGGAACCCTGTAGTGCAGGAGCAGGGAGGAAGCAGTTCCTGGGTGCATTGAGAAGGGAGTATAAAAGGTGGGCACCATCTTAGTTCAGTGCAGAGAAGTCTGAGCAGAAGTGGCAGGGAGCAGGGGCTCTGCATGAGCTCTGCTCCGGAGGCGGGCCTAGTAACAGAGGCCCAGGCCTGGAAGAGGGAGAAGGAAGGAAGAGGAGCGGAGAAGGCTCCAGGAACGAGGAACGAAGGGATCCCAGGGGTGCGGACGGGCGAGTCGCCACCGCACGCCCGAATCCACCTGCGTGGAGGGGTCAGGCCAAAGGGGGAGACCGGTCCCCGAATCTAGTGGAGGCAGGAAACGACCCTCAGCTAGAAACCGGAGGCTGTGACATTTTATGTGGCGCAGCCCCTCGCTACACCCGCTAGGAGGGCAGCACATAGGGTCAGGGAAACTGGCGCCAAGTTTACCAAGAGGAGGCCCGAGGCAGCCAGACAGAAGGGTTGGTAAGAAAGGCCAGACAAAGGACACACAAAGGGGGTCCTGTGAAGCGCTTCAAAGTTATCTGGGAGTTGTCTGAGCCCCTCACCTGGTGAGCACAGTACGACGTGGGCAGCCGTTACCTGCAGACGTGGTCTGGATAATATGAACTGTGAGTAAAGGCCCTGGACTGCATCACTGACGTGTCGTTACTGCTGCTGCCCTGCACCATCACCCCCATCCTCCGCATACACTGCCCTGAGGCTATACTCCTCCCGTGGGGAGTTATGCTACGCTCTGCTGCACCCACAACACCAGCCTCAGCGGTCTGCCCTGGAGCGGCGGTTCACTCTGACCACAATCCACGGGTGGCGTAGTCAGACATTTAAACATCAAAACCACATAAATAGTTCCGCCACTGGTTTGACCACCCTGAGCCACGGAACCGGGTCGCCGCCACGAAGACTACAACCACCAGCATCCACCAAAAAGGGTCCAGCTCCGGGTGTCCCAAGGCCCAGGGGGTGCGTCAGAACATTTTCATCACCTTTCACAATCACCAATGGGACAAGGCAGGGATGTCCTCCGTCCCCTCTCTTATACATCCTAGTGACGGAGCACCTGCTCTCATCAATTCGCCATAACCCCAATATTAGGTGGATTGAGGTGGGAGGCACCGAGTACAAGTGCTCTCTATTTGCTGATGATGTCCTAGTATATATCACTCAATCACATATATCCATCCATGCTGTTATGGCTGAAATAGATCACTTTGTTACATGGTCAAATTTTAAAATCAATGCAGCGAAGTCTGAGGCCCTCAATGTCTCCCTCCCCAAATCCATACAGGATTCCATCCAGTCCAACTTTCCCTTTGCCTGGCCCTCACAGGGTATCAAATACTTAGGAATTCCTATTCATAGAGACCTCTCCCATCTATGTTATCTTAATTTTGGGCCCTTTATTGAACAACTCCATACAGACCACGGTTGGCAAGTTAGAACTGTAAGATTCACTACGTGCACCACTGGTGTTTTGTGGAAAAGCACATGTACACTGCGTTCCAAATTATTATGCAAAAAGTGTTTAGGAGTGATAAGGGAAGAATTTGTTTGTTTGTCAGTTAAACTCATTGATGGTGATGTGTGTCAGGGCTCTTTATATCACTGTAAGCAATTGCAGACACCTGTGCTAATTAGTTTGGCAGGTGTGTCCAATGAAAGGCAAGACTACTTAAGAAGGCTCTCTCACATTATTAAGCAGCCTACATTTTCTGCCAAAATGGGAAAGAAAAAGGATGTGTCGGCTGCTGAGAAGCAACAAATTGTGGAGTGTTTAGGTCAAGGCATGACTACAATCAACATTGTGCGATGATCAGGATGAAGTGTCTTGGCAATCAAGAAGTATGTAGCTGATTCACAGTACACATGTGTGCGTGCTGATAAGGGCAAATTGAGGACTCTTTCCTACAGGCAATTACGTCAGGTTAAAAGAGCAGCGGCAAAAAAACCTTGTCAAAGCAGCAGACAAGTTTTTGAAGCTGCTGGTGCCTCCAACATCCCCCGAACAACAAGATGCAGGGTCCTTCAGAGGTTTGCAGCTGTGCATACGCCATCCTGTCGACCTCCTCTATCCACTTCACACAAGCAGAAACGGCTCCAGTGGGCCAAACATTACATGAAGACTGATTTCAAAATTGTTTTGTTCACGGATGAGTGCCGTGCAGCGCTCGATGGTCCAGATGGATGGAGTGGAGGATGGCTGGTTGATGGACACCCCACGCAAACACGGCTACAGCGCCAACAAGGAGGAGGTGGAGTAATGTTTTGGGCTGAAATCATGGGGAGAGAGATTGTCGGCCCCTTTAGGATCCCTGAAGGCGCTAAAGATGAACTCCATAATGTATGTGGATTTTCTCAAACAGCACTTCCTGCCATGGTTCAAGAAGAAGAACCGTGTATTTCACAGCAAGATCATTTTCATGCATGATAATGCACCGTCTCATGCTGCACATAAAACATCTGCATCTCTGGCTGCTATGGGCATAAAAGGGGACAAACTTATGGTGTGACCCCCATGGTCCCCTGACCTCTACCCCATTCAGAACCTCTGGAGCATCATCAAAAGGAGTGTCTATGATGGCGGGAGGCAGTTCACATCTAAGCAACAGCTCTGGGAGGGTATTCTGTCCTCATGCAAAACAATTGAAGCAGAAACCATCCAAAACCTGACAAATTGAATGGACGAGAGAGTTCAGAAGCTCCTTTCGAAAAAAGGGGTCCTATGTGAAAATGTAACATCACCTAGAATAAAGTTTTGAGTTGAAAACTGTTTGATTTCAGTTTCTAATAACCTGCTAATGCTTATAATTTCAAAAATGACCATTTTTTTGGTCTTTATTAAAATGAAAAGGTTGATCGAAGAGTGTGGGGGATCTAAGAGTGTGGCAACCCAGTAGTCATGATTACTTCGAATTCTGACAATATGAGGGTCATGTTGCAGGTAGTGCAGCAAGAAGGCACTTATGTGTCTTGCGCATCTCGGAGCCCCAAAATTATTTTCCGGGCTAGATGCAGCTAAAAATTATTATTAATTTTAAATCTGGTGGAGCTTAGTATAGATGGCCTAATAGAATCAGTACTGCACACTGCTACAAAGCCCAAATTATTTTCCAATCAAGATACAGATAAACATGATTAGTAATTTGAAAGCTTAAAACGGTTGGTAGGGTGATTTTAACCAATCATCAAGCTTTTACTCTCCCCAGGATGACACAGGGGTAGAAAAGTCGTTTTGGATCCATGATTTGTTCATCTTTATGAACGTGAGTCTGTCTACATTATCAGTGGAGAGCCGCGTGCGCTTATCTGTCAGCACACCACCAGCAGCGCTGAACACACGTTCAGACAGAACGCTGGCTGCGGGGCATGACAAGATCTCCAAGGCGTAAGTGGCTAGCTCCGGCCATTTATCCAGATTGGAAGCCCAAAAAGAGCAAGGGTCCAGTGACACAGTCATGGCTTCAATGTTTACTTGGAGATACTCCTGTACCATCGTCTCTAGGCATTGACTATGTGTCAGACTTCTTGTCTCCTGTGGCCTTGCAAAGGATGGGCTAAAAAAGTGGTGAAATGATTCCGCAAAATTGATGTTACCAGCAGATACTGTGGTTCTGTTACGGTTTGAGTGCTGAACACTCGACGGTCCCACGGTTGGCAAGTTGGAACTGTGAGATTCACTACGTGCACCACTGGTGTTTTGTGGAAAAGCACATGTAAGATTCTGCAACAGTCTCTGCGGATACTCCTGCATGCGTGCATCCCTTTCTATGGCAGGAATAATTTCTGCAAATTTACTTTTGTACCGGGGATATAACAGTGTGGCAACCCAGTAGTCAGGATTATTTCTAATTCTCACAATTCGAGGGTCATGTTGCAGGTAGTGCAGCAAGAAGGCACTCATGTGTGTTGCGCATCCAGGAGCACCAAGTCCCTGTTGTGTTGGTGGCGAGGTAACAATCATGCTTCCTTCCTCTGTCCTCTCCCCCCAACCTCACACAACAGAAATGTGATCAAGGTCTCCCTCATCTGATGAGTCTTCCATCAGTTGATTCTCCACTTCTTCCTGGGCTCCTGCACCTTCCTCACTAGTTTGGCTGCTACCATGCGCCCTGGTAAAACCATCTCCCCCACCCTCACATGCCTGCCGCCTTGGTGCTGCCGACCGTCTGGACCTTGCAGATGTTAGCCCTTCCGCATACAACTCCTCCTCCTCTACTTCCTCCACCTCCTCTTGTGCCACCACCTGACTCCGAATTCTGTTTAACATGTGCTCCAGCATGTAAATCACCGGAATAGTCATGCTGATAATGGCATCGTCAGCACTAAACATCTTCGTCGCAATTTCAAAACTGTGCAGAAGGGTGCATAGGTTCCTGATCTGAGACCACTCCTCCAGCGTGATTTGCCCCACCTCTGGATCTCGTTGGCCCAGGCTATACGTCAGAACGTATTGCACCAGGGCTTGTCGGTGCTGCCACAGTCGCTGCAACATGTGCAGAGTTGAATTCCACCGGGTAGGCACATCGCATTTTAGCCGGTGAAGTGGCAGGCCCAACGACTTCTGTAGAGATGTAAGTCGCTGAGCTGCGGGATGCGAATGGCGGAAGTGAGCACACAGCGACCGTGCCCTCTGCAGAAAGCCATCTAGTCTGGGATAGTGGGCTAAAAATTGCTGGACAACCAGGTTCAACACGTGAGCCATACAAGGCACGTGTGTGACATTGCCACGGCGAAGGGCCGCACCCAGGTTTGCAGCATTGTCGCACACGGCCTTCCCTGGTTTCAGGTCCAGTGGAGACAACCATTCATGAAATTGGTTCTCCAGAGCTGACCACAACTCCTCAGCTGTGTGACTCACATTTCCCAGACATTTCAAAGTAAAAACCGCCTGATGACGTTGAGCCCTACTGCCAGCATAGTAAGGAGGTGTGCAGGATCCATTCTGCGCAGTTAGAAAGCTTGTGGCATGACCAGACAGGCTTTGGGTGCAGGTGGAAGACCGAGAGGAGGTTGAGGAGGCAGAAGCAGTGGAGGAACTTTGACATAAAGAGGATTGACGCACAACTCGTGGGGACGGCAAGACTTGGACAGCAGCCCCTTGTCCTGCTGTCACCATAGTTACCCAGTGCCCAGTCAGCGACATGTAATGCCCCTGTCCATGCCTACTCGTCCAAGTGTCTGTGGTGAAATGCACCCTGTCACACACAGAGTTTCTCAAAGAAGCGGTGATGTTGTGTGCGACATGCTGGTGGAGCGCAGGCACACCTTTCTTTGAGAAGTAGTGCCGACTGGGCATCTGGTACTAGGGCACTGCGACGGACATAAGGTCTCGAAAATCCTCTGTGTCCACCAGGCGGAAAGGCAGCATTTCTGTAGCCAAGAGCTTGCAGATGGTGAAATTCAACCTCTTAGCTTTCTCATGGCTAGGAGGAAATGGTCTTTTACTTGTCCACATCTGAGGGACCGAGGGCTGGCTATTGTGCTTAGACGGGGTTGATAAGGGTGTCCCCGGCAAACTGCCGGTCTGTGAGGAAGATGCAGGCGGACATGTTAGGTTGCCTTGATCCAAAGGTGGTGCTATCGATGTCGGACAGCGCTCAACACCAGCTGGTGTTACCACCTCCAAAGAAAATGATGACCTGCCAATCACGCTGGCTGTTGCGGGTAAAGAGGTGGCAGGTCTGCGCCCCAAAACAGGTGTGAACGCTGTCCCCCCAGTCACAGAGGATGAAGAGGCCGCGGATGCACAAGATATGGCAGACGGTGGTTGGCCCGGCCGGCTAGGCCGCATTGTAGCACACTGAGCTTCCCACTGCAACTTATGCTTCATGTCCATGTGCCGGTTCATGCATGAAGTACTCAAACTATGTATTTTTTGGCCTCTACTTAGCTTTTGCTGACAAATGTTACAGATAACACGAGTTGGGTCATCTTTATCGATCTGAAAAAATGCCCAGGCTATGCAAGGCTTAGCACCCATGCGACCTGAAGAGCCACCACGACTTGTGGTGAGAGGCAGAGTTGTGTTTGAGGATGCAGTTGTTGACGTGCTTCCAGTACTACGTCTCTGTCCAGGAAGGCGCAACCTGACCTCGTCGTCACTAGCATCTTCCTCCACCTCCTCTGCTGACCTCATCTCTTGGCTGACTGTGGGTTGACAGTAAGTGGGATCTCCAACCTCATCATCATCACCCTGTGCGTTATCACACCCGTCGTCCTCAGAGCCAACCTGTTCCTGCCCTGACAAAAAACTAAAGTTGTCGCTCCAATCAGGTATTTGAGTCTCATCATCGTCTTCCTCATTGTCTCCACCAACAGGAGTTACAGTTTGGGAATGAGGGTCTACATTATGGTCAGAACCTTCAGCGTCTGGTCCTGGATCCGACTCATAAAGATTCTGGGCATCAGTGCAGATCATTTCCTCGTCTGGATTCACAGAAGCGCTGGAGTCGACCTCTGATTCCCAGGCTATAGTATGAGTAAACAGCTCTGCAGACTCAACCATCTGTTCTACCTCATACTCAGACGGGCAGCTGGAGATTTGGGAGCTGTGAGGAAGCAAGTGCGATTGGGGTGACACCTTTGAGGACTGGAGTATTTGTGATGTTGAAGTTGATGTGGAGGAGAGCCCACTTAAAGGAGCACTTGATATCCGTTGAAGCACCTGCTGTTTTTGTGCCTCATCTGGAATTTGTAGCGATTGGCGTGGCCGTAAGAAAGGGATCTTATCACATTGTCCGCTAAAAGAAGTAGACATTTTAGTTTGGCTGGAAGATGGTCTTTCTTCTGCAGATGTTACTGTTGCTTTAACACCTACCCCACGGACACAACCTTTTTTCCCCTTCCCAACACGCCTATTCCCCTTTCCACCAGCAGCAGGCCTTTTTCCACTCATTTTGGTGGTTAACTAATTCACAACTCTGGAGTTGTTTGCACAAAAAAACAATGGATGGGAACCGAGCAGAGCTGAGTGGCCAAACTGTGGTATTAGGCCAAAACTATTGGCTGGGTTAGATGCAGAAAAAAATTATATTCAATTTGCAACCTGATGGAGGTCAGTATAGATGGATTAATAGAACAAGTCCCACACACAGCTAGAAGCCCAAATATTTTTTCAGAGGTAGATGCAGAAAAAAATATATTCAGTTTGCAACCTGATGGAGGTCAGTATAGATGGACTAATAGAACAAGTCCCACACACAGCTAGAAGCCCAAATATTTTTTCAGAGGTAGATGCAGAAAAAAATTATATTCAGTTTGCAACCTGATGGAGGTCAGTATAGATGGACTAATAGAGAAAGTCCCACACACTGGTAGAAGGCCAAATATTTTTTCAGAGCTAGATGCAGAAAAAAATTATATTCAGTTTGCAACCTGATGGAGGTCAGTATAGATGGACTAATGGAATGATGCTATGCCCAAAAGATTTTACTTCACTAGGTGCAGTAAAAAAATTGGTATTCTATACACAGGTGGTGTAGCTTGCAACACAGATAGGCTACTCCACTGACTAACACACTCTGCAATAGGCCAAAAAGGATTTGCTTTGCTAGATTCAGCCAAATGCTGTGAAAAAAACTTGCACAGCACTGGCACAGACCTGCCTGGCAAAAACTGATAGGAACTGATGTAACCTAGTCCTGAAAAGGACTGCAATTACAATTAGTCTTTACTCCCACAACCTATCTATTTAAGAGCACAGACCTGCCTGATAAAAGTCGTAGGAAATGCTGTAACCTAGTCCTTAAAAGGACTGCAATCACAACTATTCCCTACCCCCAAGCTATCTGTATATTTGTGCGAAAATTGGCTTGAAATTAACAAGGTATAGCGCACACAGCAACAGCGGTGCCGTCTAACACGCAGCTGCAGCAGTGAGAAAATGGTGGCGACGGGGAAAATGGCTTGGTCTTATAGGGCAAGGACATGTGACATACACTGCCAATGACACATGCCCTTGCTTGTGTGAAAAAAAGCACTTCGCTCCGTGTGTGCGCTGCTGATAGGCTGACAGATTGCACCTCCCCAATGTAAATGCGGGAAAGAGAAAAAAAAATGGAGATCTTCATTATTCCTGCAGAGATCCATCCCCTGCCCCTCCCCCCACCCCGCTGTACACTCAAACTGCGTATTAACATTAATTTTCATCATTACTGAGAAAAAATCCAGTTATGATTTTGGTGCACGAACAGTTATCGAACATAACCTCGAACAGCCGAATTTTTCTCAAATCGTTCGTGTTCGCCGAACGGCTCGAACACCGCCCAAAACAGCTCGAATTTGAGATTGGCGAACAGTTCGAGTAGAACAACGCTCATCTCTACTCATCAACACCCACACCTGTGTTAATGGATCAATCACTAAAATGATGTTAGCTGCTCCTTTTAAGGCAGGACTGCAATGATGTTGAAATGTGTTTTGGGGGTTAAAGTTCATTTTCTGGGCAAATATTGACTTTGCAAGTACAGTAATTGCTGTTAAGCTGATCACTCTTTGACATTCAGGAGTATATGCAAATTGGCATTGCAAAAAATGAAGCAGTAAACTTTGGAAAAATTACTATTTGTCTCATTCTCAATACTTTTGGCCATGACTGTATAGCAGCTTCAAGTTGGAGTTCCTGGCCTTAGTCTGGGCCATCACTGAAAGGTTCAAGCACTATCTGGCTTCCAGCAAGTTCACTGCCTTTACTGATAACAAGCCCTTGACCCATCTTGAAACAGCTAAGCTGGGGGCACTGGAACAACGATGGATGGCTCGGCTGTCAAATTATCAATTCACAATTAAATACCGGGCGGGCCGCAAGAACGCCAACGCCGATGCCCTGTCCAGGTTACCTCACCAGTCAGACACAGAAGAAGAAGTGGATGACCTGGAGGAGATCGAGCTACCTGTCTTTCACCGGAATGGGATGATCCATGAGCAACGAGCCTCCAGGAGGCAGCGTGGAAAGACGTTAAACCCCCTGCCTCACCACAGCTGGAAAGAGACCCAGGACAGTGACCCGGTTGTCAGCCGCATCAAGGAGCTGATAACCCAAGAAGGTTCCTCCCTGGAAAAAGAAGCGTCTCTGCAAGCAAAGCAGCTGTGGAACGAAAGAAGCCAGCTGTTTATCTACCGTGAGAAGCTGTGCCGGAGGTACGTCAATCCAAAAACCCATGAGATGGTATGGCAGATAGTGGTCCCCAAGACAGACATCCAAATGGTGTTGGAGGCCTACCACGATCAGGCGGGGCACTTTGGCTGGAAAAAGCTAGAGACCCTGCTGAAGTGTCGATTCTACTGGGTAGGAATGCGCAGCTCCATTGAGCGGTGGTGCCGGGACTGTGGACCCTGTGGCCTCAGAAGAAAAGACTACAGCAGCCAGAAGGCACCCCTGAAACCCATCAAGACGACTCGACCCCTGGAGATCGTGGCCCTGGACCATGTCAAGCTGTCACCCAGCAGGTCAGGGTACTCCTATGCCCTGACCATGGTGGATCACTACTCACGTTTCCTGGTGGTCACCCCCGTCAAAGACCTGATGGCAGAGACAGCAGCAAAGACGTTCCAAGCGTATTTATGTAGACCCCATGGTTATCCTGAGCAGGTGCTGACGGACCAAGGCCCGGCCTTTGAGGCTGAGTTGTTCAAGGAGTTCTGCCATCTATACGGGTGTAAGAAGATAAGAACTACAACGTACCACCCACAAACCAATGGTCTCTGTGGGAAGATGAATAACATCATCATCGACCTGCATTGACCTCTCTACAGGACTGACAAATTCACCATTGGCTGGGCCTTCTTGCTCTTCTCCTGCCGGGGATCCTTCGTCCGGGGATTCTTCTTGAGCTGGCTCCTCTTCAGCACTTACAGGCTCTTCTTGCTGTGGGTAGAAGGTGGCCACTTTAGGAGAGAAATCAGTGGCCAGACCTACTACCTGACCTAGTAGATCTGTACAATCACATACCAGTAAGTTCCACCAACTGTACTCCGGCATATCTCATGCGAGCAAGGTCAGGAAAGCTCCATGGACCTGGAGCTTGGTGTTGTAGAACCAGAAGTGGATGTGACCACTGAGGACTGGGACATGGCCAGACAGGAGCAGTACAGAAGAGTACAAGCCTGTGTTGAAGACAGTCTCACTCGGTTGAGGGACAAGCAGGAAGCTCAATACAACAGAAGTGCCCAAGCAGAACCCTTCACACCTGGTGAAGTAGTACTAAAAAGGAAAAGAAGAAACCACAAACTTGATGACCAGTGGGAGAGGGAACCCTACACTGTGTTGAATTCAAGATTTGATAATAAGAAGACCTGCATAATTAGTAGAGACGGAGGAAGGACGACTGCAACAGTATCCAGGGATCACCTAAAGTTGTGTCCAGACCTGCTAAAGCCCCAAGGAGAAGTCCCTCTCGTTATCCCGGAGGAGCCTAAAGAAGCAGTAATACACACTGACTTAGGAGATTTCCCAGCAGATTGGCCCCAACTAGGAGGAGCAGTAATCATTCCTGTAATTACCTTCTACCCACAGCAAGAAGAGCCTGTAAGTGCTGAAGAGGAGCCAGCTCAAGAAGAATCCCCGGACGAAGGATCCCCGGCAGGAGAAGAGCAAGAAGGCCCAGCCAATGGTGAATTTGTCAGTCCTGTAGAGAGGTCAATGCAGCCTTGTAGCCCCTCCACACCTAGTACTGACAGCAGGGGAGGTAGTGCACCTACTAGTGCTTTATGCATCCCAGTTTTGCGCAGATCAACACGTACCACGCGAGGTCAACCCCCTGTCAGATATACTGTGTAAGATAGCTAAACTCTGACAAATGTAGATAGTTACCCCTGGGGTATTAGATAGCATTGAATTAAATTGAATTATATTGTGTGTTTTCATGCATATGTATATTATTTTGTGCTTTGCTTTATTACTGAACAGTTCAAGTTATTTGGACACTTTGCCTAATGACTTCCTTATTTATCTAAGAACTCCGTGACTGAGGACTGTGTGCAGCCCAAAAACTATTTATTGTATATAATTGAGCTCCCTGAAGTGCCCCTTTTAGGTGACCTCAGAAGCAAAACCTGTCTGGATAGGTTCTACTGGAGGTCCAACTCGGGATCTTCATGCCCTGCAGCCACCCCAGGGCCTACGTTGAGGGTTTGGGACAGGTCCCTCAAACCACTAAGTACTCTACCCTGTGAGATGGACATCCTGTCTGGGAACCTCACCACAAGAGACTTGAATTCTGAGGACGCTTTGTACCTGTTTATGTTATTATGTAACGTTTAAGAAAAGTGCCTCCCATAAAGGGAAGAGTTATTGTATTGTTCATGTTTACTATTGTTGTTTTAAAATGTACTTCAGCCCGGGAGTGCTGAGCTTTGCTAGGGGGGAATGTGGCGCCCAGCTGCGCTTGGTACCACAGATCCTAGAAGGGTGCATTAATGGAATCCTCCACAAGAGGCCCCCATAAACATTCACACATCTCCACCTTCCACCTCAGACCAGCAGAGGGAGCCCGTTAGGGAAGGTGGAGCTAGGCAGCAGAGGGATTCAGCAGTTCCTCTGGAGACTTCAGCAAATACAGACCTGAATACAGAGTCGAGCTCAGTTAGTCTGGCGTGCACAGAGAGTGAAAAGCTGTGTGTGCAGAGAAGCACGTGGGTTGCTGTGTAGGCAAGCTAGGCCTCCAGCGGTCCTGAAGCCCAGTCTAGACTCAGGAGCTCAAGTAAGCAAGCCCAAGGTGTGCCGACGCCTGTAAGAGCGGTGAAGAGCGGCAAGCTGCCATTAGTGTGAGTAGCCTAGTGAGGGCCCGAGCGTGGCCGAAGGCGAGTGGAAAGTGAGTAGCAGTGGGGGCAGAGGAGCTTACCCAGCTCACCCCGAAACATATACCAGACACCGGGTCCGAGCTTACCGGGATCTCTACGACCCAGTAAGGCACAACCGGAATCCATGGAGAACTACAGGTCCCAGGTTCACCAGAGAGCTGATAGGTAACAGAGCCAGGAGACACATAGGCCCCGTAAGCTGGGAGCGTGCACTCCAAGAGAAGGCCCTACCACAACGTCAGCCGGTGCAGGACAGAGATAAATTTAGGCCTAGCTTCAGGCAGGTCAGAAACTTACTACGCAAGAAACAGGAGGCCCTACACCCGCTCATTGGGGAGGATCCTGATATGCACCCTTCACCCTACAGTGCTCCGGGATGTGCCTGAACTACCACCAGTAAAAGATACTGAAGTGAATACCGTGTCCGTCCCCGTTCTTGCTCTGACCCGGCTGGGTCTCGCCTGTCCTGCATCCCCCCTCTCCGTACGCTGCCCTGAGGCCTAGCTCCACCTGTGGGGAGCTACACCATCGAGGTGCCTTATCACCGGCCTCAGTGGACTGCCGCAGCGCTGGTGATTCTCACCAGAAACCACAGGTGGCGTCACAAACTTTCATAGAGTTAACAAATAATCCCCTTTTAAAAGCTGACCCCAGGGTACGGGCCCGGGAGCCGACCACCGCGACATCCCCAAGGCCAGGCAAAGGCCCGGGTACCGAGTCGTCCCCATCCCCCTGAGCGAATCACAGACCATCAGCAAATTTGGTTTTCAGTACCATCTTTATGCTGATGACACAAAACTTATACACCTCATCCCCTGACCTTACCCCCACTGTGCTACAGAACACCAGTGACTGTCTTTCCGCAGTTTCCAACATCATGTCCGCTCTCTAACTGAAACTCAACCTTTCCAAAACTGAACTTCTTCTGCTCCTACCGAATACTCACCTCCCCAAATCTGACATCTCTCTCTCCGTGTGTGGCACCACAATAACGCCGAGCCAGCAGGCGCGCTGTCTTGGTGTTGTGTTTGACACCAATCTCTCCTTCACCTTCCACATACAATCTCTTGCCCGCTCTTGTCGCTTGCACCTGAAGAACATCTCTAGAATCCGCCCCTTTCTCACGTTGGAAACAAAAACCCCTCACTGTTGCCCTGATCCACTCCCGCCTTGACTACTGTAACGCTCTATTAATTGGCCTACTCCTCACACGACTCTCCCCCCTCCAGTCCATCCTTAATGCTGCAGCCAGGGTCATCTATCTGGCTAATCGCTACTCCGACTCCTCCGCTCTGTGCCAGTCATTGCACTGGCTGCCCATGAATTATAGGATCCAATTTAAATTGCTTGTTCTCACCCACAAAGCTCTCCACAGTGCGGCACCCACCTACATCTCCTCCCTCATTTCGGTTTATCGGCCTACCCGTTCTCTACGCACCCCAAGCGACTTTCGACTAACATCCCACTCCCGGCTCCAAGACTTCTCCCGAGCTGCACCTATTCTCTGGAATGCTCTACCCCAAGAAATTAGGAAGAACCACAACTTACACACTCCCTAAAAACACATCTCATTGGGGCGGTCTATCAAGTTCCCTAATCAAAGTCCTTTTTATATATAGCCCTTTCATTATTTCTCTTAACATAATTTTCCATCCAACTGCACCGCACCAAAAAGCACCACAGTTACTGGCTGGTGACTACAGATACTGGCTGGTGACTACAGATACTGGCTGGTGACTACAGATACTGGCCGGTGACTGCAGATACTGGCTGGTGATGAGCTCCTGCAGCCTTTATCCATCCCTCATCCCCTCAAGATGGCCGGACCATCCTTGTAAATAAGCCATTGTACTTTGTGTCACCCCCCACTCATTGTAGATTGTAAGCTCTTACCAGCAGGGGGCGCCATTATTTTTGCTGTAATTATTGTATTATCTTTAGCTGTTACTTATGACTGATGTATATGAACCTCTGAATTGTAAAGCGCTGCAGAATATGTTGGCGCTATATAAATATAGATTATTATTATATCTTCTGTATTTTAATTTTACTATGACAGTCTATATAAACCTGCCTTTGAGTATACAACTGCTGTATCTCTGTGTGTTGCTTCTGCTGAGCCGCTAGTCAAATGTAATCATATATTATATATATATATATATATATATATATATATATATATATATATATATATATATATATATATACATATATACACACACACACATACACATATACATATATACACTGCTCAAAAAAATAAAGGGACCCCTGAAATCCCCCCTCCTAGATGTGAATGATGAAATCTTCTCATTGAATACTTTGTTCTGTAGAAGCTGAATGTGCTGAGAACAAAATCACACAAAAATCATCAATGGAAATCACATTTATTAACCAATGGAGGCCTGGATGTGGAGTCACCCCCAAAATTATAGTGGAAAAACACACTACAGGCCGATCCAACTGTGATGTAATGTCCTTAAAACAAGTCACAATGAGGCTGAGTATTGTGTGTGGCCTCCACGTGCCTGTATGACCTCCCTACAACGCCTGGGCATGCTCCTGATGAGGCTGAGTATTGTGTGTGGCCTCCACGTGCCTGTATGACCTCCCTACAACGCCTGGGCATGCTCCTGATGAGGCTGAGTATTGTGTGTGGCCTCCACGTGCCTGTATGACCTCCCTACAACGCCTGGGCACGCTCCTGATGAGGCTGAGTATTGTGTGTGGCCTCCACGTGCCTGTATGACCTCCCTACAACGCCTGGGCATGCTCCTGATGAGGCTGAGTATTGTGTGTGGCCTCCACGTGCCTGTATGACCTCCCTACAACGCCTGGGCATGCTCCTGATGAGGCTGAGTATTGTGTGTGGCCTCCACATGCCTGTATGACCTCCCTACAACGCCTGTGTAGCACCCCGAGGACTCGGCTGCTACAGGGGTATTGCACCCCGAACCAGAGGTGTGATATTCCACTCCCGGGTAAGGATGGAGTGTGGACCAGGGCTCGGTAGGCTGCATGCACCACACACACCCCATTTCCGAGGAACAGACCAACGGTGCTCCCACTAGACAGAGTGCAGGCACGACAGCTTCTGTTCCTGGCTGGAGTGGGGAGGGGAAAGTACACCCAGTGGTGTAGGAGCAGATAGGGGTGGATTTCTGGGCATAGATAGGAGCCCATTGGTTGCTAGTCACCTGGGCTCACACATAGAGGGAGGTATATAAGGTGGGCACCATCTTAGATCAGTGTTCAGTTCAGTCAGGAGGAGAAAAGGAGAGGAGCTCAGCCAGAGAGGGCTGACAGGGAGCTGTGGCTCAGTCTGGGCCCAGCTCCAGAGGCAGGCCTGGAGTGGAGGCCAGAAGCAGCAGAGAGAGAGAGGAGGAGGAACAGAAAGGAAAGTAAGAAAGGAACTGGAACAGAGGAGAAAGGAAGCAAGGAACACAAAGAAAGGCCCAGAGACACAAAGGCAGAAGGAACCCCATATGCCCAGAGGAGATACAGGGTGAAGGGTTGGCAGAATAGGGTACCGGAACCCAAATTGGTGGAGGCGACTAATCCTCAGCCAAAACCGGAGGTTGTGACCACATCTTGGTGCGACCCCTCACTACATCCACCAGAAAGGCATACCGCATAGGGTCAGGGAAACCGGAGAGAGGTTTCGCCAACAGAAGGTCCAAGGAAGCTGGACAAAGGTGGGTCACTGGTGGGGACGGCCGGTAGAAAGGAAGAGAGGGGAGCTCTGAACCACGCTCTGGAATTGCCTGGGAGTTGACCGAGTCCCTCACCTGGTGGACGCAGCACGGCTTGGGCAGTCATCGCCTGCAGCATTGACCTGAATAACAACCGTGAGTAAAGCTTTGGAAACTGCAATTACAAGTCTCTGTGATTCCTTGCCGCACCTGCACCATTAGCACTGGGACCCTCTCACCATCACTACCACCATCATCCACATTAGCTGCCCTGAGGCAATACTCCTCCCATACTCAGCTGCGCAACCAACATCAGCCTCAGCGGTCGGCAGCGCAGCGGCGGTCCCCACTGACCGCAATCCACGGGTGGCGTAGTCGGACACTTATTACAACATTTAGACTGCCACTGGTTTGACCACCCTGGGCACAGACCGGGTCACCGCCACACGGAGACTACAACCCCCAGCGATCCGGCTCCGGGTATTCCCCCTGCACAGCAGCACAGCACAGGCCCAGGGGGCGCGTCAACTTTGGCGTAGTCGGCAGGATTTCGTGCCCGCAACCACCGGGTACTGCGTGCCTGAAAAAGAGACTTTTATACTTACCTGTGGTGAAGTTTCCCGCCGTCCGGAGTCGTTTCCCGCCATCCGGAGCCGATTCCCGCCATCAGACGCCATCTTGGACCGTTTCCCGCCGTCTTCTGCCTTCTTCCCGCCATCCGCAGCTGCTTCCCGCCTTCGGACGCCATCTTCGGGACGCCGCACGGGAAGAAGAGGGGCGTGGACGCCGAAAGCGCGCGAGATCCGAAGCTCCGCCCCACGCTCCGCCCCACGCTCTGACGCTGCGCAAGGTCCTGGAAGGGAGGAAGAGCGACGCTGACGTCATCGGAGCGCGACGCCAGGTCCTCAACCCCGACGATCGACTGCGGAGCCGCGGCCTACGGAAGAAAAGCATCGCAAGGTAGGCCACGGTCCACTAGGGGGGGAGGAGGATGCCGGATACCGAGGGGAGCTCCACTGCCACAGCCACCGCCAGCGCAACCGCTGCAGCAGTCATGCCATTCACCATGCCCTATATCCCGGGGGCAACCTGGCTACTCAGGGGAGTCACATACCCTAAATGACTTTAGAGAAAGACTAGATAGCCTCTTCCAGGTGTACCCCCTCACAGAAGAGCAAAAAGTGAGCATCCTGGTGGCCCAATTAATCGGGGCAGCCCAAAGGGAGGTAAAGTCCTGGCCACCTGGGAGGAAGAGGACTGTCAGAGAGATACTAGCCCAGCTGAAAGACACATTTGACACCCGCACCTCAGCCGAAATAAAGCTCCGATTTTACGGGTGCAAACAGCGGGCACATGAGAGTATAAGAGACTATGCTCTAAACCTACAAGAGGCCCTGAGAGCCATTAAGCAGGCAGACCCTGACAGCGTGGGAAATGAAGATAAGCTGTTGACTGAACAATTTATTGAGGGTCTACTGTGCAATGCCCACCGAACCCAGTTGCGGGCAATGGCCTTACAGGACCCTGACCTGGACTTTGCACAGTTCAAGGACAGAGCCATCCGGGTGCTCCGAGAACCGGCACCAGGTGGCGCTGTGACCCACAGGCGCCCTGCTATCACTTACCACCAGGAGACGGCGGCCTTGTCTGCAGGGCCTGTGGGAGCTGATGCGCAGGCTTTAAACAGTGACCCGGCTACAGACCTGCACCATCAGGTCCAAGAGCTGACTAAGAGCGTTGCCGCGCTAACCAGAACTGTGCAGTCTTTACAGGTCTCTTCTCCAGGAAAGATCCAGCTGGCATCCGGACCGGAGGACGTCCCGTGGCGCCGACTGAGGAGGACCCCACGGCCAGAGGAAGACCCAGCGACAGATACAACGAGGACGGACGACCCATCTGCCGCCGCTGCAATCAACCCGGACATGTGGCAAGGTACTGTCATTTAAACGGGCACAACCTGGGGTAGAGGGCCAACCCCCAGGCATAAGACCATCAGGCCCATCAAACTGGCGTGATAAATACATAGGGGGACGTCCAATCTTGCCTGTGGTACTGGATGGCATTCCTATGAGTGCCCTACTAGACACTGGGTCACAGGTGACCACCATCCCGTACGTGCTCTTTAAACAGTACTGGAATGACTCGGACATAACCCGCTACCCAGATGACGACCTGAGTATCATCGCCAGCAATGGTCAGCCCGTGCCGCAGGTGGGATTCAAAGAGGTGACCATTAAGATCGGTAAAGTCGAACTGGCGGCACAAGGACTGATAATAGTGGACATAGACCGTCATGAGAGTCACCCTAGAATAACCTTGGGAACTAATGTGATTGAAAATTGTCTTGCAGAGGTGATTCTCATTTTACAGCAGGTTGCCAAGAGCGCCAGTTCCGGCCAGCAGCGTGTGCTCCAAAAAGAGATCCGGGCACTGATGAAGCGGCAACAGGTGGAACTATCTGGTGGTGAGATAGGTAGCGTGAGAATGTGTGACCCGTTCCCTATTGCCATGCCCCCAAAAAGTGAGATGATGATTTGGTGCCGGGCAGCTATTGGTCTAAGAGGTAGAGACTACCAAGCAATGGTAGAACCCGTCTACTCAGACAGTAGGCCCACCATTTTGACAGCACGGGGGGTGGTCGATGTACGCCATGGGAGGGTGCCCGTTCGCATCATAAATATCGGGGAGAGAGAAGTACACCTGCCCCGGTATGCCACGCTAGCCAAATTGTTCACCATAAACCAGAATTCTGTACAGGCCGTGGAACCCTTGCCTCCATCTCAACCAGAGGAAGGTAACGGCTCTAAGAAACCAATGGAGGACTGGTGTCAGCAACTGCATTTGGGTACTGACTCCACTCCCTCACACCAGAAACAGGGAGTCTATCGGGTGGTTCGAGAGTACGAGAGAGTGTTTAGCAAACACCCGCTAGATTTTGGGCGAGTAAAGGGGGTAGAACACCACATCCCCACGGGAGACCATCCTCCCATAAAGGAGAGATACCGACCCGTACCCCCAGCACACTACCAACACGCCAAGGGGATGCTTAGAGACATGAAGGAGGCTGGGGTAATCAGGGACAGCTGTAGCCCCTGGGCAGCTCCACTAGTCTTAGTAAAAAAGAAAGACAACACCATGAGAATGTGTGTAGACTACAGGAAGGTCAACCGTATCACACACAAAGATGCGTACCCGTTACCAAGGATAGAAGAGTCCTTAGCTGCATTAAAATCTGCTAACTTCTTCTCTACTTTGGATCTCACTAGCGGGTACTGGCAGGTTCCTGTAGCAGAGGCGGACCGGGAGAAGACCGCATTCACCACCCCAATGGGTCTCAGCGAATTTAACTGTATGCCGTTCGGGCTCTGCAACGCACCAGGAACCTTCCAACGGTTGATGGAATGCTGTCTGGGACACCGGAACTTCGAGACGGTCCTGTTATACCTGGACGATGTCATAGTCTATTCCAAGACCTACGAGGACCACCTGAAACACCTGGCAGAAGTGTTCGAAGCTCTGGCGAATTACGGCCTAAAGGTGAAACCCTCCAAGTGTCACCTCCTGAAACCAAAGGTGCAGTACCTGGGACACGTGGTGAGTGCTGACGGAGTGGCTCCCGACCCTGATAAGATCACTGTGATTAAGGACTGGCCAAGACCCTCCAGCATAAAGGAAGTGCGGCAGTTCCTCGGGTTGGTAGGCTACTACCGAAGATTCATTCCCGGTTTCACCAAAATGGCAGCCCCTATGCAGGACCTCCTGATAGGTCAATCTCGGAAAGCCAAGAACCAGAAGCCGCCCTTCAGGTGGGAAAAGCTGGAAGAGGAGTCCTTCTGCCAGCTGAAGATGGCCCTCACGGGGGATGAAATCCTGGCATATCCAGACTACAGCCAGCCCTTTATCCTCCACACGGACGCAAGCAACATCGGGCTAGGAGCCGTACTGTCCCAGATCCAGCAAGGGAAAGAACGGGTAATCGCTTACGCCAGTCGAAAGCTACGGCCCACGAAGAGGAACCCTGAGAATTATAGCTCATTCAAGCTGGAGTTCCTGGCAGTAGTGTGGGCAGTGACCGAACGTTTCAAGCATTACCTTGCCTCCTCCAAATTCACCGTGTACACGGATAACAACCCGTTGACACACCTGGACACTGCAAGGCTCGGTGCCCTGGAACAGAGATGGATGGCTCGCCTGTCCAACTTTGAATTCACCATCAAATACCGGGCGGGACGCACAAATGCCAACGCCGATGCCCTGTCTAGAATGCCGAACTTACCGGACGTAGGGGAAGATCCAGAAGATCTGGAAGAAGTCGAGCTCCCTGCATTCCACCGTCATGGGATTACCCTGTATTCCCACCGTGTGAAGGATAGGCGCTCTGTGACGTTCAATCCCTTGCCCCACTACAACTGGGCAGAAACGCAAGACAGTGATCCCGCAGTCCGTCTGGTGAAGGAAATGCTGACCCAAGCCGATGCCAGTCTTGACCCAGACGCTCCGGAGGAGACCAAGCAACTGTGGAAGGAGAAAAGTAAGCTGTTCCTCTACAGGGAGAAGCTGTGCCGGAGAATGGTTAATTCTCGAACACATGAGTTGACCTGGCAGGTAGTGGTCCCAAGACAAGACGCGGCTATGATTCTGGAGGCATACCACAACGGAGCAGGACACTTCGGATGGAAGAAGCTGGAGTTCTTGTTGCGTGAACGGTTCTACTGGGTAGGCATGAGAGGAGCCATCGAGAGGTGGTGCAGAGACTGTGGCCCGTGCCACCTGAGAAGAAAGGACCGTGCCAGCCAGAAGACTCCCTTGCAGCCCATCATCACCAGACAGCCACTGGAACTGGTAGCCCTGGACCATGTGAAACTGGCTCCAAGCAGATCTGGGTATGTCTACGCCCACAATCGTGGATCATTACTCCCGGTTCCTGGTGGTGGTCCCGGTCAAGGACTTAACGGCTCAAACAGCAGCTAGAGCCTTCCAGCAGCACTTCTGCCGTCCACACGGGTACCCGGACCAAGTGTTGACAGATCAAGGACCAGCCTTTGAAGCGGAGGTCTTCCAGGAGTTCTGCAACCTGTATGGCTGCAAGAACAACGCCCTATCACCCTCAAACCAATGGACTCTGCGAGAAGATGAACCAGGTGGTGATAGATCTGCTAAAAACATTGCCCCTGGAAGAACGCAGTCTGTGGCCTGAGAAACTGCCCGATCTGGTGGACCTGTATAACCACATCCCTGTAGGTTCCACCAACTGTACCCCGGCTTACCTAATGAGAGCAAGACCTGGTAAGCTGCCTATTGACCTGGATATGGGAGTCCTGACGCCTGAGGACCCCTCGCCAGAGGCAGACTGGGATACAGAACGGCAGCAGCAGTATCGGAAAGTACAGGAGAGCGTCAAGCGAAGTCTGTCTCAAGCTAGAGAAAGGCAAGAGAAGGCTTATAACCAGTATGCTCCCGCTGTTCCCCTGGTACCTGGAGAGCAGGTCTTGAAGAGGAAGAGGCGGCTCCACAAGTTGGACGACCAGTGGGAGAAGGATCCGTACACCGTACTGCCATCAAGCCATGAGAACCCAAAAATCTGCGTAATCAGTAAGGATGGAGGAGAAACCACAGCCATTGTCTCCAGAGACCACCTGAAGAAGTGTCCCGAGCAGCTGCAAAGCCCTGAAGAAGATCAAGAAAACCCTCAACCCGCAGAGGAAAGGGAAGAAATGATCAGTACCGTACTCGGAGACTTACCCCGGTCTTGGACACAAGTAAACGGCGCTGTCGTGGTACCCGTCCTCACCTTTCTCCAGGCACCCCCGCAAGTGCCTACAGAGGAACCAGTAGAGCTGGAAGAGCAGCCGGCCCAGGAGGCAGAAGAATCCACACCAGCAGTCCAGGAGGATCAACCCTCTGCTAGTAGTGAGCCTGCCGTGCCCCTAGTGAGCCAAAGAGTGCGCAGAAAGCTGCCCAGCTTGCCCATAACACCTCCTACACCCTGTAGTGCAGAACCAGTTAGTGAGCTCCGTAGGTCCACTAGAGTCACTAGAGGTCAGATGCCCGCTCGCTGGAGAATCTAAACCAATGCACTGTAAAGTTGACTGTTTATTGAAAAATGTTTATGGTTTATGTTTGTTGCCTGTTACTAATTATGTTTCTCAGTTACCCTGCAGATTTATTTGGACTAACAGGTTATGGACACTGGATAACCAGAACAGTTTTGTAGATAGTTGCACCTTGGTGCCTCTTGCGAAGACGGCCGTGGAAGAGAAAACCTGTCTGGCGTGGCCTCCTTGCGGCCCAAAGTAGTTAGTCTACCCTTGCAGCCACGCCCAAGGGCAACGCAAGGGGTTTGCTTTGGACAGGTCCCCTATTCTGTGCCAAGACTTCATCTTGGGTGATATGGACACCCGGTCACGGAAACGCCATGACCTCTACAGACTAAAGTTTCTTGTGAATATGTTATTGTATTATTGTTATACCCTGTATTTATGTTTCTTCAAAAATGTGTTTAGTCCCGGAGTACTAAAATTTACTAGGGGGGAATGCGACACCCCAGGGGTCTGGTTGCCGCAGTAATAGAGATATTATGTCTGAGAGCAAGTGGGAGGTTTCTCTGGTCAGGATCCCTAAACATGCAACACGGTCCGCCCAGACCTGGGAGGGGAGGAATCTGCCCTTATAAACTGGGTCTGGGGCGGGATTAGAGCAGACAGAGTCTGGAGAGGGAAAGTGAGATCAGGAGCTCTGGAGGAGCAGTAGCTGAAGTCCAGGGGCTGGAGCTGAGCAGAGTTCGCCCTGGACGAAGATACTAAAGCCGGACACAGAAGTCCGAGGCTGTGGGGACTGATATACACCCAGCAGCAGAAACCAGCCGGCAGGGGATTCCAGGTCCTCTGGCCATAGAAGCCCGGAGGCTCAGTCACAGAGAAGGGACCAGCGCCGCCATCCAGGAGCGGAGGCTAACAGAAGGCCCCAAGTCACCAGCCATACGGGTGAGCACCACACGGTATACTCAGGGACGTGGGCTACTTGTAACCGCTGACAGCAAGGTAGCCAGGAAGAGTGCAGATTAACGGGGAGGCCTACAACTCCACCTAGCCAGGGGAACTCCTGCTTGCTCGCAGACTGACCAGGCCCCTTATACTAGCCAGTACTCCCGGGAGGGTCTGCCTTGTACCATCAGTAAAGACCCTGAACTGCACCTCACGTCTCTGTGATACCTTGCCGCTCCAGCACCATTAGCACTGGGACCCTCACACCATCACTCCCATCATCTTCCATATTAGCTGCCCTGAGGCAATACTTCTCCCGTGGGGAGTCATCCCATACTCAGCTGCGCAAACAACATCAGCCTCAGCGGTCTGCAGCGCAGTGGCGGTCCCCACTGACCGCAATCCACGGGTGGCGTAGTCGGACACTTATTACAACATTTAGACTGCCACTGGTTTGACCACCCTGGGCACGGACCGGGTCACCGCCACGGAGAACTACAACCCCCAGCGATCCGGCTCCGGGTATTCCCCCTGCACAGCAAAAACAGCACAGGCCCAGGGGGCGCGTCTCCTGGGCATGCTCCTGATGAGGCTGAGTATTGTGTGTGGCCTCCACGTGCCTGTATGACCTCCCTACAACGCCTGGGCATGCTCCTGATGAGGCTGAGTATTGTGTGTGGCCTCCACGTGCCTGTATGACCTCCCTACAACGCCTGGGCATGCTCCTGATGAGGCTGAGTATTGTGTGTGGCCTCCACGTGCTTGTATGACCTCCCTACAACGCCTGGGCATGCTCCTGATGAGGTTGAGTATTGTGTGTGGCCTCCACGTGCCTGTATGACCTCCCTACAACGCCTGGGCATGTTCCTGATGAGGCTGAGTATTGTGTGTGGCCTCCACGTGCCTGTATGACCTCCCTACAACGCCTGGGCATGCTCCTGATGAGGCTGAGTATTGTGTGTGGCCTCCACGTGCCTGTATGACCTCCCTACAACGCCTGGGCATGTTCCTGATGAGGCTGAGTATTGTGTGTGGCCTCCACGTGCCTGTATGACCTCCCTACAACGCCCGGGCATGCTCCTGATGAGGCTGAGTATTGTGTGTGGCCTCCACGTGCCTGTATGACCTCCCTACAACGCCTGGGTATGCTCCTGATGAGGCTGAGTATTGTGTGTGGCCTCCACGTGCCTGTATGACCTCCCTACAACGCCTGGGTATGCTCCGGATGAGGCTGAGTATTGTGTTTGGCCTCCACGTGCCTGTATGACCTCCCTACAACGCCTGGGCATGCTCCTGATGAGGCTGAGCATTGTGTGTGGCCTCCACGTGCCTGTATGACCTCCCTACAACGCCTGGGTATGCTCCTGATGAGGCTGAGTATTGTGTGTGGCCTCCACGTGCCTGTATGACCTCCCTACAACGCCCAGGCATGCTCCTGATGAGGCTGAGTATTGTGTGTGGCCTCCACGTGCCTGTATGACCTCCCTACAATGCCGGGGCATGCTCCTGATGAGGCTGAGTATTGTGTGTGGCCTCCACGTGCCTGTATGGCCTCCCTACAACGCCTGGTCATGCTCCTGATGAGGCTGAGTATTGTGTGTGGCCTCCACGTGCCTGTATGACCTCCCTACAACGCCTGGGCATGCTCCTGATGAAGCTGAGTATTGTGTGTGGCCTCCACGTGCCTGTATGACCTCCCTACAATGCCTGGGTATGCTCCTGATGAGGCTGAGTATTGTGTGTGGCCTCCACGTGCCTGTATGACCTCCCTACAACGCCTGGGCATGCTCCTGATGAGGCTGAGTATTGTGTGTGGCCTCCACGTGCCTGTATGACCTCCCTACAACGCCTGGCATGCTCCTGATGAGGCTGAGTATTGTGTGTGGCCTCCACGTGCCTGTATGACCTCCCTACAACGCCTGGGCATGCTCCTGATGAGGCTGAGTATTGTGTGTGGCCTCCATGTGCCTGTATGACCTCCCTACAACGCCTGGGCATGCTCCTGATGAGGCTGAGTATTGTGTGTGGCCTCCACGTGTCTGTATGACCTCCCTACAACGCCTGGGCATGCTCCTGATGAGGCTGAGTATTGTGTGTGGCCTCCACGTGCCTGTATGACCTCCCTACAACGCCTGGGCATGCTCCTGATGAGGCTGAGTATTGTGTGTGGCCTCCACGTGTCTGTATGATCTCCCTACAACGCCTGGGCATGCTCCTGATGAGGCTGAGTATTGTGTGTGGCCTCCATGTGCCTGTATGACCTCCCTGTAACGCGTTGGCATGCTCCTGATGAGGCTAAGTATTGTGTGTGGCCTCCACGTGCCTGTATGACCTCACTACAATGCCTGGGCATGCTCCTGATGAGGTTGCGGATGGTCTCCTGTGGGATCTCCTCCCAGACCTGGACTAAAGCATCCGCCAACTCCTGGACAGTCTGTTGTGCAACGTGACGTTGGTGGATGGAGCGAGACTTGATGTCCCAGATGTGCTCAATCGGATTAAGGTCTGGGGAACGGGTGGGCAGTCCATAGCTTCAATGCCTTCATCTTGCAGGAACTGCTGACACACTCCAGCCACATGAGGTCTGGCATTGTCCTGCATTAGGAGGCCAACCGCACCAGCATATGGTCTCACAAGGGGTCTGAGGATCTCATCTCGGTACCTAATGGCAGTCAGGCTACCTCTGGCGAGCACATGGAGGGCTGTGCGGCCCTCCAAAGAAATGCCACCCCACACCATTACTGACCCACTGCCAAACCGGTCATGCTGAAGGATGTTGCAGGCAGCAGATCGCTCTCCACGGCGTCTCCAGACTCGGTCACGTCTGTCACATGTGCTCAGTGTGAACCTGCTTTCATCTGTGAAGAGCACAGGGCGCTAGTGGCGACTTTGCCAATCCTGGTGTTCTGTGGCAAATGCCAAGCGTCCTGCATGGTGTTGGGCTGTGAGCACAACCCCCATCTGAGGACATCGGGCCCTCATACCACCCTCATGGAGTCGGTTTCTAACCGTTTGTGCAGACACATGCACATTTGTGGCCTGCTGGAGGTCATTTTGCAGGTCTCCTGCAGTGCTTTTCCTGTTCCTCCTTGCACAAAGGAGGAGGTAACGGTCCTGCTGCAGGGTTGTTGCCCTCCTATGGCTCCCTCCACATCTCCTGGTATCTGCTCCATGCTCTGGACACTGTGCTGACAGACACAGCTACCCTTATTGCCACAGCTCGCACTGATGTGCCATCCTGGATGAACTGCACTACCTGAGCAACTTCTGTGGGTTGTACTGTAGATACTGCCTCATGCTACTGTACCTCTAGGTGTGAGAGCAATGGCAAAATGAAAAAGTGACCAAAACAACAGCCAAAAAGCATGAGAACAGAGAAATGGTCTGTGGTTACCACCTGCAGAACCACTCAGTTATAGGGGGTATCTTGCTAATTGCCGATCATTTCTACCAGTTGTCTGTTCCATTTGCACAACAGCAGGAGAAATTGATTCACAATCAGCGTCGCTTCATAACTGGACAGGTAGATTACACAGAAGTGTTATTGACTTGGAGTTAGATTCTGTTTAAGTGTTCCCTTTATTTTTTTGAGCAGTGTGTATGTGTATGTGTATATGTAGCACCCTGAGGATTCGGCTGCTACAGGGGTATTGCACCTCAACCCAGAGGTGTGATATTCCACTCCCGGGTAGGAATGGAGTGTGGAACTGAGCTCGGTAGGCTGCATGCACTACATACATCCCATTTCCGAGGAACAGACCGACGGTACTCCCACTTAGAAATGTGCAGGTACGACCGAGTCTGTTCCTGGCTGGAGTGGGAGGGGGGTGGAACATCCCAAGTAGTGTAGGGGCAGATAGGGGGAGCAGCCTGGGTAAAGTTAGGAGCTCATTGGGTGCTGGTCACCTGAGCTCACACATAGAGGGATATATAAGGTGGGCACCAACTAGAATCAGGGTCAGACGCAGAGAGTCAGAGGCAGAGAACAAGTCAGCTGCAGAGGAGCAGACAGCAAGCAGAGAGAGGAAGTCAGCCTGCAGCAAGAGAGAGACCCTGAGTGAGAGAGGAGCAAAGAAGGAGTACCCAGAGGGGGAAGACTGAAGGGACCCAAGAACCCAAATTAGAGCACCGGGTGAGGAGTCAGCATCAGGGTACCGGAACCCAAGCTGGTGGGGGTAAAAACAATCCCCAGCCAGAGACCGGAGACCGTGGGCAGTGTCTGTCACGGTCACCCACCACATTCACCCCGAAGGCACACCACATGAAGGGTCAGGGAACCCAGGGCCAAGGGTGTCCCAACAGAAGGCCCGAGGGAGCTGGACCTAGGTGGATCACTGGTGGGGACGGCTGAAGAAAGGACAGAGGGAGAGCTCAGGGCCACGCTCCGGACTTGTTTGGGGGTTGGCTGGATCCAGGACCTGGTGGACGCAGCACGGCTCGGGTGGTCACTTGAAGCTAGAGTGACCGGAACATCAGCAGTAAGTAAACTCCCTTAACTGCACAACCCGACTCTGTCTTCACTGCCGTCTGCACTACACCACCACAACCCCCATCCTCTGCGCCTGTCCCCTCTGAGGCTATACCCCTCCCGTTGGGGGTTATCTCACCAAGCTGCGCACCCACCATCAGCCTCAGTGGACCCTGCTGCAGCGGCGGCCACAGTGACCGCATCACAACGGGTGGCGTAGTCGACACAAAAGAACTTTAGTAACATCTGTAGAACTGCCACATCACACTGAGCTTGACGCCCTGGGCACGGGACTGGGTCACAGCCGCTCGGAGACTACAACCCCCCCCATCTGATCCGGTGCCGGGTATTCCCCTCAAAAAGGAATATGTCCCAGGGGGCGCGTCATATATATACATACACACACACACACACACACACACACACACACACACACACACACACAACACTATACTGCAAGAAGCTGATTCACGCACATAAAATGTGTCGCCTGGAACAGGGAAGGGGCACCAACCCTACTTCATATATATCCCACCCCTCATTTTGTCTAGAGTATGCCTGCACCAGAAGGGTTGTGTTGCCCGAGGGAGGAAGAGCCCATCAGAAGAAAAGGGGGCCACAGGGTAGCAAAACTGGAGTACAAAGTTCATGTTATAAAAAAAGAACTATATAGGTTCAGATATATACTTATATAAATATACTAGATGGTGGCCCAATTCTAACGCATCGGGTATTCTAGAATAGGTATGCGGCCGACCGCGACCAATCAGCAGAGCGGGGTTTAAGTTTCGCGCCAATAATGCTGATTGGTCGCAGCCGTCGACTGCGACCAATCAGCACAGCGGCGTTTAAATTTGCCGCCCATCTCGCTGATTGATCGTGGCAGCCGGCCGCGACCAATCAGTGTCGTATTAGTGTGGGCCCGGGAGCGGCGCTGCTTGTGCGGCTCCGTATTAGCGAGGACCGGGGAGCGGCGCTGCTTGTGCGGCTCCGTATTAGTGTGGGCCCGGGAGCGGCGCTGCTTGTGCGGCTCCGTATTAGCGAGGACCGGGGAGCGGCACTGCCTGTGCGGCTCCTTCTGCTGCCAGAAGCCGGGAGATGAGCGGCTGCTCGCAGCAGAAGCATCCCGACCGGCGGCTCCGCTCCCCAGTCCTCCGTTCACACTTGCTGGCGGGAGATCAGCGGGCCAAGCCGCTGATCTTCCAACGTTAGCCGCATGGAGGTCATCTCCCCGCTGCATCGCCGCTGACCTCCGTCCGGCAGATGAGCCGCTAACGGCTGCCATCTTTTTTCTGAAATCCCGAGGCGCTGATTGGCCGCTGCCGGACCAATGAGCGACGCGGGATTTCCAGGACAGACAGACAGACGGGATAAGACAATTATATAGTAGATATTATATACACTTGTTCAAAAAACATTTAATGTGGTCGTATTTCATCATTCTTATCACAACCTCAAGTGACTTCATAGACTCATGTAGTGCAAGTTAAAAGACCCCTGGTCATTCTTCTATGGTGATGGGGTCTTTCATCTGCTCCCCTAATATCTTTATAGAACCTTCGCATACACATAATGCAGCATGGAGGGGCTCGGTGAAGACGGCAGTGAAGGTGTGCAAGTGTCTGATGGGGTCACACAGCTCATAAAAGGACATCTGCCCGGCCTCATAATCCAGACATATCCTGACTCTACCAGTGGAGATCTGGTGACGTAACTGCATCTCATTTCTTTCATGTATCACTGAATACTGATTGTAATACATTCGCCCTCCACATAAGCCCCAGGACTTAATATTATCTCCAATGTATGAATGACGCCCCCTCCTGTCTATACTGGGGTAACACATCCCCACACTCCACTCCCCTGACCTATTGATCTCCACATCCCAGTAATGTCGCCCAGAGGTAAATCTCCTGCTGCTCACCACCTGTTCATAGTCATGAAACCTCTGAGCTGTTGGTGGGCGACTCTGCCATACTTCTGTCCAGGTGGCAGTTTTCAGGTCGTCTGATATAAGGAGACTATTATGAGCGGTGTTTACATCTAGTAATATGTCTGCTGGATCCTGCACATAGAAGGTCACATTTACACCTCTTACCAGATCAGATAATTTGTGCGTTATGTGAGTGATGACCTCCGCAGCCCAACCACCTCCATGTCCCCCTACGTCCTCATCATGTCCCCCTAGGTCTTCATCTCCTCCCTCCTCCGCAGGATCACACAAGTCACCGGTGTCTGGATCCTGTAAGACAGTCAGTGGATCAGTCCGGTTACACAGCTCCTTAATGTGCCGGATCTTCCTGGACAGCTCGTCCTTCTTTATCTCCAGCTTCTGGATCCCATCAGACAGTGACAGTGACGCCTGCTCTTCCCGCCTGGAGATCTCACTCAGGACCCTCTTCTCCAGGTCGTCCACCCGTCTCCTGATGTCTATAAACAGGTCAGTGACTCTCGTGGCTTCTCTCGACGCTTTATCTTGAGCTCCTCTCCAGCTCTCCTCCAGATTCTGTAGTTTTCTCTCAGTTTTCCCTCTGTTAGTGATCAGTTTCTGCAGAACCTTTCTCAATGTCTCCTTCTTTTTCCCAAAGGCCTCATCTAGAGACTCCAGTTTGTGACCACTGTGCTTCCCGGTCAGACAGCAGGACACACAGACACAAGCCGCGTCCTCGGTGCAGTAATACTTCAGGAGCTCGGTATGGACAGAACACTTCCTATTCTTCAGTGAAGCGCTGGGCTCAGTGAGGAGGACGTGTTCTGGTCCTTCACTGTGATCTTTTAGATGATTATCACACAGAGAAGCCTCACAATGTAGACAGGATCTAACAGCAGGTACAGGAGAGTCCACACAGTAAGTGCAGCGGACTTTGCCATCCTGATTAGACCGGACATTCTCCACTACATTACACAGAGTTATGTTCCTCTTGAGTGCCGGCCGCTCCTGTAACTCTTCTCTACATTCAGGGCAGCAATAAACTCCAGACTCGTCCTGCGTAATTAGGACCTGATCAATGCAGACCCGGCAGAAGTTGTGTCCACATCTCAGGGTTACAGGATCTGTATAAAGGGTCCTACAGATGGAACAGTCCAGCTCTTTTTCGAGACCTGCAGACGCCATCGCTGACAGCAGATGGAGGAAATGAAGGTACAAGTTTGTGAGGATCAGAGAACAGTGGGTGCAAGATCAGTTTATGACATAAGACGAGCTCAAAAAGGTGTTTGCTATAAGCCTCCAGGTAAAAAAACAGAATCTGGTAGTCTGATGGTTTGATTTATCCACAACACTTCATGGGAAGCAGCTACGTGGAGCCGCACATTGGGACACATATTCAGACCTCACCTTTAACTTAGGGAAAATAGATAAGGCAGCAGATCACAATGTGGCTGTTATTAATTCTAAAGCCTGTGGAATAGTTACTAAATGCACCCCACCCATCAGGGCCAGGTCCCAACTGCAGGAGGACATTTCTGTACAGTTATAGAAAAGCAAAAAAGGAGGACTGCACATCCACATAAATGAAAAATACAACAGCAATTTAACCCCTTTCCGACGTGGTCAGTAATAATATGCACCACATTATTACAGCTGACATGTGCCCGCAACAGCCACGGGTGGAATCGCGATCGACCTGCAGCTGTTAACCAGTTAAATGCTGTTGTCAATCTCTGACAGCGGCATTTAACTTGAGCTTTCGAGAAGCGTGTCCTAGAGTTAGGACGGTCCATCAGTGACCCAGTCACATGATCACGGGTCACCGATGGGTTAGTATGACAACCCGGGGTCTGCAGCTGACCCATGTGGTTGTCATGTCTCGATTGCTATGAGTGCCACCTAGTGGTCGGCGCTCATAGCAAGTGAGCATTTCTACTACAGAGAGGTGATCGGACAGTTGCTGCTTCTAGTCTCCTACGGAGACTACAGAAGCAAGCAAAATGTGTAAAAGATGTTTTTAAAAATATTTAAAAAAATTAAAAAAAATATAAAAGTTTAAATCACCCCCCTTTTGCCCCATTCAAAATAAAATAAACCCCACATACACATATTTGGTATCGCCGCGTTCAGAATCACCCGATCAATATAAAAAAAGAATTAATCTCATTGGTAAACAACATAATGAGAAAAAAATTCCAAACGCCAGAGTTACGTTTTTTTTGGTTCCGCAACATTGCAATAAAACACAATAACGGCCGATCAAAACATCCGATGTATCCCAAAATGGTATCAATAAAAACGTCAGCCCGGCACGCAAAAAATAAGCCCCCACCCGGCCCCAGATCCCGAAAAATGGAGACGCTACAAGTCTCGGAAAATGGCACTTTTTTTTTTTTTTTTTTTTTTAAAGCAAACTTTGGAATTTTTTTTCACCACTTAAATAAAAAAAGAACCTGTACATGTTTGGTGTCTAAGAACTTGTAATGACCTGGAGAATAATAATAATGACAGGTCAGTTTTAACATTCAGTGAACATGGTAAAAAAAAAAACCACAACAACTGTGGAACTGCATTTTTTTTTTGCAATTTCACCGCACTTGGAATTTTTTTTCCCATTTTCCAGTACACAATATGGTAAAACCAGTGATGGATATTTAAAAGTACAAGTCATCCTGCAAAAAATAAGCCCTCACATGGCCATATTGAACAAAAAATATAAAAGTTCTGGCTCTGGAAAGAAGGGGAGCAAAAAACGAAAATGCAAAAAAGGCAAATGCTCCTGTCATTAAGGGGTTAAAACACCAAAAGGTCTATATCATCACATCACAGCCCAAGATGAGCAAGAATAGACCATGGCCTCAAACCAAAATATTGGGTGCAGAAAAGTAGTTGTAACACAATAAAAATAAACTCCCAATAATAATCTTATAATAATCTTTTTATAATCCCAATAATGATAATATAACACATTCTTTAAATACTTATACTATAGAGCAGAAAAACTTGGCACGCTTTGAAAATAAGTTCCTTTCATTTGCAATCATATAGCGTTAAACGTTTTCGGTCCTGATACAGACCTTCATCATCGCTCGAGCGTCGCCGGTCACACACAAGCGCGTTTTTCTGGGAGTCCCATACCCAAAGCATTCAGTTCTGATGAAGGTCCGAAAAGGTTTAACGCTATAGGATTGCAAATGAAAGGAACTTATTTTCAAAGAGTGCCAAGTTTTTCGGCTCTATAGGATATATGGGTCGGATCCCCTCTATAGGATATATGGGTCGGATCCCCTCCTTGTGCACCTGAATCAGTTACTGCCAGATATTATCATGTTTCTACATTCTGTAAATACATTTTGAATTCTGTGTCTAATAAATATGATTTTTAAATAACTTAAAAGGGATGGCGAGAGAATAAGAAACAAAACACTAGGTGTATAGCAGCAACGGCGATATTGGTCAGGGTAGAAAAACCACGCATGGCGGAGAAAGAGTAAAGAAACGCTGTATGTAATAATGACCTCGATACAATGGCGAAAAAGAGAATAAAGGAGCAAAATTACCAACAATATCTGGAAACAAGGAGGCGGCAGAGAGAAAGGCCCAATGTGTTTCACCGCACACAGCAGCTTCATCAGGAGGTATCAGATTGTTAAATGTAAAACGCTTCTAATAGGTAAAACCTGAAATGGAAGATAAAGAGCATAGAACAGCCAAAAGGCAGAATGGAGTCCTCTCCCCACCACATATTACCGGTGTGTAATTCCAAATAACAGGCAGGTGCGTGGGCTGGAGAGGACCCCGGAGTCACCCGAGAGTCAAGCACATCAGGGGCTATGTAACATATGAATATAGCGCATGCCCATAGAAACAGAGACTGGCAGCCATGAAGAGCACATAAACGCATCAGATAACCACAATGTGTCACAATGAAACGCAACAAATGCTGTAAAAAATGCTGTGAAATTGTTTCAATGTATCAGTGCAGGTAAGGAACAAATGAGCAGCCCAAATCTCCCTCCTGTCTGATAGTTTGTTATAATGGATCACTGTGGGAAAGAAACATCAGCAGTTCAAAAATGTGTCCTGTGCTGATGGTTTGTTACAATGTATCAGTGCAGACCCAAAATGTTTGCAGTCCTAATGGTTTGTTACAATGTGTAAGTGCAATTAGAGAGGAAAAAAAATCAGCCCAAGTAGCTCTACTGATCTGATATCTTGTTACAATGTATCATTGCAGGTAAAAACATAGCAGTTCAAATATATTATTTTGGAAGTTTTGTTACAATGTATCAGTGCAAGTAGAAATAAATAAATAGTAAAAAAATACTAGCACCATAAAATATAAAAGGAATGATAACCACAATGTGTCATAATGGACACAACATAGTACAAATGTGACGGCGTAAGATGAAATGGGCGTAAAGTTCACTTGCTATTAAGTGTTGGGGTCACATATGAGAATCCAGCAAGTTCTGTATAAATGTCCGCGAAGTTGAAATTCCCTCTCCCGAAATCCCACCTGAAGCATCAGGTCCTGATTAACATTATGACCATCAGCAGTGACTCTCTCCCTTGCTTTTAACCCCTTCATGACCCATGATGTATAGCACCGGTTCTGTCTCTCTGCCGCCTTCTTTCCCAGCACATGAGAGTTGCCCTGATCAGCTGTCATCTGCATCTCACAGCCCTGCATGGATTCCATCCACCCGCGGCGGCTCAGAACTTAAATTCTGCTGTCAATCTCTGACACCGGCATTTAACACGAACGAGCTAGAAGCGCGTCATAAGACCCACCCATCAGCGCCCGTCACGTGATCGCATTCGTAGGAGATGATGATTTAGGGCTCATACCCACATGTGTGAAAGAAATCGTTCAGTATTCTGGCCCGAAAAAACGGACGAGTGTCATGAGATTGTTATGCGATTTTTCTCACCTGGCATCAGTGTGACATCCGTATCCAATCCGTATGCAATGCGACTTTAACATGGTCTTTTACATAGGGCATCCGGCAGAACAGGAAGCAGCAGCGCTGGAGCACAGGGAAGAAAGGTGAGTATAAGTGTATGTGTGCAAACGTGAAAGGGATGAGGGGTGCGATAGATACAAGGATTGGGGGATAAAGGGGCCACACGTACCAGGATTGGGGGATGAGGGGGCCACACATGCCAGGATTGGGGGATGAGGGGTGCGATACATACCAGGATTGGGGGATGAGGGGGCCACACATACCAGGATTGGGGGATGAGGGGGCCACACATACCAGGATTGGGGGATGAGGGGGCCACACATACCAGGATTGAGGGATGAGGGGACCATGCATACCAGGATAGGGATCAGGGGTGCCATGCATACCAGGATTGGGGGATGAGGGGTGACATACAAACCAGGATTGGGGGATGAGGGGTGACATACATACCAGGATAGGGATGAGGGGTGCCATGAATACTAGGATAAGGATGAGGGGTGCCATGAATACTAGGATAAGGATGAGGGGTGCCATGAATACTAGGATAAGGATGAGGGGTGCCATGCATACCAGGATAGGGATGAGGGGTGCCATGCATACCAGGATAAGGATGAGGGGGGTGCCATGCATACCAGGATAAGGATGAGGGGTGCCATGCATACCAGGATAAGGATGAGGGGTGCCATGCATACCAGGATAAGGATGAGGGGTGCCATGCATACCATGATAGGGATGAGGGGTGCCATGCATACCAGGATAAGGATGAGGGGTGCCATGCATACCAGGAGAGGGATGAGGGGTGCCATGCATACCAGGAGAGGGATGAGGGGTGCCATGCATACCAGGATAAGGATGAGGGGTGCCATGCATACCAGGATAGGGATGAGGGGTGCCATGTATACCAGGATACGGATGAGGGGTGCCATGCATTCCAGGATAAGGATGAGGGGTGCCATGCATACCAGGATAAGGATGAGGGGTGCCATGCATACCATGATAGGGATGAGGGGTGCCATGGATACCAGGAGAGGGATGAGGGGTGCCATGCATACCAGGAGAGGGATGAGGGGTGCCATGCATACCAGGAGAGGGATGAGGGGTGCCATGCATACCAGGATAGGGATGAGGGGTGCCATGCATACCAGGATAGGGATGAGGGGTGCCATGTATACCAGGATAAGGATGAGGGGTGCCATGCAATCCAGGATAAGGATGAGGGGTGCCATGCATACCAGGATAAGGATGAGGGGTGCCATGCATACCAGGATAGGGATGAGGGGTGCCATGCATACCAGGATAAGGATGAGGGGTGCCATGCATACCAGGATAAGGATGAGGGGTGCCATGTATACCAGGATAGGGATGAGGGGTGCCATGCATACCAGGATAAGGATGAGGGGTGCCATGGATACCAGGAGAGGGATGAGGGGTGCCATGCATACCAGGAGAGGGATGAGGGGTGCCATGCATACCAGGATAAGGATGAGGGGTGCCATGCATTCCAGGATAAGGATGAGGGGTGCCATGTATACCAGGATAAGGATGAGGGGTGCCATGCATTCCAGGATAAGGATGAGGGGTGCCATGCATTCCAGGATAAGGGTGAGGGGTGCCATGCATACCAGGAGAGGGATGAGGGGTACCATGCATACCAGGATAAGGATGAGGGGTGCCATGCATACCAGGAGAGGGATGAGGGGTGCCATGGATACCAGGAGAGGGATGAGGGGTGCCATGCATACCAGGAGAGGGATGAGGGGTGCCATGTATACCAGGATAAGGATGAGGGGTGCCATACATACAAGGATAGGGAGGAGGGGTGCCATGCATACCAAGATAAGGAGGAGGGGTGCCATGCATACCAGGATAAGGATGAGGGGTGCCATGGATACCAGGAGAGGGATGAGGGGTGCCATGCATACCAGGAGAGGGATGAGGGGTGCCATGCATACCAGGATAGGGATGAGTAGTGCCATGCATACCAGGATAAGGATGAGGGGTGCCATGGATACCAGGATAAGGATGAGGGGTGCCATGGATACCAGGAGAGGGATGAGGGGTGCCATGGATACCAGGATAAGGAGGAGGGGTGCCATACATACAAGGATAGGGAGGAGGGGTGCCATGCATACCAGGATAGAAAGGGGGCAGCACATTACAGGATGGGGGACCATATAAAAATAAAAATGCTCGCCACCCAGGCGTAGAACGGGTTCAATAGCTAGTATATATATACACGGCTAAAAACAATATCGGGAACACTGAAATCCCCCCTCCTAGATCTGAATGAGTGAAATCTTCTCATTGAATACTTTGTTCTGTAGAAGCTGAATGTGCTGACAACAAAATCACCCAAAAATCATCAATGGAAATCACATTTATTAACCAATGAAGGCCTGGAGTCACCCCCAAAATTAAAGTGGAAAAACACACTACAGGCTGATCCAACTGTGATGTAATGTCCTTAAAACAAGTCACAATGAGGCTGAGTATTGTGTGTGGCCTCCACGTGCCTGTATGACCTCCCTACAACGCCTGGGCATGCTCCTGATGAGGCTGAGTATTGTGTGTGGCCTCCACGTGCCTGTATGACCTCCCTACAACGCCTGGGCATGCTCCTGATGAGGCTGAGTATTGTGTGTGGCCTCCACGTGCCTGTATGACCTCTCTGCAATGCCTGGGCATGCTCCTGATGAGGCTGAGTATTGTGTGTGGCCTCCACGTGCCTGTATGACCTCCCTACAACGCCTGGGCATGCTCCTGATGAGGCTGAGTATTGTGTGTGGCCTCCACGTGCCTGTATGACCTCTCTGCAACGCCTGGGTATGCTCCTGATGAGGCTGAGTATTGTGTGTGGCCTCCACGTGCCTGTATGACCTCCCTACAACGCCTGGGCATGCTCCTGATGAGGCTGAGTATTGTGTGTGGCCTCCACGTGTCTGTATGACCTCCCTACAACGCCTGGGCGTGCTCCTGATGAGGCTCAGTATTGTGTGTGGCCTCCACGTGCCTGTATGACCTCCCTACAACGCCTGGGTATGCTCCTGATGAGGCTGAGTATTATGTGTGGCCTCCACGTGTCTGTATGACCTCCCTACAACGCCTGGGCATGCTCCTGATGAGGCTGAGTATTGTGTGTGGCCTCCACGTGCCTGTATGACCTCCCTACAACGCTTGGGCATGCTCCTGATGAGGCTCAGTATTGTGTGTGGCCTCCAGGTGCCTGTATGACCTCCCTACAACGCCTGGACATGCTCCTGATGAGGCTGAGTATTGTGTGTGGCCTCCATGTGCCTGTATGACCTCCCTACAACGCCTGGACATGCTCCTGATGAGGCTGAGTATTGTGTGTGGCCTCCACGTGCCTGTATGACCTCCCTACAACGCCCGGGTATGCTCCTGATGAGGCTGAGTATTGTGTGTGGCCTCCACGTGCCTGTATGACCTCCCTACAACGCCCGAGCATGCTCCTGATGAGGCTGAGTATTGTGTGTGGCCTCCACGTGCCTGTATGACCTCCCTACAACGCCTGGGCATGCTCCTGATGAGGCTGAGTATTGTGTGTGGCCTCCACGTGCCTGTATGACCTCCCTACAACGCCTGGGCATGCTCCTGATGAGGCTGAGTATTGTGTGTGGCCTCCACGTGCCTGTATGACCTCCCTACAACGCCTGGGTATGCTCCTGATGAGGCTGAGTATTGTGTTTGGCCTCCACGTGCCTGTATGACCTCCCTACAACGCCTGGGCATGCTCCTGATGAGGCTGAGTATTGTGTGTGGCCTCCACGTGCCTGTATGACCACCCTACAACGCCTGGGTATGCTCCTGATGAGGCTGAGTATTGTGTGTGGCCTCCACGTGCCTGTATGACCTCCCTACAACGCCCGGGCATGCTCCTGATGAGGCTGAGTATTGTGTGTGGCCTCCACGTGCCTGTATGACCTCCCTACAACGCCGGGGCATGCTCCTGATGAGGCTGAGTATTGTGTGTGGCCTCCACGTGCCTGTATGACCTCCCTACAACGCCTGGGTATGCTCCTGATGAGACTGAGTATTGTGTGTGGCCTCCACGTGCCTGTATGACCTCCCTACAACGCCGGGGCATGCTCCTGATGAGGCTGAGTATTGTGTGTGGCCTCCACGTGCCTGTATGACCTCCCTACAACGCCTGGGTATGCTCCTGATGAGGCTGAGTATTGTGTTTGGCCTCCACGTGCCTGTATGACCTCCCTATAACGCCTGGGCATGCTCCTGATGAGGCTGAGTATTGTGTGTGGCCTCCACGTGCCTGTATGACCTCCCTACAACGCCTGGGCATGCTCCTGATGAGGCTGAGTATTGTGTGTGGCCTCCACGTGCCTGTATGACCTCCCTACAACGCCTGGGCATGCTCCTGATGAGGCTGAGTATTGTGTGTGGCCTCCACGTGCCTGTATGACCTCCCTACAACGCTTGGGCATGCTCCTGATGAGGCTGAGTATTGTGTGTGGCCTCCACGTGCCTGTATGACCTCCCTACAACGCCTGGGCATGCTCCTGATGAGGCTGAGTATTGTGTGGGCCTCCACGTGCCTGTATGACCTCCCTACAACGCTTGGGCATGCTCCTGATGAGGCTGAGTATTGTGTGTGTCCTCCACTTGCCTGTATGACCTCCCTACAACGCCTGGGCATGCTCCTGATGAGGCTGAGTATTGTGTGTGGCCTCCACTTGCCTGTATGACCTCCCTACAACGCCTGGGCATGCTCCTGATGAGGCTGAGTATTGTGTGTGGCCTCCACATGCCTGTATGACCTCCCTACAACGCCTGGGCATGCTCCTGATGAGGCTGAGTATTGTGTGTGGCCTCCACGTGCCTGTATGACCACCCTACAACACCTGGGCATGCTCCTGATGAGGCTGAGTATTGTGTGTGGCCTCCACGTGCCTGTATGACCTCCCTACAACGCCTGGGCATGCTCCTGATGAGGCTGAGTATTGTGTGTGGCCTCCACGTGCCTGTATGACCTCCCTACAACGCTTGGGCATGCTCCTGATGAGGCTGAGTATTGTGTGTGGCCTCCACGTGCCTGTATGACCTCACTACAACGCCTGGGCATGCTCCTGATGAGGCTGAGTATTGTGTGTGGCCTCCACGTGCCTGTATGACCTCCCTACAATGCTTGGGCATGCTCCTGATGAGGCTGAGTATTGTGTGTGGCCTCCACGTGCCTGTATGACCTGCCTACAATGCCTGGGCATGCTCCTGATGAGTCTCAGTATTGTGTGTGGCCTCCACGTGCCTGTATGACCTCCCTACAACGCCTGGGCATGCTCCTGATGAGGCTGAGTATTGTGTGTGGCCTCCAGGCGCCTGTATGACCTCCCTACAATGCCTGGGCATGCTCCTGATGAGGCTGAGTATTGTGTGTGGCCTCCACGTGCCTGTATGACCACCCTACAACGCCTGGGCATGCTCCTGATGAGGCTGAGTATTGTGTGTGGCCTCCACGTGCCTGTATGACCTCCCTACAACGCCTGGGCATGCTCCTGATGAGGCTGAGTATTGTGTGTGGCCTCCACGTGCCTGTATGACCTCCCTAAAACGCCTGGGCATGCTCCTGATGAGGCTGAGTATTGTGTGTGGCCTCCACGTGCCTGTATGACCTCCCTACAATGCCTGGGCATGCTCCTGATGAGGCTGAGCATTGTTTTGGCCTCCATGTGCCTGTATGACCTCCCTACAATGCCTGGGCATGCTCCTGATGAGGCTGAGTATTGTGTGTGGCCTCCACGTGCCTGCATGACCTCCCTACAACGCCTGGTCATGCTCCTGATGAGGCTGAGTATTGTGTGTGTCCTCCACTTGCCTGTATGACCTCCCTACAACGCCTGGGCATGCTCCTGATGGGGCTGAGTATTGTGTGTGGCCTCCACGTGCCTGTATGACCTCCCTACAATGCCTGGGCATGCTCCTGATGAGGCTGAGTATTGTGTGTGGCCTCCACGTGCCTGTATGACCTCCCTACAACGCCTGGGCATGCTCCTGATGAGGCTGAGTATTGTGTGTGGCCTCCACGTGCCTGTATGACCTCCCTACAACGCCTGGGCATGCTCCCGATGAGGCTCAGTATAGTGTGTGGCCTCCACGTGCCCATTTGACCTCCCTACAACGCCTGGGCATGCTCCTGATGAGGCTGAGTATTGTGTGTGGCCTCCACGTGCCTGTATGACCTCCCTACAACGCCTGGGCATGCTCCTGATGAGGCTGAGTATTGTGTGTGGCCTCCACGTGCCGGTATGACCTCCCTACAACGCCTGGGCATGCTCCTGATGAGGCTCAGTATTGTGTGTGGCCTCCACGTGCCTGTATGACCTCCCTACAATGCCTGGGCATGCTCCTGATGAGGCTGAGTATTGTGTGTGGCTTCCACGTGCCTGTATGACCTCCCTACAATGCCTGGGCATGCTCCTGATAAGGCTGAGTATTGTGTGGCCTCCACATGCCTGTATGACCTCCCTACAACGCCTGGGCATGCTCCTGATGAGGCTGAGTATTGTGTGTGGCCTCCACGTGCCTGTATGACCTCCCTACAATGCCTGGGCATGCTCCTGATGAGGCTGAGTATTGTGTGTGGTCTCCACGTGCCTGTATGACCTCCCTACAATGCCTGGGCATGCTCCTGATGAGGCTGAGTATTGTGTGTGGCCTTCACATGCCTGTATGACCTCCCTACAACGCCTGGGCATGCTCCTGATGAGGCTGAGTATTGTGTGTGGCCTAAACGTGCCTCTATGACCTCCCTACAACGCCTGGGCATGCTCCTGATGAGGCTAAGTATTGTGTGTGGCCTCCACGTGCCTGTATGACCTCCCTACAATGCCTGGGCATGCTCCTGATGAGGTTGCGGATGGTCTCCTGTGGAGTCTCCTCCCAGACCTGGACTAAAGCATCCGCCAACTCCTGGATGGTCTGTGGTGCAACGTGACGTTGGTGGATGGAGCGAGACATGATGTCCCAGATGTGCTCAATCGGATTCAGGTCTGGGGAACGGGCGGCCAGTCCATAGCTTCAATGCCTTCATCTTGCAGGAACTGCTGACACACTCCAGCCACATGAGGTCTGGCATTGTCCTGCATTAGGAGGAACCCAGGGCCAACCGCACCAGCATATGGTCTCACAAGGGGTCTGAGGATCTCATCTTGGTACCTAATGGCAGTCAGGCTACCTCTGGCGAGCACATGGAGGGCTGTGCGGCCCACCAAAGAAATGCCACCCCACACCATTACTGACCCACTGCCAAACCGGTCATGCTGAAGGATGTTGCAGGCATCAGATCGCTCTCCACGGCGTCTCCAGACTCTGTCACGTCTGTCACATTTGCTCAGTGTGAACCTGCTTTCATCTGTGAAGAGCACAGGGCGTCAGTGGCGACTTTGCCAATCCTGGTGTTCTGTTCAAATGCCAAGCGTCTTGCACAGTGTTGGGCTGTAGCACAACCCCCATCTGAGGACATCGGGCCCTCATACCACCCTCATGGAGTCGGTTTCTAACCGTTTGTGCAGACACATGCACATTTGTGGTCTGCTGGAGGTCATTTTGCAGGGCTCTGGCAGTGCTCCTCCTTGCACAAAGGTGGAGGTAGCGATCCTGCTGCTGGGTTGTTGCCCTCCTACAGCCCCCTCCACATGTCCTGGTGTACTGGCCTGTGTCCTTGTAGTGCCTCCAGCCTCTGGACACTACGCTGACAGACACAGCAAACCTTCTTGCCACAGCTCGCATTGATGTGCCATCCTGGATGAGCTGCACTACCTGAGCAACTTCTGTGGGTTGTAGAGTCCGTCTCATGCTACCACGAGTGTGAAAGCACAACCAACATTCAAAAGTGACCAAAACATCAGCCAGAAAGCATTGGTACTGAGATGTGGTCTGTGGTCCCCACCTGCAGAACCACTCCTTTATTGAGGGTGTCTTGATAATTGCCAATAATTTCCATCTATTCTCTATTCCATTTGCACAACAGCATGTGAGATTGATTCTCAATCAGTGTTGCTTCCTAAGTGGACGGTTTGATTTCACAGAAGTTTCATTCACTTGGAGTTATATTCTGTTGTTTAAGTCTTCCCTTTATTTTTTTGAGCAGTGTATGTGTGTGTATATATATATATATATATATATACATATATATACATATATATATATATATATATATATATATATATATATATATATATATATATATATACATATACATACACACACTGGGCTGTCTGGGGTCCACAGGGGGAATTGACTCTAGGGGCCCACCTACAGGAATATGCACATCTGTTATCCGCTATCCCTGTTATAGTGGAGCACTGACAGGCGGCTCCTGCACATCTACTGTGCACCGCTATAACTGGGATGTAGAGTTACTGTAGTTTGCATTAAAGAGTTTCTTTGGTTAAAACAAGTTATCACCGATCCATGGGGTCCACAGGATCGGTGATCACTTATTGATTGTTTGGGTCCGAACATTGGAAACTGCACCGATTGGAAGAATGGGGAAGTTTTATCCCTGTCAGGACACTTCTCCCCATTTTAAAACGCAACGACAGGTGGGTCGTCTGATCGCAGCTCCATTGGGGGCTTCCAAAAAAGAGCAGCGCTCACAGCCACTGAGGGAATGAATGGATCAGTGGTCGAGTCGCACATGAGCTCCAGTCTAATGGGGAGAAAAGCTCCACATTCTGCTGATTGGGTCCCAGGAGTCAGACCCCCACCAATCAATATTATCACTTATCCTGTGTAGAGGTGATTACTTGTTTTCACCAGAGACCTTTGCAAGTGCATCTCTGCCGCTCTGGTCAAAGTATTTAATCTCTAAGGCCACCGCCCCACTATCAGTATTTGGTCAGTATTTTTTTCTCAGGAGTGGAAACCAAAACCAGGTGAGGAACCAGGTGAGAGAAAAGGTATAATAGAAACAAGTCACCAATTCTGCATTTATCACCCACTCCTGGTTTTGGCTCCCACTCCTGAGAAAAAATACTAACCAAATACTGATAGTGGGGCTGTGTCCTAATGGAAAAAAAATATTTTCCTAGTTAATATCAGTGAGAACAATGACCACCATGCACAACACAATCCACTATGCCAACACCAATAATGCCACATACACAAGGGAGCTCTGTATATAATGTATATAGCGTACAGGTAATACAGTGATCACCAGAGACATTATAAACAGGAGCTCTGTATATAGTGTCAGTGTACAGGTAATACAGTGATTACCAGTGACATTATACACAGGAACTCTGTATACAGTGTCAGCGTACAGGTAATACAGTGATCACCAGTGACATTATATACAGGAGCTCTGTATATAGTCTATAGTGTACAGGTAATACAGTGATCACCAGTGACATTATATACAGGAGCTCTGTGTATAGTGTATAGTATACAAGTAATACAGTGATCACCAGTGACATTATACACAGGAGCTCTGTATATAGTGTATAGTGTACAGGTAATACAGTGATCACCAGTGACATTATACACAGGAGCTCTGTATACAGTGTCAGTGTACAGGTAATACAGTGATCACCAGTGACATTATGCACAGGAGCTCTGTATATAGTGTATAGATAATACAGTGAACACAAGTGACATTATACACAGGAGCTCTGTATATAATGAATATAGCGTACAGGTAATACAGTGATCACCAGTGACATTATAAACAGGAGCTCTGTATATAGTGTCAGTGTACAGGTAATACAGTGATCACCAGTGACATTATATACAGGAGCTTTATATATAGTCTATAGTGTACAGGTAATACAGTGATCACCAGTGACATATACAGGAGCTCTGTATATAGTGTCAGTGTACAGGTAATACAGTGATCACCAGTGACATTATGCACAGGAGCTCTGTATATAGTGTATAGTGTACAGGTAATACAGTGATCACCAGTGACATTATACACAGGAGCTCTATATATAGTGTATAGTGTACAGGTAATACAGTGATCACCAGTGACATTATACACAGGAGCTCTGTATATAGTGTATAGTGTACAGGTAATACAGAGATCACCAGTGACATTATACACAGGAGCTCTGTATATAGTGTACAGGTAATACCGTGATCACCAGTGACATTATGCACAGGAGCTCTGTATATAGTGTCAGGGTACAGGTAATACAGTGATCACCAGTGACATTATACACAGGAGCTCTATATATAGTGTATAGTGTACAGGTCACATAGGGATCACCAGTGACATTATACACAGGAGCTCTATATATAGTGTATAGTGTACAGGTAATACTGTGATCACCAGTGACATTATACACAGGAGCTCTGTATATAATGTATAGTGTACAGGTAATACAGTGATCACCAGTGACATTATACACAGGAGCTCTGTATATAGTGTATAGTGTACAGGTAATACAGTGATCACCAGTGACATTATATACAGGAGTTCTGTATATAGTGTATAGTGTACAGGTAATACAGTGATCACCAGTGACATTATACACAGGAGCTCTGTATATAGTGTCAGTGTACAGGTAATACAGTGATCACCAGTGACATTATACACAGTAGCTCGGTGGATAGTGTATAGTGTACAGGTAATACAGTGATCACCACTGACATTATACACAGGAGCTCTGTATATAGTGTATAGTGTACAAGTAATACAGTGATCACCAGTGACATTTTACACAGGAGCTCTGTATATAGTGTCAGTGTACAGGTAATACAGTGATCACCAGTGACATTATACACAGGAGCTCTGTATATAGTGTATAGTGTACAGATAATACAGTGATCACCAGTGACATTATACACAGGAGCTCTGTATATAGTGTCAGTGTACAGGTAATACAGTGATCACCAGTGACATTATACACAGGAGCTCTGTATATAGTGTACAGGTAATACAGTGATCACCAGTGACATTATACACAGGAGCTCTGTATATAGGGTATAGTGTACAGGAAATACAGTGATCACCAGTGACATTATACACAGGAGCTCTGTATATAGTGTCAGTGTACAGGTAATACAGTGATCACCAGTGACATTATACACAGGAGCTCTGTATATAGTGTGTAGTGTACAGGTAATACAGTGATCACCAGTGACATTATACACAGGAGCTCTGTATATAGAGTATAGTGTACAGGTAATACAGTGATCACCAGTGACATTATACACAGGAGCTCTGTATATAGAGTATAGTGTACTGGTAATACAGTGATCACCAGTGACATTATACACAGGAGCTCTGCATATAGTGTACAGGTAATACAGGGATCACCAGTGACATTATACACAGGAGCTCTGTATATAGTGTATAGTGTAGAGGTAATACAATTGTAACGGGTCTGGGAGGTGGAACCACAGAGCAACTATACAAAGGGGCAGTCCTTGTAAGGAAGCGGGTGACACCCAGGGAAGGCGGGCAGGCAGTCACGGCTAGTGACGGGGACAGTCTCTGGGTAAGAGGGCAGGAGATCAAGGCAAGTGATGGGGACAGTCTCTGGGTAAGAGGGCAGGAGGTCACGGCAAGTGACGGGGGAAGTCTCTTGACAGGCGGGTGGTCACGGCAAGTGATGGCTAAGCCTCCAGGTAGGCTAGCCGGCAGGTAGCGGGTGGACGCTCCCAGGTGAGCGGGCGAGAGTCTCTGGACAAGCGGGTGGTCACAGCAAGTGACGGCTGAGCCTCCAGGTAGGCAAGCAGGCAGGTAGCGGGTGGATGCTCCCAGGTGAGCGGGCGAGAGTCTCTGGACAAGCGGGTGGTCACAGCAAGTGACGGCTGAGCCTCCAGGTAGGCAAGCAGGCAGGAAGCGGGTGGACGCTCCCAGGTGAGCGGTCGAGAGTCTCTGGACAAGCGGGTGGTCACAGCAAGTGACGGCAGAGCCTCCAGGTAGGCTAGCGGGCAGGTAGCAGGTGAGCACTCCCAGGTGAGCCGGTAAGATTCTCTGGACAGGCAGGTGGTCACAGCACGTGACAGCAGAGCCTCCAGGTAGGCTAGCAGGCAGGTAGCAGGTGAGCGCTCCCAGGTGAGCGGGTAAGGTTCTCTGGACAGGCAGGTGATCACAGCACGTGACGGCAGAGCCTCCAGGTAGGCTAGCAGGCAGGTAGCAGGTGAGCGCTCCCAGGTGAGCGGGCAGCCGGATCCATAGACAGACTGGCAGGGCTGGTAGGCAGACTGTCGGACCGCAGGAATAACAGCAGATAGACACGAGTCAGGCAGGTATCAGACAGGAAACTGGCAGGTAACTGGAGACGGGACTTGAGGGCTGAAGCAGAGTGATGAACTATGCTACAACATTGCTCGGGCACCTCCATTTTGGAGGCGGTGCCTTATATATGGTGAGGTCCTCCGGCCATTGGCCGGGGATTCCTTAGGATGGCACGCGCGGTCCCTTTAAGAGAGGGGGAGCGCGCGCGTGCCCTAAGCACAGTGGCCGGGAAGCAGCGCACGCTGCCAGCAGAGCGGGAGGAGGACGCCGGGCACGGAGCGGAGAGGTGAGGAGAACAGTGTCCCTGCCTAGCAGGAGGCAGGGACGCCGATGCTACAGTACCCCCCCCTTTATGCCCCCTCTTTTTTAGGCCAGACAGAAATTTATCAAGGATGAGAGGGGCATGGATGTTCTCCCGGGGCTCCCAAGTTCTCTCCTCAGGACCAAACCCCTTCCAATCCACTAGAAAAAAGATCTTTCCTCTTACCCTTTTGGTGGCCAGAATGTTCTCTACCTCAAACTCGTTTTCAGTGGAAACTGGAGCAGGAGGCGTACCTGTAGACTTGGAAAAAGAGTTAAGTACCGCGGGTTTGAGGAGAGATACATGGAAGGAGTTAGGGATCCGCAAGTTGGCCAGGAGTTTCAATTTATAGGCCACTGGGTTGATTTGTTTGATAACTTCCAGTGGGCCGATGAACCGAGGCCCTAACTTGTAGAAAGGAATCTTGAGCCAGACTTTATCTCCAGGACGGAATTGTGGAGGATCCAGGCATTTTTTGTCAGCGTGTTTTTTCATCCGCTCGGACGACTGAAGGAGTGCGGATCGGGTACTCTCCCAAATGGAGGAGAATTCGCTAACGAGAGATTCCGCAGCCGGATTGTCCACCGAGGTGGAGACGGGAAATGGGATCCGAGGATGCTGACCGAAGACTACAAAAAACGGGGATTTGGAGGAAGATTCGCTCTCGTGATTATTGTAAGAGAACTCGGCCCATGGTAGGAGATCCACCCAGTCCAAATGGTGGGCATTAACGAAGTGCCGGAGGTAACTGGTCAGGATCTGATTGATCCGCTCCACTTGACCATTGGACTGTGGGTGGTAAGCGGAGGAGAAGTCCAGGATGACGTCCAGCAGTTTACATGTGGCTCTTCAGAAGCGTGAGGTGAACTGAACCCCACGATCCGACACGATGTGGAGGGGCAGGCCATGGAGACGGAAGATGTGGCGGATAAAGTCTTTAGCCAGCTCGGGTGCAGACGGGAGGCCCGGCAGGGGAATGAAGTGAGCCATCTTGGAAAAGCGGTCAGCGACCACGCAAATGACCGTACAACCGGCTGAGACAGGGAGATCCGTTATAAAGTCCATAGCTATATGCTGCCACGGGGCAGCAGGTACTGGAAGAGGAAGGAGGCGACCGGCTGGCAGATGTCTCGGAACCTTGTTGCGGGCGCAGGACACACAGGCTGAAACAAAGTCTATTACGTCCTTGTGCAGGGTAGGCCACCAGTAATGCCGGGTAATAAGCTGGAGGGTCTTTTTCTGACCGGCGTGGCCAGCTAGCTTAGACGAGTGACCCCAGTGTAGGATCCTCTTCCGATCAGGTACTGTTACGAATGTCTTACCGGGAGGGAGACGATTTAGATTCACGGGGGCCACCTGCATTACTCTGGCGGGATCAATGATGTGCTTAGGCTCCTCCTCTAGATCAGACACCAGGAAGGATCGGGACAAGGCATCAGCTTTGATGTTTTTGTCTGCCGGGCGAAAATGAAGAACGAAATCAAAGCGGGCAAAAAACAAGGACCACCGGGCTTGGCGCGGGTTAAGTCTCTGGGCGCTCTGGAGGTAAGCCAAGTTCTTGTGGTCCGTGTAAATAATTACCGGGTGAAGAGCCCCCTCGAGCAGGTAACGCCACTCCTCCAGTGCCAGCTTAATGGCCAATAACTCTCGGTCTCCTATAGAATAATTGCGCTCAGAAGGGGAGAAGAGTTTGGAAAAGAAGCCGCAGGTTACCATTTTTCCGGAAGACGACTTTTGGGTAAGTACCGCTCCGGCTCCAGAGGAGGAGGCGTCCACTTCCAGGAAGAATTGTTTGTTGCCGTCCGGACGATGCAGCACCGGGGCGGAAGAGAAAGCCTGTTTTAAGGAAAGAAAGGCTTCCTCTGCTTCGGGCGGCCATTCTCTGGGATTAGTGCCCTTACGGGTGAGCGCAGAGATTGGGGCAGTCCGGGAAGAGAAGTGCGGTATGAAGAGGCGGTAGTAGTTGGCGAAGCCCAGGAACCGCTGAATAGCCTTCAACCCCTCTGGTCGGGGCCACTTCTGGATGGCAGACAGTTTCTCAGGATCCATTCGTAGGCCGGTCTGAGAGATTATGTAGCCCAAGAAAGGAAGCGAGGTCTGCTCAAAGAGGCACCTCTCATATTTAGCGTAGAGGTGGTTCTGCCTGAGCCTGAGCAGGACCTGACGAACATCCCTCCGGTGAGTGAGAAGATCTGGAGAGAAGACCAAGATGTCGTCCAGGTACACCACTACGCAGGAGTAGAGAAGATCCCGGAAGATGTCATTGACCAACTCTTGAAAGACGGCGGGAGCGTTACAGAGACCGAAGGGCATTACCAGATATTCATAGTGGCCGTCCCGGGTGTTGAATGCTGTCTTCCATTCATCCCCCTGACGGATACGGACCAGGTTATACGCCCCACGGAGGTCCAGCTTGATGAAGATTCTAGCCCCCCTCAGACGGTCAAATAATTCCGGAATGAGCGGAAGGGGGTATTTATTCTTCACCGTGATCTGGTTAAGGCCTCTATAGTCTATACAGGGACGGAGTGAGCCGTCCTTCTTTTTGACGAAGAAGAAGCCTGCTCCCGCTGGGAGGTCGATTTCCGGATAAATCCCCGGGCCAGATTCTCCTCAATATATTCAGACATGGACCGGGTCTCAGCAGCGGACAAAGGGTAAATACGCCCACGGGGAGGAGTAGCGCCGGGCATCAGGTCGATTGGGCAGTCGTATGGTCTATGAGGGGGTAATGTCTCTGCCTCCTTTTTATTAAAGACGTCCGCATAAGACCAATAGGGAACCGGAAGACCAGGTAGATTGGCTGGGGTAGGAGAAGGACGGACAGGATGCACGGGAACTAAACAAGTCTTATGGCAGTCCTGTCCCCAGCGAAGGACTTCTCCAGTCTGCCAATCAAGCACGGGTGCATGTTTCTGAAGCCAAGGTAGGCCTAGCAAGAGGGCGTGAGAGAGTCCAGGCAGAACATGAAAGAAGATGCTCTCTGAGTGCAGCATTCCCACCTGCAGGGTTATGGATTCGGTGATGAGTTGGATGGGATGTGGTAAGAGGCCCCCATCTACGGCAGCGACAGACAAGGGTACAGCTAGAGGTTTGGTGGGAATGCGGTATTTCTCTACCAGGGACAGAGAAATGAGATTTCCGGCAGCTCCAGAGTCAAGTTGGGCTAGTTCAAAATAACGGTTCTCCCCGCAGATGATAGAGACCGACAGCAACAGAGATGGAGAGGGTTTACTCTTGTCTAGGACGACCTCTCTGTGCGATCCTAGACACAGGCGTTTCCCGACCTCTCCGGGCAGGAACGGATCCGGTGCTCCTTACTGCCACAGTAGAAGCAGCTCCCCTCGGCTCGGCGTAACTCTTGACGGGTCTTGACCATCTTGGTCTGGTCGACCTGCATAGGCTCGGGTGAGTGCGCCTGGGGAGTAGCGGGAGAAGTGACAGGTTTCTGAAAGGAAGGGGCTAGACGTGGAAACCTCCTCTCACGGGTGACCTCTTTGGCGCGTTCCTGGAACCGGATGTCAATCCGGGTGGCAAGAGTTATTAAGTCGTCGAGAGTGGTAGGTATGTCCCGATCAGCGAGTTCATCTTTAATACGGACGGACAGACCCTCCCAAAAGACAGACACCAGGGCGTCGTTATCCCAGGCCAGCTCCGAAGCAAGGGTTCAGAACCGTATGGCATATTGGCCCACGGTGAGATTTCCTTGATGGAGGCGTAGCAGAGATAATGCGGATGAGGTCTTCCGTCCGGGTTCGTCGGAGACTTTCCGGAAAGCCGTGAGAAAGGCTGGCAGGTTGGACACCAGGGGGTCTCCTCTCTCCCATAGAGGATTTAGCCAAGCCAGTGCCTCCCCCGTGAGATGGGACATGATGAAGGCTACTTTGGCCCGGTCGGAGATAAACTGGTGGGACAGGAGTTCAAAGTGCAGGGTGCACTGGTTTATGAAGCCCCGAGCTTGAGCAGGGTCGCCTCCGAAGCGAGGAGGTGCAGAAAGCCGGGGTCCGGGGCAGGATGCCATGGTATTGGTGGGCAGCGGCGCTGCCGGGCTGCGAGTCATGACACTAGCGGTGGTTGCTGGTGGAGCAGTCAGAGTGTCCAGGCGAGAGTTGACATTCCGCAGATGACTCAGGATGGACTCCTGTTGGGACCTCTGACGGGACAGTTCATGACATAGGTCCAAGAGCGAGGGAGCTTGGGTGCCACCGGGTTCCATGGCCCGAGCAAACTGTAACGGGTCTGGGAGGTGGAACCACAGAGCAACTATACAAAGGGGCAGTCCTTGTAAGGAAGCGGGTGACACCCAGGGAAGGTGGGCAGGCAGTCACGGCTAGTGACGGGGACAGTCTCTGGGTAAGAGGGCAGGAGATCACGGCAAGTGACGAGGACAGTCTCTGGGTAAGAGGGCAGGAGGTCACGGCAAGTGACGGGGGCAGTCTCTTGACAGGCGGGTGGTCACGGCAAGTGATGGCTAAGCCTCCAGGTAGGCTAGAAGGCAGGTAGCGGGTGGACGCTCCCAGGTGAGCGGGCGAGAGTCTCTGGACAAGCGGGTGGTCACAGCAAGTGACGGCTGAGCCTCCAGGTAGGCAAGCAGGCAGGTAGCGGGTGGATGCTCCCAGGTGAGCGGGCGAGAGTCTCTGGACAAGCAGGTGGTCACAGCAAGTGATGGCTGAGCCTCCAGGTAGGCAAGCAGGCAGGTAGCGGGTGGACGCTCCCAGGTGAGCGGGCGAGAGTCTCTGGACAAGCGGATGGTCACAGCACGTGACGGCAGAGCCTCCAGGTAGGCTAGCAGGCAGGTAGCAGGTGAGCGCTCCCAGGTGAGCGGGTAAGATTCTCTGGACAGGCAGGTGGTCACAGCACGTGACGGCAGAGCCTCCAGGTAGGCTAGCAGGCAGGTAGCAGGTGAGCGCTCCCAGGTGAGCGGGCAGCCGGATCCATAGACAGACTGGCAGGGCTGGTAGGCAGACTGTCGGACCGAAGGAATAACAGCAGATAGACACGAGTCAGGCAGGTATCAGACAGGAAAATGGCAGGTAACTGGAGACGGGACCTGAGGGCTGAAGCAGAGTGATGAACTATGCTACAACATTGCTCGGGCACCTCCATTTTGGAGGAGGCGCCTTATATATGGTGAGGCCCTCTGGCCATTGGCCGGGGACTCCTTAGGACGGCGCGCGTGGCCCCTTTAAGAGAGGGGGAGCGCGCGCGCGCCCTAAGCACAGTGGCCGGGAAGCAGCGCGCGCTGCCAGCGGAGCGGGAGGAGGACGCCGGGCACGGAGCGGAGAGGTGAGGGGAACAGCGTCCCTGCCTAGCAGGAGGCAGGGACGCCGACGCTACAACAGTGATCACCAGTGACATACACAGGAGCTCTGTATATAGCGTCAGTGTACAGGTAATACAGGGATCACCAGTGATATTATATACAGGATCTCTGTATATAGTGTATAGTGTACAGGTAATACAGTGATCACCAGTGACATTATACACAGGAGCTCTGTATATAGTGTCAGTGTACAGGTAATACAGTGATCACCAGTGACATTATACACAGTAGCTCGGTGGATAGTGTACAGGTAATACAGTGATCACCACTGACATTATACACAGGAGCTCTGTATATAGTGTATAGTGTACAAGTAATACAGTAATCACCAGTGACATTATACACAGGAGCTCTGTATATAGTGTATAGTGTACAGGTAATACAGTGATCACCAGTGACATTATACACAGGAGCTCTGTATATAGTGTCAGTGTACAGGTAATACAGTGATCACCAGTGACATTATACACAGGAGCTCTGTATATAGTGTACAGGTAATACAGTGATCACCAATGACATTATACACAGGAGCTCTGTATATAGGGTATAGTGTACAGGAAATACAGTGATCACCAGTGACATTATACACAGGAGCTCTGTATATAGTGTCAGTGTACAGGTAATACAGTGATCACCAGTGACATTATACACAGGAGCTCTGCATATAGTGTACAGGTAATACAGTGAACACCAGTGACATTATACACAGGAGCTCTGTATATAGTGTCAGTGTACAGGTAATACAGTGATCACCAGTGACATTATACACAGGAGCTCTGTATATAGTGTGTAGTGTACAGGTAATACAGTGATCACCAGTGACATTATACACAGGAGCTCTGTATATAGAGTATAGTGTACAGGTAATACAGTGATCACCAGTGACATTATACACAGGAGCTCTGCATATAGTGTACAGGTAATACAGGGATCACCAGTGACATTATACACAGGAGCTCTGTATATAGTGTATAGTGTAGAGGTAATACAATTGTAACGGGTCTGGGAGGTGGAACCACAGAGCAACTATACAAAGGGGCAGTCCTTGTAAGAAAGCGGGTGACACCCAGGGAAGGTGGGCAGGCAGTCACGGCTAGTGACGGGGACAGTCTCTGGGTAAGAGGGCAGGAGATCACGGCAAGTGATGGGGACAGTCTCTGGGTAAGAGGGCAGGAGGTCACGGCAAGTGACGGGGGAAGTCTCTTGACAGGCGGGTGGTCACGGCAAGTGATGGCTAAGCCTCCAGGTAGGCTAGCCGGCAGGTAGCGGGTGGACGCTCCCAGGTGAGCGGGCGAGAGTCTCTGGACAAGCGGGTGGTCACAGCAAGTGACGGCAGAGCCTCCAGGTAGGCTAGCGGGCAGGTAGCAGGTGAGCACTCCCAGGTGAGCGGGTAAGATTCTCTGGACAGGCAGGTGGTCACAGCACGTGACGGCAGAGCCTCCAGGTAGGCTAGCAGGCAGGTAGCAGGTGAGCGCTCCCAGGTGAGCGGGTAAGATTCTCTGGACAGGCAGGTGGTCACAGCACGTGACGGCAGAGCCTCCAGGTAGGCTAGCAGGCAGGTAGCAGGTGAGCGGGCAGCCGGATCCATAGACAGACTGGCAGGGCTGGTAGGCAGACTGTCGGACCGCAGGAATAACAGCAGATAGACACGAGTCAGGCAGGTATCAGACAGGAAACTGGCAGGTAACTGGAGACGGGACTTGAGGGCTGAAGCAGAGTGATGAACTATGCTACAACATTGCTCGGGCACCTCCATTTTGGAGGCGGTGCCTTATATATGGTGAGGTCCTCCGGCCATTGGCCGGGGACTCCTTAGGACGGCACGCGCGGTCCCTTTAAGAGAGGGGGAGCGCGCGCGTGCCCTAAGCACAGTGGCCGGGAAGCAGCGCGCGCTGCCAGCAGAGCGGGAGGAGGACGCCGGGCACGGAGCGGAGAGGTGAGGGGAACAGCGTCCCTGCCTAGCAGGAGGCAGGGACGCCGATGCTACAGTACCCCCCCCTTTAGGCCCCCTCTTTTTTAGGCCAGACAGAAATTTATCAAGGATGAGAGGGGCATGGATGTTCTCCCGGGGCTCCCAAGTTCTCTCCTCAGGACCAAACCCCTTCCAATCCACTAGAAAAAAGATCTTTCCTCTTACCCTTTTGGTGGCCAGAATGTTCTCTACCTCAAACTCGTTTTCAGTGGAAACTGGAGCAGGAGGCGTACCTGTAGACTTGGAAAAAGAGTTAAGTACCGCGGGTTTGAGGAGAGATACATGGAAGGAGTTAGGGATCCGCAAGTTGGCCAGGAGTTTCAATTTATAGGCCACTGGGTTGATTTGTTTGATAACTTCCAGTGGGCCGATGAACCGAGGCCCTAACTTGTAGAAAGGAATCTTGAGCCAGACTTTATCTCCAGGACGGAATTGTGGAGGATCCAGGCATTTTTTGTCAGCGTGTTTTTTCATCCGCTCGGACGACTGAAGGAGTGCGGATCGGGTACTCTCCCAAATGGAGGAGAATTCGCTAACGAGAGATTCCGCAGCCGGATTGTCCACCGAGGTGGAGACGGGAAATGGGATCCGAGGATGCTGACCGAAGACTACAAAAAACGGGGATTTGGAGGAAGATTCGCTCTCGTGATTATTGTAAGAGAACTCGGCCCATGGTAGGAGATCCACCCAGTCCAAATGGTGGGCATTAACGAAGTGCCGGAGGTAACTGGTCAGGATCTGATTGATCCGCTCCACTTGACCATTGGACTGTGGGTGGTAAGCGGAGGAGAAGTCCAGGATGACGTCCAGCAGTTTACATGTGGCTCTTCAGAAGCGTGAGGTGAACTGAACCCCACGATCCGACACGATGTGGAGGGGCAGGCCATGGAGACGGAAGATGTGGCGGATAAAGTCTTTAGCCAGCTCGGGTGCAGACGGGAGGCCCGGCAGGGGAATGAAGTGAGCCATCTTGGAAAAGCGGTCAGCGACCACGCAAATGACCGTACAACCGGCTGAGACAGGGAGATCCGTTATAAAGTCCATAGCTATATGCTGCCACGGGGCAGCAGGTACTGGAAGAGGAAGGAGGCGACCGGCTGGCAGATGTCTCGGAACCTTGTTGCGGGCGCAGGACACACAGGCTGAAACAAAGTCTATTACGTCCTTGTGCAGGGTAGGCCACCAGTAATGCCGGGTAATAAGCTGGAGGGTCTTTTTCTGACCGGCGTGGCCAGCTAGCTTAGACGAGTGACCCCAGTGTAGGATCCTCTTCCGATCAGGTACTGTTACGAATGTCTTACCGGGAGGGAGACGATTTAGATTCACGGGGGCCACCTGCATTACTCTGGCGGGATCAATGATGTGCTTAGGCTCCTCCTCTAGATCAGACACCAGGAAGGATCGGGACAAGGCATCAGCTTTGATGTTTTTGTCTGCCGGGCGAAAATGAAGAACGAAATCAAAGCGGGCAAAAAACAAGGACCACCGGGCTTGGCGCGGGTTAAGTCTCTGGGCGCTCTGGAGGTAAGCCAAGTTCTTGTGGTCCGTGTAAATAATTACCGGGTGAAGAGCCCCCTCGAGCAGGTAACGCCACTCCTCCAGTGCCAGCTTAATGGCCAATAACTCTCGGTCTCCTATAGAATAATTGCGCTCAGAAGGGGAGAAGAGTTTGGAGAAGAAGCCGCAGGTTACCATTTTTCCGGAAGACGACTTTTGGGTAAGTACCACTCCGGCTCCAGAGGAGGAGGCGTCCACTTCCAGGAAGAATTGTTTGTTGCCGTCCGGACGATGCAGCACCGGGGCGGAAGAGAGAGCCTGTTTTAAGGAAAGAAAGGCTTCCTCTGCTTCGGGCGGCCATTCTCTGGGATTAGTGCCCTTACAGGTGAGCGCAGAGATTGGGGCAGTCCGGGAAGAGAAGTGCGGTATGAAGAGGCGGTAGTAGTTGGCGAAGCCCAGGAACCGCTGAATAGCCTTCAACCCCTCTGGTCGGGGCCACTTCTGGATGGCAGACAGTTTCTCAGGATCCATTCATAGGCCGGTCTGAGAGATTATGTAGCCCAAGAAAGGAAGCGAGGTCTGCTCAAAGAGGCACCTCTCATATTTAGCGTAGAGGTGGTTCTGCCTGAGCCTGAGCAGGACCTGACGAACATCCCTCCGGTGAGTGAGAAGATCTGGAGAGAAGACCAAGATGTCGTCCAGGTACACCACTACGCAGGAGTAGAGAAGATCCCGGAAGATGTCATTGACCAACTCTTGAAAGACGGCGGGAGCGTTACAGAGACCGAAGGGCATTACCAGATATTCATAGTGGCCGTCCCGGGTGTTGAATGCTGTCTTCCATTCATCCCCCTGACGGATACAGACCAGGTTATACGCCCCACGGAGGTCCAGCTTGATGAAGATTCTAGCCCCCCTCAGACGGTCAAATAATTCCGGAATGAGCGGAAGGGGGTATTTATTCTTCACCGTGATCTGGTTAAGGCCTCTATAGTCTATACAGGGACGGAGTGAGCCGTCCTTCTTTTTGACGAAGAAGAAGCCTGCTCCCGCTGGGAGGTCGATTTCCGGATAAATCCCCGGGCCAGATTCTCCTCAATATATTCAGACATGGACCGGGTCTCAGCAGCGGACAAAGGGTAAATACGCCCACGGGGAGGAGTAGCGCCGGGCATCAGGTCGATTGGGCAGTCGTATGGTCTATGAGGGGGTAATGTCTCTGCCTCATTTTTATTAAAGACGTCCGCATAAGACCAATAGGGAACCGGAAGACCAGGTAGATTGGCTGGGGTAGGAGAAGGACGGACAGGATGCACGGGAACTAAACAAGTCTTATGGCAGTCCTGTCCCCAGCGAAGGACTTCTCCAGTCTGCCAATCAAGCACGGGTGCATGTTTCTGAAGCCAAGGTAGGCCTAGCAAGAGGGCGTGAGAGAGTCCAGGCAGAACATGAAAGAAGATGCTCTCTGAGTGCAGCATTCCCACCTGCAGGGTTATGGATTCGGTGATGAGTTGGATGGGATGTGGTAAGAGGCCCCCATCTACGGCAGCGACAGACAAGGGTACAGCTAGAGGTTTGGTGGGAATGCGGTATTTCTCTACCAGGGACAGAGAAATGAGATTTCCGGCAGCTCCAGAGTCAAGTTGGGCTAGTTCAAAATAACGGTTCTCCCCGCAGATGATAGAGACCGACAGCAACAGAGATGGAGAGGGTTTACTCTTGTCTAGGACGACCTCTCTGTGCGATCCTAGACACAGGCGTTTCCCGACCTCTCCGGGCAGGAACGGATCCGGTGCTCCTTACTGCCACAGTAGAAGCAGCTCCCCTCGGCTCGGCGTAACTCTTGACGGGTCTTGACCATCTTGGTCTGGTCGACCTGCATAGGCTCGGGTGAGTGCGCCTGGGGAGTAGCGGGAGAAGTGACAGGTTTCTGAAAGGAAGGGGCTAGACGTGGAAACCTCCTCTCACGGGTGACCTCTTTGGCGCGTTCCTGGAACCGGATGTCAATCCGGGTGGCAAGAGTTATTAAGTCGTCGAGAGTGGTAGGTATGTCCCGATCAGCGAGTTCATCTTTAATACGGACGGACAGACCCTCCCAAAAGACAGACACCAGGGCGTCGTTATCCCAGGCCAGCTCCGAAGCAAGGGTTCAGAACCGTATGGCATATTGGCCCACGGTGAGATTTCCTTGATGGAGGCGTAGCAGAGATAATGCGGATGAGGTCTTCCGTCCGGGTTCGTCGGAGACTTTCCGGAAAGCCGTGAGAAAGGCTGGCAGGTTGGACACCAGGGGGTCTCCTCTCTCCCATAGAGGATTTAGCCAAGCCAGTGCCTCCCCCGTGAGATGGGACATGATGAAGGCTACTTTGGCCCGGTCGGAGATAAACTGGTGGGACAGGAGTTCAAAGTGCAGGGTGCACTGGTTTATGAAGCCCCGAGCTTGAGCAGGGTCGCCTCCGAAGCGAGGAGGTGCAGAAAGCCGGGGTCCGGGGCAGGATGCCATGGTATTGGTGGGCAGCGGCGCTGCCGGGCTGCGAGTCATGACACTAGCGGTGGTTGCTGGTGGAGCAGTCAGAGTGTCCAGGCGAGAGTTGACATTCCGCAGATGACTCAGGATGGACTCCTGTTGGGATCTCTGACGGGACAGTTCATGACATAGGTCCGAGAGCGAGGGAGCTTGGGTGCCACCGGGTTCCATGGCCCGAGCAAACTGTAACGGGTCTGGGAGGTGGAACCACAGAGCAACTATACAAAGGGGCAGTCCTTGTAAGGAAGCGGGTGACACCCAGGGAAGGTGGGCAGGCAGTCACGGCTAGTGACGGGGACAGTCTCTGGGTAAGAGGGCAGGAGATCATGGCAAGTGACGAGGACAGTCTCTGGGTAAGAGGGCAGGAGGTCACGGCAAGTGACGGGGGCAGTCTCTTGACAGGCGGGTGGTCACGGCAAGTGATGGCTAAGCCTCCAGGTAGGCTAGCAGGCAGGTAGCGGGTGGACGCTCCCAGGTGAGCGGGCGAGAGTCTCTGGACAAGCGGGTGGTCACAGCAAGTGACGGCTGAGCCTCCAGGTAGGCAAGCAGGCAGGTAGCGGGTGGATGCTCCCAGGTGAGCGGGCGAGAGTCTCTGGACAAGCAGGTGGTCACAGCAAGTGATGGCTGAGCCTCCAGGTAGGCAAGCAGGCAGGTAGCGGGTGGACGCTCCCAGGTGAGCGGGCGAGAGTCTCTGGACAAGCGGGTGGTCACAGCAAGTGACGGCAGAGTCTCCAGGTAGGCTAGCGGGCAGGTAGCAGGTGAGCGCTCCCAGGTGAGCGGGTAAGATTCTCTGGACAGGCAGGTGGTCACAGCACGTGACGGCAGAGCCTCCAGGTAGGCTAGCAGGCAGGTAGCAGGTGAGCGCTCCCAGGTGAGCGGGTAAGATTCTCTGGACAGGCAGGTGGTCACAGCACGTGACGGCAGAGCCTCCAGGTAGGCTAGCAGGCAGGTAGCAGGTGAGCGCTCCCAGGTGAGCGGGCAGCCGGATCCATAGACAGACTGGCAGGGCTGGTAGGCAGACTGTCGGACCGCAGGAATAACAGCAGATAGACACGAGTCAGGCAGGTATCAGACAGGAAAATGGCAGGTAACTGGAGACGGGACCTGAGGGCTGAAGCAGAGTGATGAACTATGCTACAACATTGCTCGGGCACCTCCATTTTGGAGGAGGCGCCTTATATATGGTGAGGCCCTCTGGCCATTGGCCGGGGACTCCTTAGGACGGCGCGCGCGGCCCCTTTAAGAGAGGGGGAGCGCGCGCGCGCCCTAAGCACAGTGGCCGGGAAGCAGCGCGCGCTGCCAGCGGAGCGGGAGGAGGACGCCGGGCACGGAGCGGAGAGGTGAGGGGAACAGCGTCCCTGCCTAGCAGGAGGCAGGGACGCCGACGCTACAACAGTGATCACCAGTGACATACACAGGAGCTCTGTATATAGCGTCAGTGTACAGGTAATACAGGGATCACCAGTGATATTATATACAGGATCTCTGTATATAGTGTATAGTGTACAGGTAATACAGTGATCACCAGTGACATTATACACAGGAGCTCTGTATATAGTGTCAGTGTACAGGTAATACAGTGATCACCAGTGACATTATACACAGTAGCTCGGTGGATAGTGTATAGTGTACAGGTAATACAGTGATCACCACTGACATTATACACAGGAGCTCTGTATATAGTGTATAGTGTACAAGTAATACAGTAATCACCAGTGACATTATACACAGGAGCTCTGTATATAGTGTATAGTGTACAGGTAATACAGTGATCACCAGTGACATTATACACAGGAGCTCTGTATATAGTGTATAGTGTACAGATAATACAGTGATCACCAGTGACATTATACACAGGAGATCTGTATATAGTGTCAGTGTACAGGTAATACAGTGATCACCAGTGACATTATACACAGGAGCTCTGTATATAGTGTACAGGTAATACAGTGATCACCAGTGACATTATACACAGGAGCTCTGTATATAGGGTATAGTGTACAGGAAATACAGTGATCACCAGTGACATTATACACAGGAGCTCTGTATATAGTGTCAGTGTACAGGTAATACAGTGATCACCAGTGACATTATACACAGGAGCTCTGCATATAGTGTACAGGTAATACAGTGAACACCAGTGACATTATACACAGGAGCTCTGTATATAGTGTCAGTGTACAGGTAATACAGTGATCACCAGTGACATTATACACAGCAGCTCTGTATATAGTGTGTAGTGTACAGGTAATACAGTGATCACCAGTGACATTATACACAGGAGCTCTGTATATAGAGTATAGTGTACAGGTAATACAGTGATCACCAGTGACATTATACACAGGAGCTCTGCATATAGTGTACAGGTAATACAGGGATCACCAGTGACATTATACACAGGAGCTCTGTATATAGTGTATAGTGTAGAGGTAATACAATTGTAACGGGTCTGGGAGGTGGAACCACAGAGCAACTATACAAAGGGGCAGTCCTTGTAAGGAAGCGGGTGACACCCAGGGAAGGCGGGCAGGCAGTCACGGCTAGTGACGGGGACAGTCTCTGGGTAAGAGGGCAGGAGATCACGGCAAGTGATGGGGACAGTCTCTGGGTAAGAGGGCAGGAGGTCACGGCAAGTGACGGGGGAAGTCTCTTGACAGGCGGGTGGTCACGGCAAGTGATGGCTAAGCCTCCAGGTAGGCTAGCCGGCAGGTAGCGGGTGGACGCTCTCAGGTGAGCGGGCGAGAGTCTCTGGACAAGCGGGTGGTCACAGCAAGTGACGGCTGAGCCTCCAGGTAGGCAAGCAGGCAGGTAGCGGGTGGATGCTCCCAGGTGAGCGGGCGAGAGTCTCTGGACAAGCGGGTGGTCACAGCAAGTGACGGCAGAGCCTCCAGGTAGGCTAGCGGGCAGGTAGCAGGTGAGCACTCCCAGGTGAGCGGGTAAGATTCTCTGGACAGGCAGGTGGTCACAGCACGTGACGGCAGAGCCTCCAGGTAGGCTAGCAGGCAGGTAGCAGGTGAGCGCTCCCAGGTGAGCGGGTAAGATTCTCTGGACAGGCAGGTGGTCACAGCACGTGACGGCAGAGCCTCCAGGTAGGCTAGCAGGCAGGTAGCAGGTGAGCGCTCCCAGGTGAGCGGGCAGCCGGATCCATAGACAGACTGGCAGGGCTGGTAGGCAGACTGTCGGACCGCAGGAATAACAGCAGATAGACACGAGTCAGGCAGGTATCAGACAGGAAACTGGCAGGTAACTGGAGACGGGACTTGAGGGCTGAAGCAGAGTGATGAACTATGCTACAACATTGCTCGGGCACCTCCATTTTGGAGGCGGTGCCTTATATATGGTGAGGTCCTCCGGCCATTGGCCGGGGACTCCTTAGGACGGCACGCGCGGTCCCTTTAAGAGAGGGGGAGCGCGCGCGTGCCCTAAGCACAGTGGCCGGGAAGCAGCGCGCGCTGCCAGCAGAGCGGGAGGAGGACGCCGGGCACGGAGCGGAGAGGTGAGGGGAACAGCGTCCCTGCCTAGCAGGAGGCAGGGACGCCGATGCTACAGTACCCCCCCCTTTAGGCCCCCTCTTTTTTAGGCCAGACAGAAATTTATCAAGGATGAGAGGGGCATGGATGTTCTCCCGGGGCTCCCAAGTTCTCTCCTCAGGACCAAACCCCTTCCAATCCACTAGAAAAAAGATCTTTCCTCTTACCCTTTTGGTGGCCAGAATGTTCTCTACCTCAAACTCGTTTTCAGTGGAAACTGGAGCAGGAGGCGTACCTGTAGACTTGGAAAAAGAGTTAAGTACCGCGGGTTTGAGGAGAGATACATGGAAGGAGTTAGGGATCCGCAAGTTGGCCAGGAGTTTCAATTTATAGGCCACTGGGTTGATTTGTTTGATAACTTCCAGTGGGCCGATGAACCGAGGCCCTAACTTGTAGAAAGGAATCTTGAGCCAGACTTTATCTCCAGGACGGAATTGTGGAGGATCCAGGCATTTTTTGTCAGCGTGTTTTTTCATCCGCTCGGACGACTGAAGGAGTGCGGATCGGGTACTCTCCCAAATGGAGGAGAATTCGCTAACGAGAGATTCCGCAGCCGGATTGTCCACCGAGGTGGAGACGGGAAATGGGATCCGAGGATGCTGACCGAAGACTACAAAAAACGGGGATTTGGAGGAAGATTCGCTCTCGTGATTATTGTAAGAGAACTCGGCCCATGGTAGGAGATCCACCCAGTCCAAATGGTGGGCATTAACGAAGTGCCGGAGGTAACTGGTCAGGATCTGATTGATCCGCTCCACTTGACCATTGGACTGTGGGTGGTAAGCGGAGGAGAAGTCCAGGATGACGTCCAGCAGTTTACATGTGGCTCTTCAGAAGCGTGAGGTGAACTGAACCCCACGATCCGACACGATGTGGAGGGGCAGGCCATGGAGACGGAAGATGTGGCGGATAAAGTCTTTAGCCAGCTCGGGTGCAGACGGGAGGCCCGGCAGGGGAATGAAGTGAGCCATCTTGGAAAAGCGGTCAGCGACCACGCAAATGACCGTACAACCGGCTGAGACAGGGAGATCCGTTATAAAGTCCATAGCTATATGCTGCCACGGGGCAGCAGGTACTGGAAGAGGAAGGAGGCGACCGGCTGGCAGATGTCTCGGAACCTTGTTGCGGGCGCAGGACACACAGGCTGAAACAAAGTCTATTACGTCCTTGTGCAGGGTAGGCCACCAGTAATGCCGGGTAATAAGCTGGAGGGTCTTTTTCTGACCGGCGTGGCCAGCTAGCTTAGACGAGTGACCCCAGTGTAGGATCCTCTTCCGATCAGGTACTGTTACGAATGTCTTACCGGGAGGGAGACGATTTAGATTCACGGGGGCCACCTGCATTACTCTGGCGGGATCAATGATGTGCTTAGGCTCCTCCTCTAGATCAGACACCAGGAAGGATCGGGACAAGGCATCAGCTTTGATGTTTTTGTCTGCCGGGCGAAAATGAAGAACGAAATCAAAGCGGGCAAAAAACAAGGACCACCGGGCTTGGCGCGGGTTAAGTCTCTGGGCGCTCTGGAGGTAAGCCAAGTTCTTGTGGTCCGTGTAAATAATTACCGGGTGAAGAGCCCCCTCGAGCAGGTAATGCCACTCCTCCAGTGCCAGCTTAATGGCCAATAACTCTCGGTCTCCTATAGAATAATTGCGCTCAGAAGGGGAGAAGAGTTTGGAGAAGAAGCCGCAGGTTACCATTTTTCCGGAAGACGACTTTTGGGTAAGTACCGCTCCGGCTCCAGAGGAGGAGGCGTCCACTTCCAGGAAGAATTGTTTGTTGCCGTCCGGACGATGCAGCACCGGGGCGGAAGAGAAAGCCTGTTTTAAGGAAAGAAAGGCTTCCTCTGCTTCGGGCAGCCATTCTCTGGGATTAGTGCCCTTACGGGTGAGCGCAGAGATTGGGGCAGTCCGGGAAGAGAAGTGCGGTATGAAGAGGCGGTAGTAGTTGGCGAAGCCCAGGAACCGCTGAATAGCCTTCAACCCCTCTGGTCGGGGCCACTTCTGGATGGCAGACCGTTTCTCAGGATCCATTCGTAGGCCGGTCTGAGAGATTATGTAGCCCAAGAAAGGAAGCGAGGTCTGCTCAAAGAGGCACCTCTCATATTTAGCGTAGAGGTGGTTCTGCCTGAGCCTGAGCAGGACCTGACGAACATCCCTCCGGTGAGTGAGAAGATCTGGAGAGAAGACCAAGATGTCGTCCAGGTACACCACTACGCAGGAGTAGAGAAGATCCCGGAAGATGTCATTGACCAACTCTTGAAAGACGGCGGGAGCGTTACAGAGACCGAAGGGCATTACCAGATATTCATAGTGGCCGTCCCGGGTGTTGAATGCTGTCTTCCATTCATCCCCCTGACGGATACGGACCAGGTTATACGCCCCACGGAGGTCCAGCTTGATGAAGATTCTAGCCCCCCTCAGACGGTCAAATAATTCCGGAATGAGCGGAAGGGGGTATTTATTCTTCACCGTGCTCTGGTTAAGGCCTCTATAGTCTATACAGGGACGGAGTGAGCCGTCCTTCTTTTTGACGAAGAAGAAGCCTGCTCCCGCTGGGAGGTCGATTTCCGGATAAATCCCCGGGCCAGATTCTCCTCAATATATTCAGACATGGACCGGGTCTCAGCAGCGGACAAAGGGTAAATACGCCCACGGGGAGGAGTAGCGCCGGGCATCAGGTCGATTGGGCAGTCGTATGGTCTATGAGGGGGTAATGTCTCTGCCTCCTTTATATTAAAGACGTCCGCATAAGACCAATAGGGAACCGGAAGACCAGGTAGATTGGCTGGGGTAGGAGAAGGACGGACAGGATGCACGGGAACTAAACAAGTCTTATGGCAGTCCTGTCCCCAGCGAAGGACTTCTCCAGTCTGCCAATCAAGCACGGGTGCATGTTTCTGAAGCCAAGGTAGGCCTAGCAAGAGGGCGTGAGAGAGTCCAGGCAGAACATGAAAGAAGATGCTCTCTGAGTGCAGCATTCCCACCTGCAGGGTTATGGATTCGGTGATGAGTTGGATGGGATGTGGTAAGAGGCCCCCATCTACGGCAGCGACAGACAAGGGTACAGCTAGAGGTTTGGTGGGAATGCGGTATTTCTCTACCAGGGACAGAGAAATGAGATTTCCGGCAGCTCTAGAGTCAAGTTGGGCTAGTTCAAAATAACGGTTCTCCCCGCAGATGATAGAGACCGACAGCAACAGAGATGGAGAGGGTTTACTCTTGTCTAGGACGACCTCTCTGTGCGATCCTAGACACAGGCGTTTCCCGACCTCTCCGGGCAGGAACGGATCCGGTGCTCCTTACTGCCACAGTAGAAGCAGCTCCCCTCGGCTCGGCGTAACTCTTGACGGGTCTTGACCATCTTGGTCTGGTCGACCTGCATAGGCTCGGGTGAGTGCGCCTGGGGAGTAGCGGGAGAAGTGACAGGTTTCTGAAAGGAAGGGGCTAGACGTGGAAACCTCCTCTCACGGGTGACCTTTTTGGCGCGTTCCTGGAACCGGATGTCAATCCGGGTGGCAAGAGTTATTAAGTCGTCGAGAGTGGTAGGTATGTCCCGATCAGCGAGTTCATCTTTAATACGGACGGACAGACCCTCCCAAAAGACAGACACCAGGGCGTCGTTATCCCAGGCCAGCTCCGAAGCAAGGGTTCAGAACCGTATGGCATATTGGCCCACGGTGAGATTTCCTTGATGGAGGCGTAGCAGAGATAATGCGGATGAGGTCTTCCGTCCGGGTTCGTCGGAGACTTTCCGGAAAGCCGTGAGAAAGGCTGGCAGGTTGGACACCAGGGGGTCTCCTCTCTCCCATAGAGGATTTAGCCAAGCCAGTGCCTCCCCCGTGAGATGGGACATGATGAAGGCTACTTTGGCCCGGTCGGAGATAAACTGGTGGGACAGGAGTTCAAAGTGCAGGGTGCACTGGTTTATGAAGCCCCGAGCTTGAGCAGGGTCGCCTCCGAAGCGAGGAGGTGCAGAAAGCCGGGGTCCGGGGCAGGATGCCATGGTATTGGTGGGCAGCGGCGCTGCCGGGCTGCGAGTCATGACACTAGCGGTGGTTGCTGGTGGAGCAGTCAGAGTGTCCAGGCGAGAGTTGACATTCCGCAGATGACTCAGGATGGACTCCTGTTGGGACCTCTGACGGGACAGTTCATGACATAGGTCCGAGAGCGAGGGAGCTTGGGTGCCACCGGGTTCCATGGCCCGAGCAAACTGTAACGGGTCTGGGAGGTGGAACCACAGAGCAACTATACAAAGGGGCAGTCCTTGTAAGGAAGCGGGTGACACCCAGGGAAGGTGGGCAGGCAGTCACGGCTAGTGACGGGGACAGTCTCTGGGTAAGAGGGCAGGAGATCACGGCAAGTGACGAGGACAGTCTCTGGGTAAGAGGGCAGGAGGTCACGGCAAGTGACGGGGGCAGTCTCTTGACAGGCGGGTGGTCACGGCAAGTGATGGCTAAGCCTCCAGGTAGGCTAGCAGGCAGGTAGCGGGTGGACGCTCCCAGGTGAGCGGGCGAGAGTCTCTGGACAAGCGGGTGGTCACAGCAAGTGACGGCTGAGCCTCCAGGTAGGCAAGCAGGCAGGTAGCGGGTGGATGCTCCCAGGTGAGCGGGCGAGAGTCTCTGGACAAGCAGGTGGTCACAGCAAGTGATGGCTGAGCCTCCAGGTAGGCAAGCAGGCAGGTAGCGGGTGGACGCTCCCAGGTGAGCGGGCGAGAGTCTCTGGACAAGCGGGTGGTCACAGCAAGTGACGGCAGAGCCTCCAGGTAGGCTAGCGGGCAGGTAGCAGGTGAGCGCTCCCAGGTGAGCGGGTAAGATTCTCTGGACAGGCAGGTGGTCACAGCACGTGACTGCAGAGCCTCCAGGTAGGCTAGCAGGCAGGTAGCAGGTGAGCGGGTAAGATTCTCTGGACAGGCAGGTGGTCACAGCACGTGACGGCAGAGCCTCCAGGTAGGCTAGCAGGCAGGTAGCAGGTGAGCGCTCCCAGGTGAGCGGGCAGCCGGATCCATAGACAGACTGGCAGGGCTGGTAGGCAGACTGTCGGACCGCAGGAATAACAGCAGATAGACACGAGTCAGGCAGGTATCAGACAGGAAACTGGCAGGTAACTGGAGACGGGACCTGAGGGCTGAAGCAGAGTGATGAACTATGCTACAACATTGCTCGGGCACCTCCATTTTGGAGGAGGCGCCTTATATATGGTGAGGCCCTCTGGCCATTGGCCGGGGACTCCTTAGGACGGCGCGCGGCCCCTTTAAGAGAGGGGGAGCGCGCGCGCGCCCTAAGCACAGTGGGCGGGAAGCAGCGCGCGCTGCCAGCGGAGCGGGAGGAGGACGCTGGGCACGGAGCGGAGAGGTGAGGGGAACAGCGTCCCTGCCTAGCAGGAGGCAGGGACGCCGACGCTACAACAGTGATCACCAGTGACATACACAGGAGCTCTGTATATAGCGTCAGTGTACAGGTAATACAGTGATCACCAGTGACATTATACACAGGAGCTCTGTATATAGTGTCAGTGTACAGGTAATACAGTGATCACCAGTGACATTATACACAGTAGCTCGGTGGATAGTGTATAGTGTACAGGTAATACAGTGATCACCACTGACATTATACACAGGAGCTCTGTATATAGTGTATAGTGTACAAGTAATACAGTGATCACCAGTGACATTATACACAGGAGCTCTGTATATAGTGTATAGTGTACAGGTAATACAGTGATCGCCAGTGACATTATACACAGGAGCTCTGTATATAGTGTATAGTGTACAGGTAATACAGTGATCACCAGTGACATTATACACAGGAGCTCTGTATATAGTGTCAGTGTACAGGTAATACAGTAATCACCAGTGACATTATACACAGGAGCTCTGTATATAGTGTACAGGTAATACCGTGATCACCAGTGACATTATGCACAGGAGCTCTGTATATAGTGTATAGTGTACAGGTAATACAGTGATCACCAGTGACATTATACACAGGAGCTCTGTATATAGTGTATAGTGTACTGGCAATACAGTGATCACCAGTGACATTATACACAGGAGCTCTGTATATAGTATATAGTGTACAGGTAATACAGTGATCACCAGTGACATTATACACAGGAGCTCTGTATATAGTGTATAGTGTACAGGTAATACAGTGATCACCAGTGACTTTATACACAGGAGCTCTGTATATAGTGTATAGTGTACAGGTAATACAGTGATCACCAGTGACATTATACACAGGAGCTCTGTATATAGTGTATAGTGTACAGGTAATACAGTGATCATCAGTGACATTATACACAGGAGCTATGTCATAGTATATATTGTAAGTGTATAGGTAATACACTGACTCACCACTGACGTCTCTAGGTGAAGTCCTTCATCTCTGCTTTTCTTCATCCAGCGCAGTCCGCCATCACTTCTTCCAGCCAGGAATCATCTCTGCAGAAAATAACACACAGTTATCAATAACTGATCTCTCCTAGAGGACATTCCCACTCCCCCCCCCCCCCCCCGACTTCTACACTTTACCAGTTGAAGAAAAAAAGTGCCGTAGTGCCCCACAGGACCCCTTTCCTCCCTTTTGCCCCCTCCCATGGAAAACAGTTTCCTAAAAAGTAAATTATATTAGAGAAGTAATAATGTCCCTCATTGGACTCTAAAGTAATAATGTTCCCCACTCGCCACCATAAACTAATAAAGTATGTTCCTCAATCTGGCCCCCAAACAGTAATTAAGTCCCTTGTCCAGCCTGGACCCCCCCATATATCCCTTCTGGCCCCCATATGTCCTGCGTGGCCCCTCCATATATTTATCCTAGCCCCCCCATATATCCCAGTGTGGCCCCCGTATATCCATCCTGGCCTCCATGTGTCCAGCCTGCCCCCCAATATATCCATCCTGGCCTCCATGTGTCCAGCCTCCCCGCCCATATATCCATTCTGGCCTCCATGTGTCTAGCCTGCCCCCCTTATATCCATCCTGGCCTCCATGTGTCTTTCCTGCCCCCCATAATATCCATCCTGGCCTCCATGTGTCCAGCCAGGTCCATCCTGGCCTCCATGTGTCCATCCTGCCCCCCATATATCCATACTGGCCTCCATGTGTCTAGCCTGCCCCCCCATATATCCATCCTGGCCTCCATGTGTCCAGCCTGCCCCCCTTATATCCATCCTGTCCTCCATGTGTCTATCCTGCCCCCCCATATATCCATCCTGGCCTCCATGTGTCCAGCCTGCCCCCCTTATATCCATCCTGGCCTCCATGTGTCTAGCCTGACCCCCCATATATCCATCCTGGCCTCCATGTGTCCAGCCTGCCCCCCCATATATCCATCCTTGCTTCCATGTGTCCAGCCTGCCCCCTCATATATCCATCCTGGTCTCCATGTGTCCAGCCTGCCCCCCCATATATCCATCCTGGCCTCCATGTGTCCAGCCTGCCCCCCATTTATCCATCCTGGCCTCCATGTGTCCAGCCTGCCCCCCTATATATCCATCCTGGCCTCCATGTGTCCAGCCTGCCCCCCATATATCCATCCTGGCCTCCCATGTGTCCAGCCAGGTCCATCCTGGCCTCCATGTATCCAGCCAGGTCCCCCCTCTCATGTGTCCAGCCAGGCCCCTCTTGTGTGTCCATCCAGGCTCCCCCCTTGTGTGTCCAGCCAGGCTCCCCTTTGTGTGTCCAGCCAGGCTCCCCCCTTGTGTGTCCAGCCAGGCTCCCTCCTTGTGTGTCCAGCCAAGCTCCACCCTTGTGTGTCCAGACAGGCCCCCATCCCATTCTGCATTCATACACATACACACACACACGCACACAGATCCTTTTTACCTTCCTGCGCTCCCATGCGGTGTCCTCCTCCTCCGGCGGCTGAGTTGCGCGCTTCCTTCACAGCAGGCACATGGCAATGACGTCGTACGCCGGCCGGCGAAGGGTGACGCACAGCTTCAGCAGCTTCACTGGGACGTGCGCCGCGGCGGTTCAGGTAATGAACGCCGTGTGACCAAGTCCCTGCATACACTGTGCCTGCGCTTTTAAAGGGCCCGTGCCCCTTAAAACCGCAGGTGTTTTTTTTTTCTCCCCCCTCTCCTCTGCAGCAGGGGGCAGGGCCCACCGGGGAATTTCCCGGTACCCCGCCAGCCCAGTCTGACCCTGCCTACATACAGTGGGGAAAATAAGTATTTGATCCACTGCTGATTTTGCAAGTTTTCCCACCTACAAAGAATGGAGAGGTCTGTAATTTTTATCGCAGGTCACTTCACCTGTGAAAGACAGAATCTTAAAAAAATTCAGAAAATTACATTGCAGGATTTTTACATAATTAATTAACATTTTATTGCATGAAATAAGTATTTGATCACCGACCAACCAGCAAGAATTCTGGCTCTCACAGACCTGTTAGTTTTTTTTTAAGAAGCCTCCTACTCTGCACTCATTACCTGTATTAACTGCACCTGTTTGAACTCGTTACCTGTATAAAAGACACCTGTCCACATAATCAATCACACTCCAACCTCTCCACCATGGCCAAGACCAAAGAGCTGTCTAAGGACACCAGGGACAATATTGTAGACCTGCACAAGGCTGGGATGGGCTACAGGACAATAGGCAAGCAGCTTGGTGAGAAGACAACTGTTGGCGCAATTATTAGAAAATGTGAAAAACACAAGATGACTGTCAGTCTTCCTCGGTCTGGGGCTCCATGACAGACCTCGCCTCGTGGGGTAAGGATGATTCTGAGAAATGTCTGGAATCAGCACAGAACTACACGGGAGGACCTGGTCAATGACCTGAAGAGAGCTGGGACCACAGTCTCAAACATTACCGTTAGTAACACACTACACTGTCATGGATTAAAATCGTGCATGACACGTAAGGTTCTCCTGCTCACGCCAGCACATGTCCAGGCCCATTTAAAGTTCACCAATGACCATCTGGATGATCCAGAGGAGGCATGGGAGAAGGTCGTGGTCAGATGAGACCAAAATAGAACTTTTTGGTATCAACTCTACTTGCCGTGTTTGGAGAAAGAAGAAGGATGAGTACCACAACAAGAACATCGTCCCAACCGTGAGGCATGGTGGGAAAAACATCATACTTTGGAGGGAGCTGAAACTCAATGTTGCCCAGCGACAGTCCCAAAACCTGAAAGATCTGGAGAAGATCTGTATGGAGGAGTGGGCCAAAATCCCTGCTGCAGTGTGTGCAAACTTGGTCAAGAACTACAGGAAATGTCTGACCTCTGTAATTGCAAACAAAGGTTTAATATTAAATATTAAGTTGTTTTTCTATAGTATCAAATACTTATTTCATGCAATAAAATGAAAATTAATTATGTAAAAATCATACAATGTGATTTTCTGGATTTTACTTTTAGATTCTGTCTCTCACAGGTGAAATGACCTACGGTAAAAATTACAGACCTTTCCATTCTGTGTAGGTGGGAAAACATGCAAAATCGGCAGTGGATCAAATACTGATTTTCTCCTCTGTACAGTGAGTGAAATAAGTATTGAACACGTCACCAATGTTCTCAGTAAATCTATTGGTAAAGGTGCTATTGTCATGAAATTCTCCCCAGATGTTCGTAACAACCCGTCCAATCCATGCAGGCAAGTAAATCACCATAGATGTCCATAAATGAAGTAATAATAAGAAATGTCACAGGGAAAAGTACTAAACACATGAAGAAAGAGGAGCAAAAAGTCCTGGAAAGTCCTGACACCGGCTGAGATCTATAAGTAATATCTATAAGTAATTAGGAAGCAATCCTGCCACTTAGTGACCAATAATGACAATTTAAAGAGGGATTTTTGGTCGTTCCAAATGTAACCATCAATTCTTACCATTATAACTAATATACTCGAAATAAACACATGACTGCCTGCGACTTGGGTAAAAAGGCCACAGCAGCCTTTTAATAAACATTTCACACACTTGGGGCCCCCACAAGCCTGGCACCCCAAACATTATAAAGAATGTAAACATTACATAAAATCAGACAGCTGAGGCATAGCACCGCACCAGCCCAGAGAACCAGGTATAAATAACACTTAATACCCCTAATTTTGCAGGACCTACGCCCGCAAGTTACCTTGGTCTATCACAGAAGCCATCATACCCTAGTAGTGCCAAAGGCCATCACCACTTGACCAACCTCTAACCCAGACCTAACCCCCCACTGCTGTTTTTTTTTATAGCCAGAAAAGAGAGGGTGGGTGGGCAGCTGGATCCAGGAAGCAAGAGAAGGTAGGATTCCCCCCCTTTTCATTAAATAGCCCCCCCCCACAACCCTGCCCCCAAACACAACCCTGCCCACCAATCAGACTCCCTGCACATACACCAAAGATCCACCCCATTCTTATTTTCAAATAAGTTAACCCCTTCACTCCCACCCTTTAAATTGTCATGAGGCCTGTCCGCCCTATGGGCTACCCCGGACTTTCTTATCAACTGGTTCAACTGACTGCCTATAAAAAGGTATCTCATTACCAAGGGGCCACACAAGAAACATGTCATGATGGGTAAAACCAGTGAGCTGTCTCAATACCCTCACAACCTTATTGTTGCAAAACATACTGATGGCATTGGCTACAGAACAATTTCTAAATTACTGAAGGTTCCAGTGAGCACTGTTGGGGCCATAATCTGGAAGTGGAAATAACATGATTTCACCATAAACCGGCCACGACCAGGTGCTCCCCGCAATATTTCAGACAGAGGAGTGAAAAGAATTATCAGAAGCATTGTCCAAGGGTCAAGGACCACCTGTGGAAAGCTAGACAAAGACCTGGAATCAGCAGGTACAATTGTTTCAAAGAAAAAAATAAGTAATGCACTCACCCTCCATGGCCTGTATGCATGCTCACCACATAATGTCCATGGCCTGTATGCACGCTCACCACGCAACCTCCATGGGCTGTATGCATGCTCATCATGAAAGACTCCATTGTTGAACAAAAACCATGTTCAAGAGCATTTAGACAAGTCTGTGAAATACTGGGAGAATATAGTCTGGTCAGATTAGACCAAAAATTAGTTCTTTGGATGACAGAATACACACCATGTTTGGGGGCCAAAAGGCACTGCATATCATCCAAAAACACCATACCAACAGTGAAGTGTGGAGGTGCGAACATTATGGTGTAGGGCTGTTTTTCAGCATACAGCACTGGCAAACTTCATATAACTGAAGGAAAGATGAATGGACAAATGTACCGAGACATTCTTGATAAAAATCTGCTGCCATCTACCAGGATGTTGAAGATGAAACGAGGATGGACATTTCAGTAAGAATATGATCCCAAACACACGTCCAAGGAAACTCTCAATTGGTGTCAGAGAAAGAGAATAAATCTGCAAGAACGGCTGAGCCGATCACCGGATCTGGATCCAAGAGAAAATGTATGGAAGGAACTAAAGCTCAGAGTTCATAGAAGGAACCACAAGAGCTTCAGGATCTGAGAGTGTTTGTGCGGAAGAAAGGGCCAAATTTTCACACCTGAGCAATGCCTGTGACTAGTTTCTCCACACAGGAGGCTTCCTGAAGCTACATCACCAACAAAGGCTTTTGTACCAAGTATTAATTACATTTCAGTAACGTGTTCAGTACTTTTCCTGGTGTTATTTCTCATTATTACACATAATTTATGGACATTTGTGGTGATTTTTTGCCTGTGTGTATTGCACATCTGAGGAGAATTTCATGTCAATAGCACCTTTAAAAATAAATTTACTTAGAAAATTGGTGCCGTCTTAAATACTTACTTCACCCGCTTCACACACTGCACATACAGCACGTACCAGCCTACCAGGCACATGACCGTGATGTCACCGAAGGTCCTTAACCAGCCTTAACCTCAGAATAGAAATGCTGGGGGCCACTAAGAAAGTGGTGGCCCTAAAAAATTGCACAGTTTACGCCCCTTTCATCCTAGCACTGGCCCTGCACAGTAGCCTGTCTCCTCTTCAGTTTCTCTGGCAGTTAAAGGTCCTCTGGTGACAGCATGGTCACACAACCTTGATGTCAACCAATGTCCTTAACCTCAGAATAGAAATGCTGGGGGCCCCAAAAAGAGTGGGGGCCCTGGCAATAGTCCAATTAGTAACAAATCAACCATCAAAAGGAAGCCAGGGCTGGGGCTGTTTTTTGATTTCTTCTTGATGTTCTCTATGTCCGAAGGCGGAGACTATGAAGCCGGCTCTGATTGGGCGCCGGGCACCACGTGTCATACAACCGCACGAGAGCCCTGGGAACGCGAGTGCCGACACCACTAGAACGAGGCCGGCATGGCAGGCGAGTATAAGCTTTTTTATTTTATCTGCACCAAACATTTAGATGGAGAAGGGGGTGTCCCAGTAGTGGACCACCCCATTATCTGATAAAAATAAACGGTTCACGCTTCTACTTTTTACAGCGTTCTTACTTTGCAGCATTTTTTCACAACCTGCCTAAAGCTTTTACACGTAGTATACGTCTGCTGTCAGAAGCCGCAGATCCTCTGGTCAATAGGATCGGGCATTTATAGATCTGCAGGACGCCCTGCTGCAATCCACGGCTCACATTGGTGCAACTGATTTACATTGGGAACCCTGAAATAAAAAAGACATTAACCGGTGGGATTTCATCTAATGTCTGCATTTATTAGTGGTGTTATATGGAGATATAGAGGCCGTGCAATATTCAGTATAAAGACGTGGGGTGACAGCAAATACGTAATAACCTAATAGAAAACAGAGGAAGGCCACGATTATCGCACTGGGCCACGTGTGACTCCATCATGACAATCAGGAGACAAACGAAGGCTGCATCATCATCGTGTCCTGCGGTAAGTGTGGGGTGGACAGAATTGCTGACACGTTAGCTTCTTACAATGGGGGATATATATCGGTGACAGAGGCCACGGCGCACAGGCTTACAATGATACATATTTACAATGGACGGGATTTCCAGGGGGCAGCACTCGTCATTATGGTGGCTCCCCTGCCATCTCCCCTCGCCTGCCATCTCCCCTCTGTTTTCAGCTGCTGATTTTGGTTAACATTTTGTTGAGGGCTTGTTTAACGTGAGTGGTGGAGCTTCTTCTTCTTGTCTTTCCTTGAATCATTTTCCTTCGTTTTATCTCACGACAAAGCTCATAAAACACCTCGGTGATGTTTCCTTCGCCGGTGCAGGCCGAGCACTCGTAGAAGGCACAAGCCAGTTCTGTGGCAAGCTTCTCGCCATCCTCAGTACGGACCTGGCGGCAGTGACTCAGGTCCGCTTTGTTTCCCACTAGGATAAATGTCACATTTTTTGGTTTCTTTACTTCATCTAAGAGGTTCTTAAATATCATGACGTCTTCAAAGCTTCCCCTATCTGTTATATCATACACAATTATAAAGCCTTCTCCCCAGCGGATGTGTCCTTCCCTCTGCAAAGGGTCTTCCTGAACATAAAAAATAAAGAAAGATAAATTATTAGATGATAATACAACGTACATGTACAAATTACACACACATAAAATAGTGCACACAAGCACATATAAAATATACACATTACACAGGCATAGAAATAGTACACACAATCATATCACACATATACATAGTTCAGACATACATATAAAGTATACACATTACACAGGCATATACAGAGTACACACACATATCACAATGACCCCAAACACACCTCCAGGCTGTGTAAGGGCTATTTGACCAAGAAGGAGAGTGATGGGGGGCTACGCCAGATGACCTGGCCTCCACAGTCACCAGACCTGAACCCAATCGAGATGGTTTGGGGTGAGCTGGACCGCAGAGTGAAGGCAAAAGGGCCAACAAGTGCTAAGCATCTCTGGGAACTCCTTCAAGATTGTTGGAAGACCATTTCCGGTGACTACCTCTTGAAGCTCATCAAGAGAATGCCAAGAGTGTGCAAAGCAGTCATCAAAGCAAAAGGTGGCTACTGTGAAGACCCTAGAATATAAGACATATTTTCAGTTGTTTCACACTTTTTTGTTAAGTATATAATTCCACATGTGGTAATTCATAGTTTTGATGCCTTCAGTGTGAATGTACAATTTTCATAGTCATGAAAATACAGAAAAATCTTTAAATCAGAAGGTGTGTCCAAACTTTTGGTCTGTACTGTACATATCACACACATTTTCTCTTGGATCCAGATCCGGTGATCGGCTCAGCCGTTCTTGCAGATTTATTCTCTTTCTCTGACACCAATTGAGAATTTCCTTGGACGTGTGTTTGGGATCATAGTACACACAAACACATATAAAATATACACATGCACATTACACAGTGTGTCAGAGTCACTGGTATGATTTATGAGGGGAGGTATGTTACCCAGGTTGCTAGCCTGTGTGAACTGAAACCAATAAACTTTCTGCCAGCATGTTATATGCTGGAGGGTTAAAGGGCGGGGTTTTAGGCGAATGACATAGAGATGGGAGGGACGTCATTCCCCATACCTCCACCTCCGGGTGTGGCTGAGCAAAGTTTAAAAGTTCAGTCCTGTTTTTTTCTCTGTGTGTTGTGTTTGGAGAGGCAAGTTCTCCAGACTGGATCAGCCATAGCTCAGGAGGGAGCTGAAGGTTGGACATAACCTGTGTGGGCGCACCGCACACACATATATGGACTGTGCTTTAGGTTATCTTTTGTTTTGCTGTTTTGCCAAGTAAGGCTGTGTTTATTTTGCTGGAGTGCAGAGCTTTATGCTGCTTAATAAAGCCTGCATAGAAAACCCGGGTTCCTGAGTCTACTTCTGGAGGTCGTCCTACCACAACAGGCATATACAGAGTACACACATACATTTCACACACATATACAGAGTATACACAAGCACATATAAAATATACACAGACACATTATACAGGCATATACAGAGTACACACATACATATCACATATATACATAGTACACACAGGCACACAAGGAAAAATTAAAAACACATATATATACCAAACATAATTATACATAGTACATGTATTCATATACAAAGTATATCTAAAATACACAAAAACTCTAAAAAATGCAGAGAGTACACCCACTTAGTTTAAAAATCCCATCTCTATTGGGATTCCATTAAAAGGTATCTATAATATAACCAGGGATGCGTCCTTGTGTCCGAAGCCTCTATAGACTGAGCATGCTCAGTGCGGCGCCATGACGACAATATCCAGCACAAGAGAGAAACACAAATTCATAAGTACACCCCCATATTATTAGTATACTATATATACAGCGCTCAGCATAAGTGAGTACACCCCTGTATTATCAGTACATTATATATACAGCGCTCAGTATAAGTGAGTACATCCCTGTATTATCAGTACATTATATATACAGGGCTCAGTATAAGTGAATACACCCCTGTATTATCAGTACATTATATATACAGTGCTCAGTATAAGTGAGTACACCCCTGTATTATCAGTACATTATATATACAGTGCTCAGTATAAGTGAGTACACCCCTGTATTATCAGTACATTATATATACAGTGCTCAGTATAAGTGAGTACACCCCTGTATTATCAGTACATTATATATACAGGGCTCAGTATAAGTGAGTACACCCCTGTATTATCAGTACATTATATATACAGTGCTCAGCATAAGTGAGTACACCCCTGTATTATCAGTACATTATATATACAGCGCTCAGTATAAGTGAGTACATCCCTGTATTATCAGTACATTATATATACAGGGCTCAGTATAAGTGAGTACACCCCTGTATTATCAGTACATTATATATACAGTGCTCAGTATAAGTGAGTACACCCCTGTATTATCAGTACATTATATATACAGTGCTCAGTATAAGTGAGTACACCCCTGTATTATCAGTACATTATATATACAGCGCTCAGTATAAGTGAGTACACCCCTGTATTATCAGTACATTATATATACAGTGCTCAGTATAAGTGAGTACACCCCTGTATTATCAGTACATTATATATACAGCGCTCAGTATAAGTGAGTACATCCCTGTATTATCAGTACATTATATATACAGCGCTCAGTATAAGTGAGTACACCCCTGTATTATCAGTACATTATATATACAGGGCTCAGTATAAGTGAGTACACCCCTGTATTATCAGTACATTATATATACAGGGCTCAGTATAAGTGATTACACCCCTGTATTATCAGTACATTATATATACAGGGCTCAGCATAAGTGAGTACACCCCTGTATTATCAGTACATTATATATACAGCGCTCAGTATAAGTGAGTACACCCCCTGTATTATCAGTACATTATATATACAGGGCTCAGTATAAGTGAGTACACCCCTGTATTATCAGTACATTATATATACAGTGCTCAGTATAAGTGAGTACACCCCTGTATTATCAGTACATTATATATACAGCGCTCAGTATAAGTGAGTACACCCCTGTATTATCAGTACATTATATATACAGAGCTCAGTATAAGTGAGTACACCCCTGTATTATCAGTACATTATATATACAGAGCTCAGTATAAGTGAGTACACCCCTGTATTATCAGTACATTATATATACAGGGCTCAGTATAAGTGAGTACACCCCTGTATTATCAGTACAGTATATATACAGCGCTCAGTATAAGTGAGTACACCCCTGTATTATCAGTACATTATATATACAGCGCTCAGTATAAGTGAGTACACCCCTGTATTATCAGTACATTATATATACAGCGCTCAGTATAAGTGAGTACACCCCTGTATTATCAGTACATTATATATACAGCGCTCAGTATAAGTGAGTACACCCCTGTATTATCAGTACATTATATATACAGCGCTCAGTATAAGTGAGTACACCCCCTGTATTATCAGTACATTATATATACAGGGCTCAGTATAAGTGAGTACACCCCTGTATTATCAGTACAGTATATATACAGCGCTCAGTATAAGTGAGTACACCCCTGTATTATCAGTACATTATATATACAGCGCTCAGTATAAGTGAGTACACCCCTGTATTATCAGTACATTATATATACAGCGCTCAGTATAAGTGAGTACACCCCTGTATTATCAGTACATTATATATACAGCGCTCAGTATAAGTGAGTACACCCCTGTATTATCAGTACATTATATATACAGCGCTCAGTATAAGTGAGTACACCCCTGTATTATCAGTACATTATATATACAGGGCTCAGTATAAGTGAGTACACCCCTGTATTATCAGTACATTATATATACAGAGCTCAGTATAAGTGAGTACACCCCTGTATTATCAGTACATTATATATACAGAGCTCAGTATAAGTGAGTACACCCCTGTATTATCAGTACATTATATATACAGCGCTCAGTATAAGTGAGTACACCCCTGTATTATCAGTACATTATATATACAGGGCTCAGTATAAGTGAGTACACCCCTGTATTATCAGTACATTATATATACAGGGCTCAGTATAAGTGAGTACACCCCTGTATTATCATTACATTATATATACAGTGCTCAGTATAAGTGAGTACACCCCTGTATTATCAGTAAATTATATATACAGAGCTCAGTATAAGTGAGTACACCCCTGTATTATCAGTACATTATATATACAGCGCTCAGTATAAGTGAGTACACCCCTGTATTATCAGTACATTATATATACAGTGCTCAGTATAAGAGAGTACACCCCTGTATTATCAGTACATTATATATACAGCACTCAGTATAAGTGAGTACACCCCTGTATTATCAGTACATTATATATACAGAGCTCAGTATAAGTGAGTACACCCCTGTATTATCAGTACATTATATATACAGGGCTCAGTATAAGTGAGTACACCCCTGTATTATCAGTACATTATATATACAACGCTCAGTATAAGTGAGTACACCCCTGTATTATCAGTACATTATATATACAGCGCTCAGTATAAGTGATTACACTCCTGTATTATCAGTACATTATATATACAGAGCTCAGTATAAGTGAGTACACCCCTGTATTATCATTACATTATATATACAGTGCTCAGTATAAGTGAGTACACCCCTGTATTATCAGTACATTATATATACAGAGCTCAGTATAAGTGAGTACACCCCTGTATTATCAGTACATTATATATACAGGGCTCAGTATAAGTGAGTACACCCCTGTATTATCAGTACATTATATATACAACGCTCAGTATAAGTGAGTACACCCCTGTATTATCAGTACATTATATATACAGCGCTCAGTATAAGTGATTACACTCCTGTATTATCAGTACATTATATATACAGCGCTCAGTATAAGTGACTACACTCCTGTATTATCAGTACATTATATATACAGTGCTCAGTATAAGTGAGTACACCCCTGTATTATCAGTACATTATATATACAGTGCTCAGTATAAGTGAGTACACCCCTGTATTATCAGTACATTATATATACAGTGCTCAGTATAAGTGAGTATACCCCTGTATTATCAGTACATTATATATACAGGGCTCAGTATAAGTGAGTACACCCCTGTATTATCAGTACATTATATATACAGCGCTCAGTATAAGTGAGTACACCCCTGTATTATCAGTACATTATATATACAGGGCTCAGTATAAGTGAGTACACCCCTGTATTATCAGTACATTATATATACAGAGCTCAGTATAAGTGAGTACACCCCTGTATTATCAGTACATTATATATACAGAGCTCAGTATAAGTGAGTACACCCCCCTGTATTCTGAGTATGTTACACATACAGGGCTCAGTATAAGTGAGTACATCCCCCTGTATTCTGAGTACGTTGTACATACAGGGCTCTGCATAAGTGAGTACACCCCCCTGTATTCTGAGTACGTTATACATACAGGGCTCAGCATAAGTGAGTACACCCCCCTGTATTCTGAGTATGTTATACATACAGGGCTCTGCATAAGTGAGTACACCCCCCTGTATTCTGAGTATGTTACACATACAGGGCTCAGCATAAGTGAGTACACCCCCCTGTATTCTGAGTACGTTGTACATACAGGGCTCTGCATAAGTGAGTACACCCCCCTGTATTCTGAGTACGTTATACATACAGGGCTCTGCATAAGTGAGTACACCCCCCTGTATTCTGAGTACGTTATACATACAGGGCTCAGTATAAGTGAGTACACCCCCCTGTATTCTGAGTATGTTACACATACAGGGCTCAGCATAAGTGAGTACACCCCCCTGTATTCTGAGTACGTTATACATACAGGGCTCAGCATAAGTGAGTACACCCCCCTGTATTCTGAGTATGTTACACATACAGGGCTCAGCATAAGTGAGTACACCCCCCTGTATTCTGAGTACGTTGTACATACAGGGCTCTGCATAAGTGAGTACACCCCCCTGTATTCTGAGTACGTTATACATACAGGGCTCAGCATAAGTGAGTACACCCCTGTATTATCAGTACATTATATATACAGTGCTCAGTATAAGTGAGTATACCCCTGTATTATCAGTACATTATATATACAGGGCTCAGTATAAGTGAGTACACCCCTGTATTATCAGTACATTATATATACAGCGCTCAGTATAAGTGAGTACACCCCTGTATTATCAGTACATTATATATACAGGGCTCTGCATAAGTGAGTACATCCCCCTGTATTCTGAGTACGTTGTACATACAGGGCTCTGCATAAGTGAGTACACCCCCCTGTATTCTGAGTACGTTATACATACAGGGCTCAGCATAAGTGAGTACACCCCTGTATTATCAGTACATTATATATACAGGGCTCAGTATAAGTGATTACACTCCTGTATTATCAGTACATTATATATACAGCGCTCAGTATAAGTGACTACACTCCTGTATTATCAGTACATTATATATACAGTGCTCAGTATAAGTGAGTACACCCCTGTATTATCAGTACATTATATATACAGTGCTCAGTATAAGTGAGTACACCCCTGTATTATCAGTACATTATATATACAGTGCTCAGTATAAGTGAGTATACCCCTGTATTATCAGTACATTATATATACAGGGCTCAGTATAAGTGAGTACACCCCTGTATTATCAGTACATTATATATACAGCGCTCAGTATAAGTGAGTACATCCCCCTGTATTCTGAGTACGTTGTACATACAGGGCTCTGCATAAGTGAGTACACCCCCCTGTATTCTGAGTACGTTATACATACAGGGCTCAGCATAAGTGAGTACACCCCCCTGTATTCTGAGTATGTTATACATACAGGGCTCTGCATAAGTGAGTACACCCCCCTGTATTCTGAGTATGTTACACATACAGGGCTCAGCATAAGTGAGTACACCCCCCTGTATTCTGAGTACGTTGTACATACAGGGCTCTGCATAAGTGAGTACACCCCCCTGTATTCTGAGTACGTTATACATACAGGGCTCTGCATAAGTGAGTACACCCCCCTGTATTCTGAGTACGTTATACATACAGGGCTCAGTATAAGTGAGTACACCCCCCTGTATTCTGAGTATGTTACACATACAGGGCTCAGCATAAGTGAGTACACCCCCCTGTATTCTGAGTACGTTATACATACAGGGCTCAGCATAAGTGAGTACACCCCCCTGTATTCTGAGTATGTTACACATACAGGGCTCAGCATAAGTGAGTACACCCCCCTGTATTCTGAGTACGTTGTACATACAGGGCTCTGCATAAGTGAGTACACCCCCCTGTATTCTGAGTACGTTATACATACAGGGCTCAGCATAAGTGAGTACACCCCTGTATTATCAGTACATTATATATACAGTGCTCAGTATAAGTGAGTATACCCCTGTATTATCAGTACATTATATATACAGGGCTCAGTATAAGTGAGTACACCCCTGTATTATCAGTACATTATATATACAGCGCTCAGTATAAGTGAGTACACCCCTGTATTATCAGTACATTATATATACAGGGCTCTGCATAAGTGAGTACATCCCCCTGTATTCTGAGTACGTTGTACATACAGGGCTCTGCATAAGTGAGTACACCCCCCTGTATTCTGAGTACGTTATACATACAGGGCTCAGCATAAGTGAGTACACCCCTGTATTATCAGTACATTATATATACAGTGCTCAGTATAAGTGAGTATACCCCTGTATTATCAGTACATTATATATACAGGGCTCAGTATAAGTGAGTACACCCCTGTATTATCAGTACATTATATATACAGTGCTCAGTATAAGTGAGTACACCCCTGTATTATCAGTACATTATATATACAGTGCTCAGTATAAGTGAGTATACCCCTGTATTATCAGTACATTATATATACAGGGCTCAGTATAAGTGAGTACACCCCTGTATTATCAGTACATTATATATACAGTGCTCAGTATAAGTGAGTACACCCCTGTATTATCAGTACATTATATATACAGTGCTCAGTATAAGTGAGTATACCCCTGTATTATCAGTACATTATATATACAGGGCTCAGTATAAGTGAGTACACCCCTGTATTATCAGTACATTATATATACAGCGCTCAGTATAAGTGAGTACACCCCTGTATTATCAGTACATTATATATACAGGGCTCTGCATAAGTGAGTACATCCCCCTGTATTCTGAGTACGTTGTACATACAGGGCTCTGCATAAGTGAGTACACCCCCCTGTATTCTGAGTACGTTATACATACAGGGCTCAGCATAAGTGAGTACACCCCCCTGTATTCTGAGTATGTTATACATACAGGGCTCTGCATAAGTGAGTACACCCCCCTGTATTCTGAGTATGTTACACATACAGGGCTCAGCATAAGTGAGTACACCCCTGTATTATCAGTACATTATATATACAGCGCTCAGTATAAGTGAGTACACCCCTGTATTATCAGTACATTATATATACAGGGCTCAGTATAAGTGAGTACACCCCTGTATTATCAGTACATTATATATACAGGGCTCAGTATAAGTGAGTACACCCCTGTATTATCAGTACATTATATATACAGGGCTCAGTATAAGTGAGTACACCCCTGTATTATCAGTACATTATATATACAGCGCTCAGTATAAGTGAATACACCCCTGTATTATCAGTACATTATATATACAGCGCTCAGTATAAGTGAATACACCCCTGTATTATCAGTACATTATATATACAGCGCTCAGTATAAGTGAGTACATCCCTGTATTATCAGTACATTATATATACAGGGCTCAGTATAAGTGAATACACCCCTGTATTATCAGTACATTATATATACAGTGCTCAGTATAAGTGAGTACACCCCTGTATTATCAGTACATTATATATACAGTGCTCAGTATAAGTGAGTACACCCCTGTATTATCAGTACATTATATATACAGTGCTCAGTATAAGTGAGTACACCCCTGTATTATCAGTACATTATATATACAGGGCTCAGTATAAGTGAGTACACCCCTGTATTATCAGTACATTATATATACAGTGCTCAGCATAAGTGAGTACACCCCTGTATTATCAGTACATTATATATACAGCGCTCAGTATAAGTGAGTACATCCCTGTATTATCAGTACATTATATATACAGGGCTCAGTATAAGTGAGTACACCCCTGTATTATCAATACATTATATATACAGTGCTCAGTATAAGTGAGTACACCCCTGTATTATCAGTACATTATATATACAGTGCTCAGTATAAGTGAGTACACCCCTGTATTATCAGTACATTATATATACAGCGCTCAGTATAAGTGAGTACACCCCTGTATTATCAGTACATTATATATACAGTGCTCAGTATAAGTGAGTACACCCCTGTATTATCAGTACATTATATATACAGCGCTCAGTATAAGTGAGTACATCCCTGTATTATCAGTACATTATATATACAGCGCTCAGTATAAGTGAGTACACCCCTGTATTATCAGTACATTATATATACAGGGCTCAGTATAAGTGAGTACACCCCTGTATTATCAGTACATTATATATACAGGGCTCAGTATAAGTGATTACACCCCTGTATTATCAGTACATTATATATACAGGGCTCAGCATAAGTGAGTACACCCCTGTATTATCAGTACATTATATATACAGCGCTCAGTATAAGTGAGTACACCCCCTGTATTATCAGTACATTATATATACAGGGCTCAGTATAAGTGAGTACACCCCTGTATTATCAGTACATTATATATACAGTGCTCAGTATAAGTGAGTACACCCCTGTATTATCAGTACATTATATATACAGCGCTCAGTATAAGTGAGTACACCCCTGTATTATCAGTACATTATATATACAGAGCTCAGTATAAGTGAGTACACCCCTGTATTATCAGTACATTATATATACAGAGCTCAGTATAAGTGAGTACACCCCTGTATTATCAGTACATTATATATACAGGGCTCAGTATAAGTGAGTACACCCCTGTATTATCAGTACAGTATATATACAGCGCTCAGTATAAGTGAGTACACCCCTGTATTATCAGTACATTATATATACAGCGCTCAGTATAAGTGAGTACACCCCTGTATTATCAGTACATTATATATACAGCGCTCAGTATAAGTGAGTACACCCCTGTATTATCAGTACATTATATATACAGCGCTCAGTATAAGTGAGTACACCCCTGTATTATCAGTACATTATATATACAGCGCTCAGTATAAGTGAGTACACCCCCTGTATTATCAGTACATTATATATACAGGGCTCAGTATAAGTGAGTACACCCCTGTATTATCAGTACAGTATATATACAGCGCTCAGTATAAGTGAGTACACCCCTGTATTATCAGTACATTATATATACAGCGCTCAGTATAAGTGAGTACACCCCTGTATTATCAGTACATTATATATACAGCGCTCAGTATAAGTGAGTACACCCCTGTATTATCAGTACATTATATATACAGCGCTCAGTATAAGTGAGTACACCCCTGTATTATCAGTACATTATATATACAGCGCTCAGTATAAGTGAGTACACCCCTGTATTATCAGTACATTATATATACAGGGCTCAGTATAAGTGAGTACACCCCTGTATTATCAGTACATTATATATACAGAGCTCAGTATAAGTGAGTACACCCCTGTATTATCAGTACATTATATATACAGAGCTCAGTATAAGTGAGTACACCCCTGTATTATCAGTACATTATATATACAGCGCTCAGTATAAGTGAGTACACCCCTGTATTATCAGTACATTATATATACAGGGCTCAGTATAAGTGAGTACACCCCTGTATTATCAGTACATTATATATACAGGGCTCAGTATAAGTGAGTACACCCCTGTATTATCATTACATTATATATACAGTGCTCAGTATAAGTGAGTACACCCCTGTATTATCAGTAAATTATATATACAGAGCTCGGTATAAGTGAGTACACCCCTGTATTATCAGTACATTATATATACAGCGCTCAGTATAAGTGAGTACACCCCTGTATTATCAGTACATTATATATACAGTGCTCAGTATAAGAGAGTACACCCCTGTATTATCAGTACATTATATATACAGCACTCAGTATAAGTGAGTACACCCCTGTATTATCAGTACATTATATATACAGAGCTCAGTATAAGTGAGTACACCCCTGTATTATCAGTACATTATATATACAGGGCTCAGTATAAGTGAGTACACCCCTGTATTATCAGTACATTATATATACAACGCTCAGTATAAGTGAGTACACCCCTGTATTATCAGTACATTATATATACAGCGCTCAGTATAAGTGATTACACTCCTGTATTATCAGTACATTATATATACAGAGCTCAGTATAAGTGAGTACACCCCTGTATTATCATTACATTATATATACAGTGCTCAGTATAAGTGAGTACACCCCTGTATTATCAGTACATTATATATACAGAGCTCAGTATAAGTGAGTACACCCCTGTATTATCAGTACATTATATATACAGGGCTCAGTATAAGTGAGTACACCCCTGTATTATCAGTACATTATATATACAACGCTCAGTATAAGTGAGTACACCCCTGTATTATCAGTACATTATATATACAGCGCTCAGTATAAGTGAGTACACCCCTGTATTATCAGTACATTATATATACAGCGCTCAGTATAAGTGAGTACACCCCTGTATTATCATTACATTATATATACAGTGCTCAGTATAAGTGAGTACACCCCTGTATTATCAGTACATTATATATACAGAGCTCAGTATAAGTGAGTACACCCCTGTATTATCAGTACATTATATATACAGGGCTCAGTATAAGTGAGTACACCCCTGTATTATCAGTACATTATATATACAACGCTCAGTATAAGTGAGTACACCCCTGTATTATCAGTACATTATATATACAGAGCTCAGTATAAGTGAGTACACCCCTGTATTATCAGTACATTATATATACAGCGCTCAGTATAAGTGATTACACTCCTGTATTATCAGTACATTATATATACAGTGCTCAGTATAAGTGAGTACACCCCTGTATTATCAGTACATTATATATACAGTGCTCAGTATAAGTGAGTACACCCCTGTATTATCAGTACATTATATATACAGTGCTCAGTATAAGTGAGTATACCCCTGTATTATCAGTACATTATATATACAGGGCTCAGTATAAGTGAGTACACCCCTGTATTATCAGTACATTATATATACAGCGCTCAGTATAAGTGAGTACACCCCTGTATTATCAGTACATTATATATACAGTGCTCAGTATAAGTGAGTACATCCCCCTGTATTCTGAGTACGTTGTACATACAGGGCTCTGCATAAGTGAGTACACCCCCCTGTATTCTGAGTACGTTATACATACAGGGCTCAGCATAAGTGAGTACACCCCCCTGTATTCTGAGTATGTTATACATACAGGGCTCTGCATAAGTGAGTACACCCCCCTGTATTCTGAGTATGTTACACATACAGGGCTCAGCATAAGTGAGTACACCCCCCTGTATTCTGAGTACGTTGTACATACAGGGCTCTGCATAAGTGAGTACACCCCCCTGTATTCTGAGTACGTTATACATACAGGGCTCTGCATAAGTGAGTACACCCCCCTGTATTCTGAGTACGTTATACATACAGGGCTCAGTATAAGTGAGTACACCCCCCTGTATTCTGAGTATGTTACACATACAGGGCTCAGCATAAGTGAGTACACCCCCCTGTATTCTGAGTACGTTATACATACAGGGCTCAGCATAAGTGAGTACACCCCCCTGTATTCTGAGTATGTTACACATACAGGGCTCAGCATAAGTGAGTACACCCCCCTGTATTCTGAGTACGTTGTACATACAGGGCTCTGCATAAGTGAGTACACCCCCCTGTATTCTGAGTACGTTATACATACAGGGCTCAGCATAAGTGAGTACACCCCTGTATTATCAGTACATTATATATACAGTGCTCAGTATAAGTGAGTATACCCCTGTATTATCAGTACATTATATATACAGGGCTCAGTATAAGTGAGTACACCCCTGTATTATCAGTACATTATATATACAGCGCTCAGTATAAGTGAGTACACCCCTGTATTATCAGTACATTATATATACAGGGCTCTGCATAAGTGAGTACATCCCCCTGTATTCTGAGTACGTTGTACATACAGGGCTCTGCATAAGTGAGTACACCCCCCTGTATTCTGAGTACGTTATACATACAGGGCTCAGCATAAGTGAGTACACCCCTGTATTATCAGTACATTATATATACAGGGCTCAGTATAAGTGATTACACTCCTGTATTATCAGTACATTATATATACAGCGCTCAGTATAAGTGACTACACTCCTGTATTATCAGTACATTATATATACAGTGCTCAGTATAAGTGAGTACACCCCTGTATTATCAGTACATTATATATACAGTGCTCAGTATAAGTGAGTACACCCCTGTATTATCAGTACATTATATATACAGTGCTCAGTATAAGTGAGTATACCCCTGTATTATCAGTACATTATATATACAGGGCTCAGTATAAGTGAGTACACCCCTGTATTATCAGTACATTATATATACAGCGCTCAGTATAAGTGAGTACATCCCCCTGTATTCTGAGTACGTTGTACATACAGGGCTCTGCATAAGTGAGTACACCCCCCTGTATTCTGAGTACGTTATACATACAGGGCTCAGCATAAGTGAGTACACCCCCCTGTATTCTGAGTATGTTATACATACAGGGCTCTGCATAAGTGAGTACACCCCCCTGTATTCTGAGTATGTTACACATACAGGGCTCAGCATAAGTGAGTACACCCCCCTGTATTCTGAGTACGTTGTACATACAGGGCTCTGCATAAGTGAGTACACCCCCCTGTATTCTGAGTACGTTATACATACAGGGCTCTGCATAAGTGAGTACACCCCCCTGTATTCTGAGTACGTTATACATACAGGGCTCAGTATAAGTGAGTACACCCCCCTGTATTCTGAGTATGTTACACATACAGGGCTCAGCATAAGTGAGTACACCCCCCTGTATTCTGAGTACGTTATACATACAGGGCTCAGCATAAGTGAGTACACCCCCCTGTATTCTGAGTATGTTACACATACAGGGCTCAGCATAAGTGAGTACACCCCCCTGTATTCTGAGTACGTTGTACATACAGGGCTCTGCATAAGTGAGTACACCCCCCTGTATTCTGAGTACGTTATACATACAGGGCTCAGCATAAGTGAGTACACCCCTGTATTATCAGTACATTATATATACAGTGCTCAGTATAAGTGAGTATACCCCTGTATTATCAGTACATTATATATACAGGGCTCAGTATAAGTGAGTACACCCCTGTATTATCAGTACATTATATATACAGCGCTCAGTATAAGTGAGTACACCCCTGTATTATCAGTACATTATATATACAGGGCTCTGCATAAGTGAGTACATCCCCCTGTATTCTGAGTACGTTGTACATACAGGGCTCTGCATAAGTGAGTACACCCCCCTGTATTCTGAGTACGTTATACATACAGGGCTCAGCATAAGTGAGTACACCCCTGTATTATCAGTACATTATATATACAGTGCTCAGTATAAGTGAGTATACCCCTGTATTATCAGTACATTATATATACAGGGCTCAGTATAAGTGAGTACACCCCTGTATTATCAGTACATTATATATACAGTGCTCAGTATAAGTGAGTACACCCCTGTATTATCAGTACATTATATATACAGTGCTCAGTATAAGTGAGTATACCCCTGTATTATCAGTACATTATATATACAGGGCTCAGTATAAGTGAGTACACCCCTGTATTATCAGTACATTATATATACAGTGCTCAGTATAAGTGAGTACACCCCTGTATTATCAGTACATTATATATACAGTGCTCAGTATAAGTGAGTATACCCCTGTATTATCAGTACATTATATATACAGGGCTCAGTATAAGTGAGTACACCCCTGTATTATCAGTACATTATATATACAGCGCTCAGTATAAGTGAGTACACCCCTGTATTATCAGTACATTATATATACAGGGCTCTGCATAAGTGAGTACATCCCCCTGTATTCTGAGTACGTTGTACATACAGGGCTCTGCATAAGTGAGTACACCCCCCTGTATTCTGAGTACGTTATACATACAGGGCTCAGCATAAGTGAGTACACCCCCCTGTATTCTGAGTATGTTATACATACAGGGCTCTGCATAAGTGAGTACACCCCCCTGTATTCTGAGTATGTTACACATACAGGGCTCAGCATAAGTGAGTACACCCCCCTGTATTCTGAGTACGTTGTACATACAGGGCTCTGCATAAGTGAGTACACCCCCCTGTATTCTGAGTACGTTATACATACAGGGCTCTGCATAAGTGAGTACACCCCCCTGTATTCTGAGTACGTTATACATACAGGGCTCAGTATAAGTGAGTACACCCCCCTGTATTCTGAGTATGTTACACATACAGGGCTCAGCATAAGTGAGTACACCCCCCTGTATTCTGAGTACGTTATACATACAGGGCTCAGCATAAGTGAGTACACCCCCCTGTATTCTGAGTATGTTACACATACAGGGCTCAGCATAAGTGAGTACACCCCCCTGTATTCTGAGTACGTTGTACATACAGGGCTCTGCATAAGTGAGTACACCCCCCTGTATTCTGAGTACGTTATACATACAGGGCTCAGCATAAGTGAGTACACCCCTGTATTATCAGTACATTATATATACAGTGCTCAGTATAAGTGAGTATACCCCTGTATTATCAGTACATTATATATACAGGGCTCAGTATAAGTGAGTACACCCCTGTATTATCAGTACATTATATATACAGCGCTCAGTATAAGTGAGTACACCCCTGTATTATCAGTACATTATATATACAGGGCTCTGCATAAGTGAGTACATCCCCCTGTATTCTGAGTACGTTGTACATACAGGGCTCTGCATAAGTGAGTACACCCCCCTGTATTCTGAGTACGTTATACATACAGGGCTCAGCATAAGTGAGTACACCCCTGTATTATCAGTACATTATATATACAGTGCTCAGTATAAGTGAGTATACCCCTGTATTATCAGTACATTATATATACAGGGCTCAGTATAAGTGAGTACACCCCTGTATTATCAGTACATTATATATACAGTGCTCAGTATAAGTGAGTATACCCCTGTATTATCAGTACATTATATATACAGGGCTCAGTATAAGTGAGTACACCCCTGTATTATCAGTACATTATATATACAGTGCTCAGTATAAGCGAGTACACCCCTGTATTATCAGTACATTATATATACAGTGCTCAGTATAAGTGAGTATACCCCTGTATTATCAGTACATTATATATACAGGGCTCAGTATAAGTGAGTACACCCCTGTATTATCAGTACATTATATATACAACGCTCAGTATAAGTGAGTACACCCCTGTATTATCAGTACATTATATATACAGCGCTCAGTATAAGTGAGTACACCCCTGTATTATCAGTACATTATATATACAGGGCTCTGCATAAGTGAGTACATCCCCCTGTATTCTGAGTACGTTGTACATACAGGGCTCTGCATAAGTGAGTACACCCCCCTGTATTCTGAGTACGTTATACATACAGGGCTCAGCATAAGTGAGTACACCCCCCTGTATTCTGAGTATGTTATACATACAGGGCTCTGCATAAGTGAGTACACCCCCCTGTATTCTGAGTATGTTACACATACAGGGCTCAGCATAAGTGAGTACACCCCCCTGTATTCTGAGTACGTTGTACATACAGGGCTCTGCATAAGTGAGTACACCCCCCTGTATTCTGAGTACGTTATACATACAGGGCTCTGCATAAGTGAGTACACCCCCCTGTATTCTGAGTACGTTATACATACAGGGCTCAGTATAAGTGAGTACACCCCCCTGTATTCTGAGTATGTTACACATACAGGGCTCAGCATAAGTGAGTACACCCCCCTGTATTCTGAGTACGTTATACATACAGGGCTCAGCATAAGTGAGTACACCCCCCTGTATTCTGAGTATGTTACACATACAGGGCTCAGCATAAGTGAGTACACCCCCCTGTATTCTGAGTACGTTGTACATACAGGGCTCTGCATAAGTGAGTACACCCCCCTGTATTCTGAGTACGTTATACATACAGGGCTCAGCATAAGTGAGTACACCCCCCTGTATTCTGAGTATGTTATACATACAGGGCTCTGCATAAGTGAGTACACCCCCCTGTATTCTGAGTATGTTACACATACAGGGCTCAGCATAAGTGAGTACACCCCCTTGTATTCTGAGTACGTTATACATACAGGGCTCTGCATAAGTAAGTACACCCCCATATTATTAGTATACTATATATACAGTGCTCAGCATAAGTGAGTACACCCCCATATTATTAGTATACTATATATACAGTGCTCAGCATAAGTGAGTACACCCCCCTGTATTCTGAGTACGTTATACATACAGGGCTCTGCATAAGTGAGTACACCCCCCTGTATTCTGAGTACGTTATACATACAGGGCTCAGCATAAGTGAGTACACCCCCCTGTATTCTGAGTACGTTATACATACAGGGCTCTGCATAAGTGAGTACACCCCCCTGTATTCTGAGTACGTTATACATACAGGGCTCAGTATAAGTGAGTACACCCCCCTGTATTCTGAGTACGTTACACATACAGGGCTCAGCATAAGTGAGTACACCCCCCTGTATTCTGAGTACGTTATACATACAGGGCTCTGCATAAGTGAGTACACCCCCCTGTATTCTGAGTACGTTATACATACAGGGCTCTGCATAAGTGAGTACACCCCCCTGTATTCTGAGTACGTTATACATACAGGGCTCTGCATAAGTGAGTACACCCCCCTGTATTCTGAGTACGTTATACATACAGGGCTCTGCATAAGTGAGTACACCCCCCTGTATTCTGAGTATGTTATACATACAGGGCTCAGCATAAGTGAGTACACCCCCATATTATTAGTATACTATATATACAGTGCTCAGCATAAGTGAGTACACCCCCCTGTATTCTGAGTACGCTATACATACAGGGCTCTGCATAAGTGAGTACACCCCCCTGTATTCTGAGTATGTTATACATACAGGGCTCAGCATAAGTGAGTACACCCCCCTGTATGATGAGTACGTTATACATACAGGGCTCTGCATAAGTGAGTACACCCCCCTGTATTCTGAGTACGTTATACATACAGGGCTCTGCATAAGTGAGTACACCCCCCTGTATTCTGAGTACGTTATACATACAGGGCTCTGCATAAGTGAGTACACACCCCTGTATTCTGAGTACGTTATACATACAGGGCTCTGCATAAGTGAGTACACCCCCTGTATTCTGAGTACGTTATACATACAGGGCTCAGTATAAGTGAGTACACCCCCCTGTATTCTGAGTATGTTACACATACAGGGCTCAGTATAAGTGAGTACACCCCCCTGTATTCTGAGTACGTTATACATACAGGGCTCTGCATAAGTGAGTACACCCCCCTGTATTCTGAGTATGTTACACATACAGGGCTCAGTATAAGTGAGTACACCCCCCTGTATTCTGAGTATGTTACACATACAGGGCTCAGTATAAGTGAGTACACCCCCCTGTATTCTGAGTACGTTACACATACAGGGCTCTGCATAAGTGAGTACACCCCCCTGTATTCTGAGTATGTTACACATACAGGGCTCAGTATAAGTGAGTACACCCCCCTGTATTCTGAGTACGTTATACATACAGGGCTCAGTATAAGTGAGTACACCCCCCTGTATTCTGAGTACGTTATACATACAGGGCTCAGCATAAGTGAGTACACCCCCCCGTATTCTGAGTACGTTACACATACAGGGCTCAGCATAAGTGAGTACACCCCCCTGTATTCTGAGTACGTTATACATACAGGGCTCTGCATAAGTGAGTACACCCCCCTGTATTCTGAGTACGTTATACATACAGGGCTCTGCATAAGTGAGTACACCCCCCTGTATTCTGAGTATGTTACACATACAGGGCTCTGCATAAGTGAGTACACCCCCCTGTATTCTGAGTACGTTACACATACAGGGCTCTGCATAAGTGAGTACACCCCCCTGTATTCTGAGTACGTTATACATACAGGGCTCTGCATAAGTAAGTACACCCCGATATTATTAGTATACTATATATACAGCGCTCAGCATAAGTGAGTACACCCCCCTGTATTCTGAGTATGTTACACATACAGGGCTCAGCATAAGTGAGTACACCCCCCTGTATTCTGAGTACGTTATACATACAGGGCTCAGCATAAGTGAGTACACCCCCCTGTATTCTGAGTACGTTATACATACAGGGCTCTGCATAAGTGAGTACACCCCCCTGTATTCTGAGTATGTTACACATACAGGGCTCAGCATAAGTGAGTACACCCCCCTGTATTCTGAGTACGTTATACATACAGGGCTCTGCATAAGTGAGTACACCCCCCTGTATTCTGAGTATGTTACACATACAGGGCTCAGTATAAGTGAGTACACCCCCCTGTATTCTGAGTACGTTATACATACAGGGCTCTGCATAAGTGAGTACACCCCCCTGTATTCTGAGTACGTTACACATACAGGGCTCAGTATAAGTGAGTACACCCCCCTGTATTCTGAGTATGTTACACATACAGGGCTCAGTATAAGTGAGTACACCCCCCTGTATTCTGAGTACGTTACACATACAGGGCTCTGCATAAGTGAGTACACCCCCCTGTATTCTGAGTACGTTACACATACAGGGCTCTGCATAAGTGAGTACACCCCCCTGTATTCTGAGTACGTTATACATACAGGGCTCTGCATAAGTGAGTACACCCCCCTGTATTCTGAGTATGTTATACATACAGGGCTCTGCATAAGTGAGTACACCTCCCTGTATTCTGAGTACGTTATACATACAGGGCTCAGTATAAGTGAGTACACCCCCCTGTATTCTGAGTACGTTATACATACAGGGCTCTGCATAAGTGAGTACACCCCCCTGTATTCTGAGTACGTTACACATACAGGGCTCTGCATAAGTGAGTACACCCCCCTGTATTCTGAGTACGTTATACATACAGGGCTCAGTATAAGTGAGTACACCCCCCTGTATTCTGAGTATGTTACACATACAGGGCTCTGCATAAGTGAGTACACCCCCCTGTATTCTGAGTATGTTACACATACAGGGCTCAGTATAAGTGAGTACACCCCCCTGTATTCTGAGTACGTTACACATACAGGGCTCTGCATAAGTGAGTACACCCCCCTGTATTCTGAGTATGTTACACATACAGGGCTCAGTATAAGTGAGTACACCCCCCTGTATTCTGAGTACGTTATACATACAGGGCTCAGTATAAGTGAGTACACCCCCCTGTATTCTGAGTACGTTATACATACAGGGCTCAGCATAAGTGAGTACACCCCCCCGTATTCTGAGTACGTTACACATACAGGGCTCTGCATAAGTGAGTACACCCCCCTGTATTCTGAGTACGTTACACATACAGGGCTCTGCATAAGTGAGTACACCCCCCTGTATTCGGAGTACGTTATACATACAGGGCTCTGCATAAGTAAGTACACCCCGATATTATTAGTATACTATATATACAGCGCTCAGCATAAGTGAGTACACCCCCCTGTATTCTGAGTATGTTACACATACAGGGCTCAGCATAAGTGAGTACACCCCCCTGTATTCTGAGTACGTTATACATACAGGGCTCAGCATAAGTGAGTACACCCCCCTGTATTCTGAGTACGTTATACATACAGGGCTCTGCATAAGTGAGTACACCCCCCTGTATTCTGAGTATGTTACACATACAGGGCTCAGCATAAGTGAGTACACCCCCCTGTATTCTGAGTACGTTATACATACAGGGCTCTGCATAAGTGAGTACACCCCCCTGTATTCTGAGTATGTTACACATACAGGGCTCAGTATAAGTGAGTACACCCCCCTGTATTCTGAGTACGTTATACATACAGGGCTCTGCATAAGTGAGTACACCCCCCTGTATTCTGAGTATGTTACACATACAGGGCTCAGCATAAGTGAGTACACCCCCCTGTATTCTGAGTACGTTATACATACAGGGCTCTGCATAAGTGAGTACACCCCCCTGTATTCTGAGTACGTTATACATACAGGGCTCAGCATAAGTGAGTACACCCCCCTGTATTCTGAGTACGTTATACATACAGGGCTCAGCATAAGTGAGTACACCCCCCTGTATTCTGAGTACGTTATACATACAGGGCTCAGCATAAGTGAGTACACCCCCCTGTATTCTGAGTACGTTATACATACAGGGCTCTGCATAAGTGAGTACACCCCCCTGTATTCTGAGTACATTATACATACAGGGCTCTGCATAAGTGAGTATACCCCCATATTATTAGTATACTATATATACAGGGCTCAGCATAAGTGAGTACACCCCCCTGTATTCTGAGTATGTTACACATACGGGGCTCAGCATAAGTGAGTACACCCCCCTGTATTCTGAGTACGTTATACATACAGGGCTCTGCATAAGTGAGTACACCCCCCTGTATTCTGAGTACGTTATACATACAGGGCTCAGCATAAGTGAGTACACCCCCCTGTATTCTGAGTACGTTATACATACAGGGCTCAGCATAAGTGAGTACACCCCCCTGTATTCTGAGTACGTTATACATACAGGGCTCTGCATAAGTAAGTACACCCCCATATTATTAGTATACTATATATACAGTGCTCAGCATAAGTGAGTACACCCCCCTGTATTCTGAGTACGTTATACATACAGGGCTCTGCATAAGTGAGTACACCCCCCTGTATTCTGAGTACGTTATACATACAGGGCTCAGCATAAGTGAGTACACCCCCCTGTATTCTGAGTACGTTATACATACAGGGCTCAGCATAAGTGAGTACACCCCCCTGTATTCTGAGTACGTTATACATACAGGGCTCAGCATAAGTGAGTACACCCCCCTGTATTCTGAGTACGTTATACATACAGGGCTCTGCATAAGTAAGTACACCCCCATATTATTAGTATACTATATATACAGGGCTCAGCATAAGTGAGTACACCCCTGTATTATCAGTACATTATATATACAGCGCTCAGTATAAGTGAGTACACCCCTGTATTATCAGTACATTATATATACAGGGCTCAGTATAAGTGAGTACACCCCTGTATTATCAGTACATTATATATACAGCGCTCAGTATAAGTGAGTACACCCCTGTATTATCAGTACATTATATATACAGCGCTCAGTATAAGTGAGTACACCCCCCTGTATTCTGAGTACGTTATACATACAGGGCTCTGCATAAGTGAGTACACCCCCCTGTATTCTGAGAACGTTATACATACAGGGCTCTGCATAAGTGAGTACACCCCTGTATTATCAGTACATTATATATACAGCACTCAGTATAAGTGAGTACACCCCTGTATTATCAGTACATTATATATACAGGGATCAGTATAAGTGAGTACACCCCCCTGTATTCTGAGTATGTTACACATACAGGGCTCAGCATAAGTGAGTACAACCCCCTGTATTCTGAGTACGTTATACATACAGGGCTCTGCATAAGTGAGTACACCCCCCTGTATTCTGAGAACGTTATACATACAGGGCTCTGCATAAGTAAGTACACCCCCATATTATTAGTATACTATATATACAGGGCTCAGCATAACTGAGTACACCCCTGTATTATCAGTACATTATATATACAGCGCTCAGTATAAGTGAGTACACCCCTGTATTATCAGTACATTATATATACAGGGCTCAGTATAAGTGAGTACACCCCTGTATTATCAGTACATTATATATACAGCGCTCAGTATAAGTGAGTACACCCCTGTATTATCAGTACATTATATATACAGCGCTCAGTATAAGTGAGTACACCCCCCTGTATTCTGAGTACGTTATACATACAGGGCTCTGCATAAGTGAGTACACCCCCCTGTATTCTGAGAACGTTATACATACAGGGCTCTGCATAAGTGAGTACACCCCTGTATTATCAGTACATTATATATACAGCGCTCAGTATAAGTGAGTACACCCCTGTATTATCAGTACATTATATATACAGGGATCAGTATAAGTGAGTACACCCCCCTGTATTCTGAGTATGTTACACATACAGGGCTCAGCATAAGTGAGTACACCCCCCTGTATTCTGAGTACGTTATACATACAGGGCTCTGCATAAGTGAGTACACCCCCCTGTATTCTGAGAACGTTATACATACAGGGCTCTGCATAAGTGAGTACACCCCCCTGTATTCTGAGTACGTTATACATACAGGGCTCTGCATAAGTGAGTACACCCCCCTGTATTCTGAGTACGTTACACATACAGGGCTCTGCATAAGTGAGTACACCCCCCTGTATTCTGAGTATGTTACACATACAGGGCTCAGCATAAGTGAGTACACCCCCCTGTATTCTGAGTACGTTATACATACAGGGCTCAGCATAAGTGAGTACACCCCCCTGTATTCTGAGTATGTTACACATACAGGGCTCAGCATAAGTGAGTACACCCCCCTGTATTCTGAGTACGTTATACATACAGGGCTCAGTATAAGTGAGTACACCCCCCTGTATTATCAGTACATTATATATACAGGGCTCAGTATAAGTGAGTACACCCCTGTATTATCAGTACATTATATATACAGTGCTCAGCATAAGTGAGTACACCCCCCTGTATTCTGAGTACGTTATACATACAGGGCTCTGCATAAGTGAGTACACCCCCCTGTATTCTGAGTACGTTATACATACAGGGCTCTGCATAAGTGAGTACACCCCCCTGTACTCTGAGTACGCTATACATACAAGGCTCTGCATAAGTGAGTACACCCCCCTGTATTCTGAGTACGTTATACATACAGGGCTCAGTATAAGTGAGTACACCCCCCTGTATTCTGAGTATGTTACACATACAGGGCTCAGTATAAGTGAGTACACCCCCTTGTATTCTGAGTACGTTATACATACAGGGCTCTGCATAAGTGAGTACACCCCCCTGTATTCTGAGTACGTTATACATACAGGGCTCAGTATAAGTGAGTACACCCCCCTGTATTCTGAGTACGTTACACATACAGGGCTCAGCATAAGTGAGTACACCCCCCTGTATTCTGAGTACGTTATACATACAGGGCTCAGCATAAGTGAGTACACCCCCCTGTATTCTGAGTACGTTATACATACAGGGCTCTGCATAAGTGAGTACACCCCCCTGTATTCTGAGTATGTTACACATACAGGGCTCAGCATAAGTGAGTACACCCCCCTGTATTCTGAGTACGTTATACATACAGGGCTCTGCATAAGTGAGTACACCCCCCTGTATTCTGAGTATGTTACACATACAGGGCTCAGTATAAGTGAGTACACCCCCCTGTATTCTGAGTACGTTATACATACAGGGCTCTGCATAAGTGAGTACACCCCCCTGTATTCTGAGTACGTTACACATACAGGGCTCTGCATAAGTGAGTACACCCCCCTGTATTCTGAGAACGTTATACATACAGGGCTCTGCATAAGTGAGTACACCCCCCTGTATTCTGAGTATGTTATACATACAGGGCTCTGCATAAGTGAGTACACCCCCCTGTATTCTGAGTATGTTACACATACAGGGCTCAGTATAAGTGAGTACACCCCCCTGTATTCTGAGTATGTTACACATACAGGGCTCAGTATAAGTGAGTACACCCCCCTGTATTCTGAGTACGTTACACATACAGGGCTCTGCATAAGTGAGTACACCCCCCTGTATTCTGAGTACGTTACACATACAGGGCTCTGCATAAGTGAGTACACCCCCCTGTATTCTGAGTACGTTATACATACAGGGCTCTGCATAAGTGAGTACACCCCCCTGTATTCTGAGTACGTTATACATACAGGGCTCTGCATAAGTGAGTACACCCCCCTGTATTCTGAGTATGTTATACATACAGGGCTCTGCATAAGTGAGTACACCCCCCTGTATTCTGAGTACGTTATACATACAGGGCTCAGTATAAGTGAGTACACCCCCCTGTATTCTGAGTACGTTATACATACAGGGCTCTGCATAAGTGAGTACACCCCCCTGTATTCTGAGTACGTTACACATACAGGGCTCTGCATAAGTGAGTACACCCCCTTGTATTCTGAGTACGTTATACATACAGGGCTCAGTATAAGTGAGTACACCCCCCTGTATTCTGAGTATGTTACACATACAGGGCTCTGCATAAGTGAGTACACCCCCCTGTATTCTGAGTATGTTACACATACAGGGCTCAGTATAAGTGAGTACACCCCCCTGTATTCTGAGTACGTTACACATACAGGGCTCTGCATAAGTGAGTACACCCCCCTATATTCTGAGTATGTTACACATACAGGGCTCAGTATAAGTGAGTATACCCCCCTGTATTCTGAGTACGTTATACATACAGGGCTCAGCATAAGTGAGTACACCCCCCTGTATTCTGAGTACGTTATACAAACAGGGCTCAGCATAAGTGAGTACACCCCCCCGTATTCTGAGTACGTTACACATACAGGGCTCTGCATAAGTGAGTACACCCCCCTGTATTCTGAGTACGTTACACATACAGGGCTCTGCATAAGTGAGTACACCCCCCTGTATTCTGAGTACGTTATACATACAGGGCTCTGCATAAGTAAGTACACCCCGATATTATTAGTATACTATATATACAGCGCTCAGCATAAGTGAGTACACCCCCCTGTATTCTGAGTATGTTACACATACAGGGCTCAGCATAAGTGAGTACACCCCCCTGTATTCTGAGTACGTTATACATACAGGGCTCAGCATAAGTGAGTACACCCCCCTGTATTCTGAGTACGTTATACATACAGGGCTCTGCATAAGTAAGTACACCCCGATATTATTAGTATACTATATATACAGCGCTCAGCATAAGTGAGTACACCCCCCTGTATTCTGAGTATGTTACACATACAGGGCTCAGCATAAGTGAGTACACCCCCCTGTATTCTGAGTACGTTATACATACAGGGCTCAGCATAAGTGAGTACACCCCCCTGTATTCTGAGTACGTTATACATACAGGGCTCTGCATAAGTGAGTACACCCCCCTGTATTCTGAGTACGTTATACATACAGGGCTCTGCATAAGTGAGTACACCCCCCTGTATTCTGAGTACGTTATACATACAGGGCTCTGCATAAGTAAGTACACCCCGATATTATTAGTATACTATATATACAGCGCTCAGCATAAGTGAGTACACCCCCCTGTATTCTGAGTATGTTACACATACAGGGCTCAGCATAAGTGAGTACACCCCCCTGTATTCTGAGTACGTTATACATACAGGGCTCAGCATAAGTGAGTACACCCCCCTGTATTCTGAGTACGTTATACATACAGGGCTCAGCATAAGTGAGTATACCCCCCTGTATTCTGAGTACGTTATACATACAGGGCTCAGCATAAGTGAGTACACCCCCCTGTATTCTGAGTACGTTATACAAACAGGGCTCAGCATAAGTGAGTACACCCCCCCGTATTCTGAGTACGTTACACATACAGGGCTCTGCATAAGTGAGTACACCCCCCTGTATTCTGAGTACGTTACACATACAGGGCTCTGCATAAGTGAGTACACCCCCCTGTATTCTGAGTACGTTATACATACAGGGCTCTGCATAAGTAAGTACACCCCGATATTATTAGTATACTATATATACAGCGCTCAGCATAAGTGAGTACACCCCCCTGTATTCTGAGTATGTTACACATACAGGGCTCAGCATAAGTGAGTACACCCCCCTGTATTCTGAGTACGTTATACATACAGGGCTCAGCATAAGTGAGTACACCCCCCTGTATTCTGAGTACGTTATACATACAGGGCTCTGCATAAGTAAGTACACCCCGATATTATTAGTATACTATATATACAGCGCTCAGCATAAGTGAGTACACCCCCCTGTATTCTGAGTATGTTACACATACAGGGCTCAGCATAAGTGAGTACACCCCCCTGTATTCTGAGTACGTTATACATACAGGGCTCAGCATAAGTGAGTACACCCCCCTGTATTCTGAGTACGTTATACATACAGGGCTCTGCATAAGTGAGTACACCCCCCTGTATTCTGAGTACGTTATACATACAGGGCTCTGCATAAGTGAGTACACCCCCCTGTATTCTGAGTACGTTATACATACAGGGCTCTGCATAAGTAAGTACACCCCGATATTATTAGTATACTATATATACAGCGCTCAGCATAAGTGAGTACACCCCCCTGTATTCTGAGTATGTTACACATACAGGGCTCAGCATAAGTGAGTACACCCCCCTGTATTCTGAGTACGTTATACATACAGGGCTCAGCATAAGTGAGTACACCCCCCTGTATTCTGAGTACGTTATACATACAGGGCTCTGCATAAGTGAGTACACCCCCCTGTATTCTGAGTATGTTACACATACAGGGCTCAGCATAAGTGAGTACACCCCCCTGTATTCTGAGTACGTTATACATACAGGGCTCTGCATAAGTGAGTACACCCCCCTGTATTCTGAGTATGTTACACATACAGGGCTCAGTATAAGTGAGTACACCCCCCTGTATTCTGAGTACGTTATACATACAGGGCTCTGCATAAGTGAGTACACCCCCCTGTATTCTGAGTACGTTATACATACAGGGCTCTGCATAAGTAAGTACACCCCGATATTATTAGTATACTATATATACAGCGCTCAGCATAAGTGAGTACACCCCCCTGTATTCTGAGTATGTTACACATACAGGGCTCAGCATAAGTGAGTACACCCCCCTGTATTCTGAGTACGTTATACATACAGGGCTCAGCATAAGTGAGTACACCCCCCTGTATTCTGAGTACGTTATACATACAGGGCTCTGCATAAGTAAGTACACCCCGATATTATTAGTATACTATATATACAGCGCTCAGCATAAGTGAGTACACCCCCCTGTATTCTGAGTATGTTACACATACAGGGCTCAGCATAAGTGAGTACACCCCCCTGTATTCTGAGTACGTTATACATACAGGGCTCAGCATAAGTGAGTACACCCCCCTGTATTCTGAGTACGTTATACATACAGGGCTCTGCATAAGTGAGTACACCCCCCTGTATTCTGAGTACGTTATACATACAGGGCTCTGCATAAGTGAGTACACCCCCCTGTATTCTGAGTACGTTATACATACAGGGCTCTGCATAAGTAAGTACACCCCGATATTATTAGTATACTATATATACAGCGCTCAGCATAAGTGAGTACACCCCCCTGTATTCTGAGTATGTTACACATACAGGGCTCAGCATAAGTGAGTACACCCCCCTGTATTCTGAGTACGTTATACATACAGGGCTCAGCATAAGTGAGTACACCCCCCTGTATTCTGAGTACGTTATACATACAGGGCTCTGCATAAGTGAGTACACCCCCCTGTATTCTGAGTATGTTACACATACAGGGCTCAGCATAAGTGAGTACACCCCCCTGTATTCTGAGTACGTTATACATACAGGGCTCTGCATAAGTGAGTACACCCCCCTGTATTCTGAGTATGTTACACATACAGGGCTCAGTATAAGTGAGTACACCCCCCTGTATTCTGAGTACGTTATACATACAGGGCTCTGCATAAGTGAGTACACCCCCCTGTATTCTGAGTATGTTACACATACAGGGCTCAGCATAAGTGAGTACACCCCCCTGTATTCTGAGTACGTTATACATACAGGGCTCTGCATAAGTGAGTACACCCCCCTGTATTCTGAGTACGTTATACATACAGGGCTCAGCATAAGTGAGTACACCCCCCTGTATTCTGAGTACGTTATACATACAGGGCTCAGCATAAGTGAGTACACCCCCCTGTATTCTGAGTACGTTATACATACAGTGCTCAGCATAAGTGAGTACACCCCCCTGTATTCTGAGTACGTTATACATACAGGGCTCTGCATAAGTGAGTACACCCCCCTGTATTCTGAGTACGTTATACATACAGGGCTCTGCATAAGTGAGTACACCCCCATATTATTAGTATACTATATATACAGGGCTCAGCATAAGTGAGTACACCCCCCTGCATTCTGAGTATGTTACACATACAGGGCTCAGCATAAGTGAGTACACCCCCCTGTATTCTGAGTACGTTATACATACAGGGCTCAGTATAAGTGAGTACACCCCCCTGTATTCTGAGTACGTTATACATACAAGGCTCAGTATAAGTGAGTACACCCCCCTGTATTCTGAGTACGTTATACATACAGGGCTCTGCATAAGTAAGTACACCCCCATATTATTAGTATACTATATATACAGGGCTCAGCATAAGTGAGTACACCCCCCTGTATTCTGAGTATGTTACACATACAGGGCTCAGCATAAGTGAGTACACCCCCCTGTATTCTGAGTACGTTATACATACAGGGCTCTGCATAAGTGAGTACACCCCCCTGTATTCTGAGAACGTTATACATACAGGGCTCTGCATAAGTGAGTACACCCCCCTGTATTCTGAGTACGTTATACATACAGGGCTCTGCATAAGTGAGTACACCCCCCTGTATTCTGAGTACGTTACACATACAGGGCTCTGCATAAGTGAGTACACCCCCATATTATTAGTATGTTATATATACAGCGCTCAGCATAAGTGAGTACACCCCCCTGTATTCTGAGTACGTTACACATACAGGGCTCTGCATAAGTGAGTACACCCCCATATTATTAGTATGTTATATATACAGCGCTCAGCATAAGTGAGTACACCCCCCTGTATTCTGAGTATGTTACACATACAGGGCTCAGTATAAGTGAGTACACCCCCCTGTATTCTGAGTACGTTATACATACAGGGCTCTGCATAAGTGAGTACACCCCCCTGTATTCTGAGTACGTTACACATACAGGGCTCTGCATAAGTGAGTACACCCCCCTGTATTCTGAGAACGTTATACATACAGGGCTCTGCATAAGTGAGTACACCCCCCTGTATTCTGAGTATGTTATACATACAGGGCTCTGCATAAGTGAGTACACCCCCCTGTATTCTGAGTATGTTACACATACAGGGCTCAGTATAAGTGAGTACACCCCCCTGTATTCTGAGTATGTTACACATACAGGGCTCAGTATAAGTGAGTACACCCCCCTGTATTCTGAGTACGTTACACATACAGGGCTCTGCATAAGTGAGTACACCCCCCTGTATTCTGAGTACGTTACACATACAGGGCTCTGCATAAGTGAGTACACCCCCCTGTATTCTGAGTACGTTATACATACAGGGCTCTGCATAAGTGAGTACACCCCCCTGTATTCTGAGTATGTTATACATACAGGGCTCTGCATAAGTGAGTACACCCCCCTGTATTCTGAGTACGTTATACATACAGGGCTCAGTATAAGTGAGTACACCCCCCTGTATTCTGAGTACGTTATACATACAGGGCTCTGCATAAGTGAGTACACCCCCCTGTATTCTGAGTACGTTACACATACAGGGCTCTGCATAAGTGAGTACACCCCCTTGTATTCTGAGTACGTTATACATACAGGGCTCAGTATAAGTGAGTACACCCCCCTGTATTCTGAGTATGTTACACATACAGGGCTCTGCATAAGTGAGTACACCCCCCTGTATTCTGAGTATGTTACACATACAGGGCTCAGTATAAGTGAGTACACCCCCCTGTATTCTGAGTACGTTACACATACAGGGCTCTGCATAAGTGAGTACACCCCCCTATATTCTGAGTATGTTACACATACAGGGCTCAGTATAAGTGAGTATACCCCCCTGTATTCTGAGTACGTTATACATACAGGGCTCAGCATAAGTGAGTACACCCCCCTGTATTCTGAGTACGTTATACAAACAGGGCTCAGCATAAGTGAGTACACCCCCCCGTATTCTGAGTACGTTACACATACAGGGCTCTGCATAAGTGAGTACACCCCCCTGTATTCTGAGTACGTTACACATACAGGGCTCTGCATAAGTGAGTACACCCCCCTGTATTCTGAGTACGTTATACATACAGGGCTCTGCATAAGTAAGTACACCCCGATATTATTAGTATACTATATATACAGCGCTCAGCATAAGTGAGTACACCCCCCTGTATTCTGAGTATGTTACACATACAGGGCTCAGCATAAGTGAGTACACCCCCCTGTATTCTGAGTACGTTATACATACAGGGCTCAGCATAAGTGAGTACACCCCCCTGTATTCTGAGTACGTTATACATACAGGGCTCTGCATAAGTAAGTACACCCCGATATTATTAGTATACTATATATACAGCGCTCAGCATAAGTGAGTACACCCCCCTGTATTCTGAGTATGTTACACATACAGGGCTCAGCATAAGTGAGTACACCCCCCTGTATTCTGAGTACGTTATACATACAGGGCTCAGCATAAGTGAGTACACCCCCCTGTATTCTGAGTACGTTATACATACAGGGCTCTGCATAAGTGAGTACACCCCCCTGTATTCTGAGTACGTTATACATACAGGGCTCTGCATAAGTGAGTACACCCCCCTGTATTCTGAGTACGTTATACATACAGGGCTCTGCATAAGTAAGTACACCCCGATATTATTAGTATACTATATATACAGCGCTCAGCATAAGTGAGTACACCCCCCTGTATTCTGAGTATGTTACACATACAGGGCTCAGCATAAGTGAGTACACCCCCCTGTATTCTGAGTACGTTATACATACAGGGCTCAGCATAAGTGAGTACACCCCCCTGTATTCTGAGTACGTTATACATACAGGGCTCTGCATAAGTGAGTACACCCCCCTGTATTCTGAGTATGTTACACATACAGGGCTCAGCATAAGTGAGTACACCCCCCTGTATTCTGAGTACGTTATACATACAGGGCTCTGCATAAGTGAGTACACCCCCCTGTATTCTGAGTATGTTACACATACAGGGCTCAGTATAAGTGAGTACACCCCCCTGTATTCTGAGTACGTTATACATACAGGGCTCTGCATAAGTGAGTACACCCCCCTGTATTCTGAGTATGTTACACATACAGGGCTCAGCATAAGTGAGTACACCCCCCTGTATTCTGAGTACGTTATACATACAGGGCTCTGCATAAGTGAGTACACCCCCCTGTATTCTGAGTACGTTATACATACAGGGCTCAGCATAAGTGAGTACACCCCCCTGTATTCTGAGTACGTTATACATACAGGGCTCAGCATAAGTGAGTACACCCCCCTGTATTCTGAGTACGTTATACATACAGTGCTCAGCATAAGTGAGTACACCCCCCTGTATTCTGAGTACGTTATACATACAGGGCTCTGCATAAGTGAGTACACCCCCCTGTATTCTGAGTACGTTATACATACAGGGCTCTGCATAAGTGAGTACACCCCCATATTATTAGTATACTATATATACAGGGCTCAGCATAAGTGAGTACACCCCCCTGTATTCTGAGTATGTTACACATACAGGGCTCAGCATAAGTGAGTACACCCCCCTGTATTCTGAGTACGTTATACATACAGGGCTCAGTATAAGTGAGTACACCCCCCTGTATTCTGAGTACGTTATACATACAAGGCTCAGTATAAGTGAGTACACCCCCCTGTATTCTGAGTACGTTATACATACAGGGCTCTGCATAAGTAAGTACACCCCCATATTATTAGTATACTATATATACAGGGCTCAGCATAAGTGAGTACACCCCCCTGTATTCTGAGTATGTTACACATACAGGGCTCAGCATAAGTGAGTACACCCCCCTGTATTCTGAGTACGTTATACATACAGGGCTCTGCATAAGTGAGTACACCCCCCTGTATTCTGAGAACGTTATACATACAGGGCTCTGCATAAGTGAGTACACCCCCCTGTATTCTGAGTACGTTATACATACAGGGCTCTGCATAAGTGAGTACACCCCCCTGTATTCTGAGTACGTTACACATACAGGGCTCTGCATAAGTGAGTACACCCCCATATTATTAGTATGTTATATATACAGCGCTCAGCATAAGTGAGTACACCCCCCTGTATTCTGAGTACGTTACACATACAGGGCTCTGCATAAGTGAGTACACCCCCATATTATTAGTATGTTATATATACAGCGCTCAGCATAAGTGAGTACACCCCCCTGTATTCTGAGTACGTTATACATACAGGGCTCAGCATAAGTGAGTACACCCCCCTGTATTCTGAGTACGTTATACATACAGGGCTCTGCATAAGTGAGTACACCCCCCTGTATTCTGAGTATGTTACACATACAGGGCTCAGCATAAGTGAGTACACCCCCCTGTATTCTGAGTACGTTATACATACAGGGCTCTGCATAAGTGAGTACACCCCCCTGTATTCTGAGTATGTTACACATACAGGGCTCAGTATAAGTGAGTACACCCCCCTGTATTCTGAGTACGTTATACATACAGGGCTCTGCATAAGTGAGTACACCCCCCTGTATTCTGAGTATGTTACACATACAGGGCTCAGCATAAGTGAGTACACCCCCCTGTATTCTGAGTACGTTATACATACAGGGCTCTGCATAAGTGAGTACACCCCCCTGTATTCTGAGTACGTTATACATACAGGGCTCAGCATAAGTGAGTACACCCCCCTGTATTCTGAGTACGTTATACATACAGGGCTCAGCATAAGTGAGTACACCCCCCTGTATTCTGAGTACGTTATACATACAGGGCTCAGCATAAGTGAGTACACCCCCCTGTATTCTGAGTACGTTATACATACAGGGCTCTGCATAAGTAAGTACACCCCCATATTATTAGTATACTATATATACAGGGCTCAGCATAAGTGAGTACACCCCCCTGTATTCTGAGTATGTTACACATACAGGGCTCAGCATAAGTGAGTACACCCCCCTGTATTCTGAGTACGTTATACATACAGGGCTCTGCATAAGTGAGTACACCCCCCTGTATTCTGAGAACGTTATACATACAGGGCTCTGCATAAGTGAGTACACCCCCCTGTATTCTGAGTACGTTATACATACAGGGCTCTGCATAAGTGAGTACACCCCCCTGTATTCTGAGTACATTATACATACAGGGCTCTGCATAAGTGAGTACACCCCCCTGTATTCTGAGTATGTTACACATACAGGGCTCAGCACAAGTGAGTACACCCCCCTGTATTCTGAGTACGTTATACATACAGGGCTCAGCATAAGTGAGTACACCCCCATGTATTCTGAGTATGTTACACATACAGGGCTCTGCATAAGTGAGTACACCCCCCTGTATTCTGAGTACGTTATACATACAGGGCTCAGTATAAGTGAGTACACCCCCCTGTATTCTGAGTATGTTACACAAACAGGGCTCTGCATAAGTGAGTACACCCCCCTGTATTCTGAGTATGTTACACATACAGGGCTCAGTATAAGTGAGTACACCCCCCTGTATTCTGAGTACGTTACACATACAGGGCTCTGCATAAGTGAGTACACCCCCCTGTATTCTGAGTATGTTACACATACAGGGCTCAGTATAAGTGAGTACACCCCCCTGTATTCTGAGTACGTTATACATACAGGGCTCAGTATAAGTGAGTACACCCCCCTGTATTCTGAGTACGTTATACATACAGGGCTCAGCATAAGTGAGTACACCCCCCCGTATTCTGAGTACGTTACACATACAGGGCTCTGCATAAGTGAGTACACCCCCCTGTATTCTGAGTACGTTACACATACAGGGCTCTGCATAAGTGAGTACACCACCCTGTATTCGGAGTACGTTATACATACAGGGCTCTGCATAAGTAAGTACACCCCGATATTATTAGTATACTATATATACAGCGCTCAGCATAAGTGAGTACACCCCCCTGTATTCTGAGTATGTTACACATACAGGGCTCAGCATAAGTGAGTACACCCCCCTGTATTCTGAGTACGTTATACATACAGGGCTCAGCATAAGTGAGTACACCCCCCTGTATTCTGAGTACGTTATACATACAGGGCTCTGCATAAGTGAGTACACCCCCCTGTATTCTGAGTATGTTACACATACAGGGCTCAGCATAAGTGAGTACACCCCCCTGTATTCTGAGTACGTTATACATACAGGGCTCTGCATAAGTGAGTACACCCCCCTGTATTCTGAGTATGTTACACATACAGGGCTCAGTATAAGTGAGTACACCCCCCTGTATTCTGAGTACGTTATACATACAGGGCTCTGCATAAGTGAGTACACCCCCCTGTATTCTGAGTATGTTACACATACAGGGCTCAGCATAAGTGAGTACACCCCCCTGTATTCTGAGTACGTTATACATACAGGGCTCTGCATAAGTGAGTACACCCCCCTGTATTCTGAGTACGTTATACATACAGGGCTCAGCATAAGTGAGTACACCCCCCTGTATTCTGAGTACGTTATACATACAGGGCTCAGCATAAGTGAGTACACCCCCCTGTATTCTGAGTACGTTATACATACAGGGCTCAGCATAAGTGAGTACACCCCCCTGTATTCTGAGTACGTTATACATACAGGGCTCTGCATAAGTGAGTACACCCCCCTGTATTCTGAGTACATTATACATACAGGGCTCTGCATAAGTGAGTACACCCCCATATTATTAGTATACTATATATACAGGGCTCAGCATAAGTGAGTACACCCCCCTGTATTCTGAGTATGTTACACATACGGGGCTCAGCATAAGTGAGTACACCCCCCTGTATTCTGAGTACGTTATACATACAGGGCTCTGCATAAGTGAGTACACCCCCCTGTATTCTGAGTACGTTATACATACAGGGCTCAGCATAAGTGAGTACACCCCCCTGTATTCTGAGTACGTTATACATACAGGGCTCAGCATAAGTGAGTACACCCCCCTGTATTCTGAGTATGTTATACATACAGGGCTCTGCATAAGTAAGTACACCCCCATATTATTAGTATACTATATATACAGTGCTCAGCATAAGTGAGTACACCCCCCTGTATTCTGAGTACGTTATACATACAGGGCTCTGCATAAGTGAGTACACCCCCCTGTATTCTGAGTACGTTATACATACAGGGCTCAGCATAAGTGAGTACACCCCCCTGTATTCTGAGTACGTTATACATACAGGGCTCAGCATAAGTGAGTACACCCCCCTGTATTCTGAGTACGTTATACATACAGGGCTCAGCATAAGTGAGTACACCCCCCTGTATTCTGAGTACGTTATACATACAGGGCTCTGCATAAGTAAGTACACCCCCATATTATTAGTATACTATATATACAGGGCTCAGCATAAGTGAGTACACCCCTGTATTATCAGTACATTATATATACAGCGCTCAGTATAAGTGAGTACACCCCTGTATTATCAGTACATTATATATACAGGGCTCAGTATAAGTGAGTACACCCCTGTATTATCAGTACATTATATATACAGCGCTCAGTATAAGTGAGTACACCCCTGTATTATCAGTACATTATATATACAGCGCTCAGTATAAGTGAGTACACCCCCCTGTATTCTGAGTACGTTATACATACAGGGCTCTGCATAAGTGAGTACACCCCCCTGTATTCTGAGAACGTTATACATACAGGGCTCTGCATAAGTGAGTACACCCCTGTATTATCAGTACATTATATATACAGCACTCAGTATAAGTGAGTACACCCCTGTATTATCAGTACATTATATATACAGGGATCAGTATAAGTGAGTACACCCCCCTGTATTCTGAGTATGTTACACATACAGGGCTCAGCATAAGTGAGTACAACCCCCTGTATTCTGAGTACGTTATACATACAGGGCTCTGCATAAGTGAGTACACCCCCCTGTATTCTGAGAACGTTATACATACAGGGCTCTGCATAAGTAAGTACACCCCCATATTATTAGTATACTATATATACAGGGCTCAGCATAACTGAGTACACCCCTGTATTATCAGTACATTATATATACAGCGCTCAGTATAAGTGAGTACACCCCTGTATTATCAGTACATTATATATACAGGGCTCAGTATAAGTGAGTACACCCCTGTATTATCAGTACATTATATATACAGCGCTCAGTATAAGTGAGTACACCCCTGTATTATCAGTACATTATATATACAGCGCTCAGTATAAGTGAGTACACCCCCCTGTATTCTGAGTACGTTATACATACAGGGCTCTGCATAAGTGAGTACACCCCCCTGTATTCTGAGAACGTTATACATACAGGGCTCTGCATAAGTGAGTACACCCCTGTATTATCAGTACATTATATATACAGCGCTCAGTATAAGTGAGTACACCCCTGTATTATCAGTACATTATATATACAGGGATCAGTATAAGTGAGTACACCCCCCTGTATTCTGAGTATGTTACACATACAGGGCTCAGCATAAGTGAGTACACCCCCCTGTATTCTGAGTACGTTATACATACAGGGCTCTGCATAAGTGAGTACACCCCCCTGTATTCTGAGAACGTTATACATACAGGGCTCTGCATAAGTGAGTACACCCCCCTGTATTCTGAGTACGTTATACATACAGGGCTCTGCATAAGTGAGTACACCCCCCTGTATTCTGAGTACGTTACACATACAGGGCTCTGCATAAGTGAGTACACCCCCCTGTATTCTGAGTATGTTACACATACAGGGCTCAGCATAAGTGAGTACACCCCCCTGTATTCTGAGTACGTTATACATACAGGGCTCAGCATAAGTGAGTACACCCCCCTGTATTCTGAGTATGTTACACATACAGGGCTCAGCATAAGTGAGTACACCCCCCTGTATTCTGAGTACGTTATACATACAGGGCTCAGTATAAGTGAGTACACCCCCCTGTATTATCAGTACATTATATATACAGGGCTCAGTATAAGTGAGTACACCCCTGTATTATCAGTACATTATATATACAGTGCTCAGCATAAGTGAGTACACCCCCCTGTATTCTGAGTACGTTATACATACAGGGCTCTGCATAAGTGAGTACACCCCCCTGTATTCTGAGTACGTTATACATACAGGGCTCTGCATAAGTGAGTACACCCCCCTGTACTCTGAGTACCTTATACATACAAGGCTCTGCATAAGTGAGTACACCCCCCTGTATTCTGAGTACGTTATACATACAGGGCTCAGTATAAGTGAGTACACCCCCCTGTATTCTGAGTACGTTACACATACAGGGCTCAGCATAAGTGAGTACACCCCCCTGTATTCTGAGTACGTTATACATACAGGGCTCAGCATAAGTGAGTACACCCCCCTGTATTCTGAGTACGTTATACATACAGGGCTCTGCATAAGTGAGTACACCCCCCTGTATTCTAAGTATGTTACACATACAGGGCTCAGCATAAGTGAGTACACCCCCCTGTATTCTGAGTACGTTATACATACAGGGCTCTGCATAAGTGAGTACACCCCCCTGTATTCTGAGTATGTTACACATACAGGGCTCAGTATAAGTGAGTACACCCCCCTGTATTCTGAGTACGTTATACATACAGGGCTCTGCATAAGTGAGTACACCCCCCTGTATTCTGAGTACGTTACACATACAGGGCTCTGCATAAGTGAGTACACCCCCCTGTATTCTGAGAACGTTATACATACAGGGCTCTGCATAAGTGAGTACACCCCCCTGTATTCTGAGTATGTTATACATACAGGGCTCTGCATAAGTGAGTACACCCCCCTGTATTCTGAGTATGTTACACATACAGGGCTCAGTATAAGTGAGTACACCCCCCTGTATTCTGAGTATGTTACACATACAGGGCTCAGTATAAGTGAGTACACCCCCCTGTATTCTGAGTACGTTACACATACAGGGCTCTGCATAAGTGAGTACACCCCCCTGTATTCTGAGTACGTTACACATACAGGGCTCTGCATAAGTGAGTACACCCCCCTGTATTCTGAGTACGTTATACATACAGGGCTCTGCATAAGTGAGTACACCCCCCTGTATTCTGAGTATGTTATACATACAGGGCTCTGCATAAGTGAGTACACCCCCCTGTATTCTGAGTACGTTATACATACAGGGCTCAGTATAAGTGAGTACACCCCCCTGTATTCTGAGTACGTTATACATACAGGGCTCTGCATAAGTGAGTACACCCCCCTGTATTCTGAGTACGTTACACATACAGGGCTCTGCATAAGTGAGTACACCCCCCTGTATTCTGAGTACGTTATACATACAGGGCTCAGTATAAGTGAGTACACCCCCCTGTATTCTGAGTATGTTACACATACAGGGCTCTGCATAAGTGAGTACACCCCCCTGTATTCTGAGTATGTTACACATACAGGGCTCAGTATAAGTGAGTACACCCCCCTGTATTCTGAGTACGTTACACATACAGGGCTCTGCATAAGTGAGTACACCCCCCTATATTCTGAGTATGTTACACATACAGGGCTCAGTATAAGTGAGTATACCCCCCTGTATTCTGAGTACGTTATACATACAGGGCTCAGCATAAGTGAGTACACCCCCCTGTATTCTGAGTACGTTATACAAACAGGGCTCAGCATAAGTGAGTACACCCCCCCGTATTCTGAGTACGTTACACATACAGGGCTCTGCATAAGTGAGTACACCCCCCTGTATTCTGAGTACGTTACACATACAGGGCTCTGCATAAGTGAGTACACCCCCCTGTATTCTGAGTACGTTATACATACAGGGCTCTGCATAAGTAAGTACACCCCGATATTATTAGTATACTATATATACAGCGCTCAGCATAAGTGAGTACACCCCCCTGTATTCTGAGTATGTTACACATACAGGGCTCAGCATAAGTGAGTACACCCCCCTGTATTCTGAGTACGTTATACATACAGGGCTCAGCATAAGTGAGTACACCCCCCTGTATTCTGAGTACGTTATACATACAGGGCTCTGCATAAGTAAGTACACCCCGATATTATTAGTATACTATATATACAGCGCTCAGCATAAGTGAGTACACCCCCCTGTATTCTGAGTATGTTACACATACAGGGCTCAGCATAAGTGAGTACACCCCCCTGTATTCTGAGTACGTTATACATACAGGGCTCAGCATAAGTGAGTACACCCCCCTGTATTCTGAGTACGTTATACATACAGTGCTCAGCATAAGTGAGTACACCCCCCTGTATTCTGAGTACGTTATACATACAGGGCTCTGCATAAGTGAGTACACCCCCCTGTATTCTGAGTACGTTATACATACAGGGCTCTGCATAAGTGAGTACACCCCCATATTATTAGTATACTATATATACAGGGCTCAGCATAAGTGAGTACACCCCCCTGTATTCTGAGTATGTTACACATACAGGGCTCAGCATAAGTGAGTACACCCCCCTGTATTCTGAGTACGTTATACATACAGGGCTCTGCATAAGTGAGTACACCCCCCTGTATTCTGAGTATGTTACACATACAGGGCTCAGCATAAGTGAGTACACCCCCCTGTATTCTGAGTACGTTATACATACAGGGCTCTGCATAAGTGAGTACACCCCCCTGTATTCTGAGTATGTTACACATACAGGGCTCAGTATAAGTGAGTACACCCCCCTGTATTCTGAGTACGTTATACATACAGGGCTCTGCATAAGTGAGTACACCCCCCTGTATTCTGAGTATGTTACACATACAGGGCTCAGCATAAGTGAGTACACCCCCCTGTATTCTGAGTACGTTATACATACAGGGCTCTGCATAAGTGAGTACACCCCCCTGTATTATCAGTACATTATATATACAGCGCTCAGTATAAGTGAGTACACCCCCCTGTATTCTGAGTACGTTATACATACAGGGCTCTGCATAAGTGAGTACACCCCCCTGTATTCTGAGAACGTTATACATACAGGGCTCTGCATAAGTGAGTACACCCCTGTATTATCAGTACATTATATATACAGCACTCAGTATAAGTGAGTACACCCCTGTATTATCAGTACATTATATATACAGGGATCAGTATAAGTGAGTACACCCCCCTGTATTCTGAGTATGTTATACATACAGGGCTCTGCATAAGTGAGTACAACCCCCTGTATTCTGAGTACGTTATACATACAGGGCTCTGCATAAGTGAGTACACCCCCCTGTATTCTGAGAACGTTATACATACAGGGCTCTGCATAAGTAAGTACACCCCCATATTATTAGTATACTATATATACAGGGCTCAGCATAACTGAGTACACCCCTGTATTATCAGTACATTATATATACAGCGCTCAGTATAAGTGAGTACACCCCTGTATTATCAGTACATTATATATACAGGGCTCAGTATAAGTGAGTACACCCCTGTATTATCAGTACATTATATATACAGCGCTCAGTATAAGTGAGTACACCCCTGTATTATCAGTACATTATATATACAGCGCTCAGTATAAGTGAGTACACCCCCCTGTATTCTGAGTACGTTATACATACAGGGCTCTGCATAAGTGAGTACACCCCCCTGTATTCTGAGAACGTTATACATACAGGGCTCTGCATAAGTGAGTACACCCCTGTATTATCAGTACATTATATATACAGCGCTCAGTATAAGTGAGTACACCCCTGTATTATCAGTACATTATATATACAGGGATCAGTATAAGTGAGTACACCCCCCTGTATTCTGAGTATGTTACACATACAGGGCTCAGCATAAGTGAGTACACCCCCCTGTATTCTGAGTACGTTATACATACAGGGCTCTGCATAAGTGAGTACACCCCCCTGTATTCTGAGAACGTTATACATACAGGGCTCTGCATAAGTGAGTACACCCCCCTGTATTCTGAGTACGTTATACATACAGGGCTCTGCATAAGTGAGTACACCCCCCTGTATTCTGAGTACGTTACACATACAGGGCTCTGCATAAGTGAGTACACCCCCCTGTATTCTGAGTATGTTACACATACAGGGCTCAGCATAAGTGAGTACACCCCCCTGTATTCTGAGTACGTTATACATACAGGGCTCAGCATAAGTGAGTACACCCCCCTGTATTCTGAGTATGTTACACATACAGGGCTCAGCATAAGTGAGTACACCCCCCTGTATTCTGAGTACGTTATACATACAGGGCTCAGTATAAGTGAGTACACCCCCCTGTATTATCAGTACATTATATATACAGGGCTCAGTATAAGTGAGTACACCCCTGTATTATCAGTACATTATATATACAGTGCTCAGCATAAGTGAGTACACCCCCCTGTATTCTGAGTACGTTATACATACAGGGCTCTGCATAAGTGAGTACACCCCCCTGTATTCTGAGTACGTTATACATACAGGGCTCTGCATAAGTGAGTACACCCCCCTGTACTCTGAGTACCTTATACATACAAGGCTCTGCATAAGTGAGTACACCCCCCTGTATTCTGAGTACGTTATACATACAGGGCTCAGTATAAGTGAGTACAACCCCCTGTATTCTGAGTACGTTACACATACAGGGCTCAGCATAAGTGAGTACACCCCCCTGTATTCTGAGTACGTTATACATACAGGGCTCAGCATAAGTGAGTACACCCCCCTGTATTCTGAGTACGTTATACATACAGGGCTCTGCATAAGTGAGTACACCCCCCTGTATTCTAAGTATGTTACACATACAGGGCTCAGCATAAGTGAGTACACCCCCCTGTATTCTGAGTACGTTATACATACAGGGCTCTGCATAAGTGAGTACACCCCCCTGTATTCTGAGTATGTTACACATACAGGGCTCAGTATAAGTGAGTACACCCCCCTGTATTCTGAGTACGTTATACATACAGGGCTCTGCATAAGTGAGTACACCCCCCTGTATTCTGAGAACGTTATACATACAGGGCTCTGCATAAGTGAGTACACCCCCCTGTATTCTGAGTATGTTATACATACAGGGCTCTGCATAAGTGAGTACACCCCCCTGTATTCTGAGTATGTTACACATACAGGGCTCAGTATAAGTGAGTACACCCCCCTGTATTCTGAGTATGTTACACATACAGGGCTCAGTATAAGTGAGTACACCCCCCTGTATTCTGAGTACGTTACACATACAGGGCTCTGCATAAGTGAGTACACCCCCCTGTATTCTGAGTACGTTACACATACAGGGCTCTGCATAAGTGAGTACACCCCCCTGTATTCTGAGTACGTTATACATACAGGGCTCTGCATAAGTGAGTACACCCCCCTGTATTCTGAGTATGTTATACATACAGGGCTCTGCATAAGTGAGTACACCCCCCTGTATTCTGAGTACGTTATACATACAGGGCTCAGTATAAGTGAGTACACCCCCCTGTATTCTGAGTACGTTATACATACAGGGCTCTGCATAAGTGAGTACACCCCCCTGTATTCTGAGTACGTTACACATACAGGGCTCTGCATAAGTGAGTACACCCCCCTGTATTCTGAGTACGTTATACATACAGGGCTCAGTATAAGTGAGTACACCCCCCTGTATTCTGAGTATGTTACACATACAGGGCTCTGCATAAGTGAGTACACCCCCCTGTATTCTGAGTATGTTACACATACAGGGCTCAGTATAAGTGAGTACACCCCCCTGTATTCTGAGTACGTTACACATACAGGGCTCTGCATAAGTGAGTACACCCCCCTATATTCTGAGTATGTTACACATACAGGGCTCAGTATAAGTGAGTATACCCCCCTGTATTCTGAGTACGTTATACATACAGGGCTCAGCATAAGTGAGTACACCCCCCTGTATTCTGAGTACGTTATACAAACAGGGCTCAGCATAAGTGAGTACACCCCCCCGTATTCTGAGTACGTTACACATACAGGGCTCTGCATAAGTGAGTACACCCCCCTGTATTCTGAGTACGTTACACATACAGGGCTCTGCATAAGTGAGTACACCCCCCTGTATTCTGAGTACGTTATACATACAGGGCTCTGCATAAGTAAGTACACCCCGATATTATTAGTATACTATATATACAGCGCTCAGCATAAGTGAGTACACCCCCCTGTATTCTGAGTATGTTACACATACAGGGCTCAGCATAAGTGAGTACACCCCCCTGTATTCTGAGTACGTTATACATACAGGGCTCAGCATAAGTGAGTACACCCCCCTGTATTCTGAGTACGTTATACATACAGGGCTCTGCATAAGTAAGTACACCCCGATATTATTAGTATACTATATATACAGCGCTCAGCATAAGTGAGTACACCCCCCTGTATTCTGAGTATGTTACACATACAGGGCTCAGCATAAGTGAGTACACCCCCCTGTATTCTGAGTACGTTATACATACAGGGCTCAGCATAAGTGAGTACACCCCCCTGTATTCTGAGTACGTTATACATACAGTGCTCAGCATAAGTGAGTACACCCCCCTGTATTCTGAGTACGTTATACATACAGGGCTCTGCATAAGTGAGTACACCCCCCTGTATTCTGAGTACGTTATACATACAGGGCTCTGCATAAGTGAGTACACCCCCATATTATTAGTATACTATATATACAGGGCTCAGCATAAGTGAGTACACCCCCCTGTATTCTGAGTATGTTACACATACAGGGCTCAGCATAAGTGAGTACACCCCCCTGTATTCTGAGTACGTTATACATACAGGGCTCTGCATAAGTGAGTACACCCCCCTGTATTCTGAGTATGTTACACATACAGGGCTCAGCATAAGTGAGTACACCCCCCTGTATTCTGAGTACGTTATACATACAGGGCTCTGCATAAGTGAGTACACCCCCCTGTATTCTGAGTATGTTACACATACAGGGCTCAGTATAAGTGAGTACACCCCCCTGTATTCTGAGTACGTTATACATACAGGGCTCTGCATAAGTGAGTACACCCCCCTGTATTCTGAGTATGTTACACATACAGGGCTCAGCATAAGTGAGTACACCCCCCTGTATTCTGAGTATGTTATACATACAGGGCTCTGCATAAGTGAGTACACCCCCCTGTATTCTGAGTACGTTATACATACAGGGCTCAGCATAAGTGAGTACACCCCCCTGTATTCTGAGTACGTTATACATACAGGGCTCAGCATAAGTGAGTACACCCCCCTGTATTCTGAGTACGTTATACATACAGGGCTCAGCATAAGTGAGTACACCCCCCTGTATTCTGAGTACGTTATACATACAGGGCTCTGCATAAGTAAGTACACCCCCATATTATTAGTATACTATATATACAGGGCTCAGCATAAGTGAGTACACCCCCCTGTATTCTGAGTATGTTACACATACAGGGCTCAGCATAAGTGAGTACACCCCCCTGTATTCTGAGTACGTTATACATACAGGGCTCTGCATAAGTGAGTACACCCCCCTGTATTCTGAGAACGTTATACATACAGGGCTCTGCATAAGTGAGTACACCCCCCTGTATTCTGAGTACGTTATACATACAGGGCTCTGCATAAGTGAGTACACCCCCCTGTATTCTGAGTACATTATACATACAGGGCTCTGCATAAGTGAGTACACCCCCCTGTATTCTGAGTATGTTACACATACAGGGCTCAGCATAAGTGAGTACACCCCCCTGTATTCTGAGTACGTTATACATACAGGGCTCAGCATAAGTGAGTACACCCCCCTGTATTCTGAGTATGTTACACATACAGGGCTCAGCATAAGTGAGTACACCCCCCTGTATTCTGAGTACGTTATACATACAGGGCTCAGTATAAGTGAGTACACCCCCCTGTATTATCAGTACATTATATATACAGGGCTCAGTATAAGTGAGTACACCCCTGTATTATCAGTACATTATATATACAGTGCTCAGCATAAGTGAGTACACCCCCCTGTATTCTGAGTACGTTATACATACAGGGCTCTGCATAAGTGAGTACACCCCCCTGTATTCTGAGTACGTTATACATACAGGGCTCTGCATAAGTGAGTACACCCCCCTGTATTCTGAGTACGTTATACATACAAGGCTCTGCATAAGTGAGTACACCCCCCTGTATTCTGAGTACGTTATACATACAGGGCTCAGTATAAGTGAGTACACCCCCCTGTATTCTGAGTATGTTACACATACAGGGCTCAGTATAAGTGAGTACACCCCCCTGTATTCTGAGTACGTTATACATACAGGGCTCTGCATAAGTGAGTACACCCCCCTGTATTCTGAGTACGTTATACATACAGGGCTCAGTATAAGTGAGTACACCCCCCTGTATTCTGAGTACGTTACACATACAGGGCTCAGCATAAGTGAGTACACCCCCCTGTATTCTGAGTACGTTATACATACAGGGCTCTGCATAAGTGAGTACACCCCCCTGTATTCTGAGTACGTTATACATACAGGGCTCTGCATAAGTGAATACACCCCCCTGTATTCTGAGTACGTTATACATACAGGGCTCTGCATAAGTGAGTACACCCCCCTGTATTCTGAGTACGTTATACATACAGGGCTCTGCATAAGTGAATACACCCCCCTGTATTCTGAGTATGTTATACATACAGGGCTCAGCATAAGTGAGTACACCCCCATATTATTAGTATACTATATATACAGTGCTCAGCATAAGTGAGTACACCCCCCTGTATTCTGAGTACGCTATACATACAGGGCTCTGCATAAGTGAGTACACCCCCCTGTATTCTGAGTATGTTATACATACAGGGCTCAGCATAAGTGAGTACACCCCCCTGTATGATGAGTACGTTATACATACAGGGCTCTGCATAAGTGAGTACACCCCCCTGTATGATGAGTACGTTATACATACAGGGCTCTGCATAAGTGAGTACACCCCCCTGTATTCTGAGTACGTTATACATACAGGGCTCTGCATAAGTGCGTACACACCCCTGTATTCTGAGTACGTTATACATACAGGGCTCTGCATAAGTGAGTACACCCCCTGTATTCTGAGTACGTTATACATACAGGGCTCAGTATAAGTGAGTACACCCCCCTGTATTCTGAGTATGTTACACATACAGGGCTCAGTATAAGTGAGTACACCCCCCTGTATTCTGAGTACGTTATACATACAGGGCTCTGCATAAGTGAGTACACCCCCCTGTATTCTGAGTATGTTACACATACAGGGCTCTGCATAAGTGAGTACACCCCCCTGTATTCTGAGTATGTTACACATACAGGGCTCAGTATAAGTGAGTACACCCCCCTGTATTCTGAGTACGTTACACATACAGGGCTCTGCATAAGTGAGTACACCCCCCTGTATTCTGAGTATGTTACACATACAGGGCTCAGTATAAGTGAGTACACCCCCCTGTATTCTGAGTACGTTATACATACAGGGCTCAGTATAAGTGAGTACACCCCCCTGTATTCTGAGTACGTTATACATACAGGGCTCAGCATAAGTGAGTACACCCCCCCGTATTCTGAGTACGTTACACATACAGGGCTCAGCATAAGTGAGTACACCCCCCTGTATTCTGAGTACGTTATACATACAGGGCTCTGCATAAGTGAGTACACCCCCCTGTATTCTGAGTATGTTACACATACAGGGCTCAGCATAAGTGAGTACACCCCCCTGTATTCTGAGTACGTTATACATACAGGGCTCTGCATAAGTGAGTACACCCCCCTGTATTCTGAGTATGTTACACATACAGGGCTCAGTATAAGTGAGTACACCCCCCTGTATTCTGAGTACGTTATACATACAGGGCTCTGCATAAGTGAGTACACCCCCCTGTATTCTGAGTACGTTACACATACAGGGCTCTGCATAAGTGAGTACACCCCCCTGTATTCTGAGTACGTTATACATACAGGGCTCTGCATAAGTGAGTACATCCCCCTGTATTCTGAGTATGTTACACATACAGGGCTCTGCATAAGTGAGAACACCCCCCTGTATTCTGAGTACGTTATACATACAGGGCTCAGTATAAGTGAGTACACCCCCCTGTATTCTGAGTACGTTACACATACAGGGCTCTGCATAAGTGAGTACACCCCCCTGTATTCTGAGTACGTTACACATACAGGGCTCTGCATAAGTGAGTACACCCCCCTGTATTCTGAGTACGTTATACATACAGGGCTCTGCATAAGTGAGTACACCCCCCTGTATTCTGAGTATGTTATACATACAGGGCTCTGCATAAGTGAGTACACCCCCCTGTATTCTGAGTACGTTATACATACAGGGCTCAGTATAAGTGAGTACACCCCCCTGTATTCTGAGTACGTTATACATACAGGGCTCTGCATAAGTGAGTACACCCCCCTGTATTCTGAGTACGTTACACATACAGGGCTCTGCATAAGTGAGTACACCCCCCTGTATTCTGAGTACGTTATACATACAGGGCTCAGTATAAGTGAGTACACCCCCCTGTATTCTGAGTATGTTACACATACAGGGCTCTGCATAAGTGAGTACACCCCCCTGTATTCTGAGTATGTTACACATACAGGGCTCAGTATAAGTGAGTACACCCCCCTGTATTCTGAGTACGTTACACATACAGGGCTCTGCATAAGTGAGTACACCCCCCTGTATTCTGAGTATGTTACACATACAGGGCTCAGTATAAGTGAGTACACCCCCCTGTATTCTCAGTACGTTATACATACAGGGCTCAGTATAAGTGAGTACACCCCCCTGTATTCTGAGTACGTTATACATACAGGGCTCAGCATAAGTGAGTACACCCCCCCGTATTCTGAGTACGTTACACATACAGGGATCTGCATAAGTGAGTACACCCCCCTGTATTCTGAGTACGTTACACATACAGGGCTCTGCATAAGTGAGTACACCCCCCTGTATTCTGAGTACGTTATACATACAGGGCTCTGCATAAGTAAGTACACCCCGATATTATTAGTATACTATATATACAGCGCTCAGCATAAGTGAGTACACCCCCCTGTATTCTGAGTATGTTACACATACAGGGCTCAGCATAAGTGAGTACACCCCCCTGTATTCTGAGTACGTTATACATACAGGGCTCAGCATAAGTGAGTACACCCCCCTGTATTCTGAGTACGTTATACATACAGGGCTCTGCATAAGTGAGTACACCCCCCTGTATTCTGAGTATGTTACACATACAGGGCTCAGCATAAGTGAGTACACCCCCCTGTATTCTGAGTACGTTATACATACAGGGCTCAGCATAAGTGAGTACACCCCCCTGTATTCTGAGTACGTTATACATACAGGGCTCTGCATAAGTGAGTACACCCCCCTGTATTCTGAGTATGTTACACATACAGGGCTCAGCATAAGTGAGTACACCCCCCTGTATTCTGAGTACGTTATACATACAGGGCTCTGCATAAGTGAGTACACCCCCCTGTATTCTGAGTATGTTACACATACAGGGCTCAGTATAAGTGAGTACACCCCCCTGTATTCTGAGTACGTTATACATACAGGGCTCTGCATAAGTGAGTACACCCCCCTGTATTCTGAGTATGTTACACATACAGGGCTCAGCATAAGTGAGTAAACCCCCCTGTATTCTGAGTACGTTATACATACAGGGCTCTGCATAAGTGAGTACACCCCCCTGTATTCTGAGTACGTTATACATACAGGGCTCAGCATAAGTGAGTACACCCCCCTGTATTCTGAGTACGTTATACATACAGGGCTCAGCATAAGTGAGTACACCCCCCTGTATTCTGAGTACGTTATACATACAGGGCTCAGCATAAGTGAGTACACCCCCCTGTATTCTGAGTACGTTATACATACAGGGCTCTACATAAGTGAGTACACCCCCCTGTATTCTGAGTACGTTATACATACAGGGCTCTGCATAAGTGAGTACACCCCCATATTATTAGTATACTATATATACAGGGCTCAGCATAAGTGAGTACACCCCCCTGTATTCTGAGTATGTTACACATACAGGGCTCAGCATAAGTGAGTACACCCCCCTGTATTCTGAGTACGTTATACATACAGGGCTCAGTATAAGTGAGTACACCCCCCTGTATTCTGAGTACGTTATACATACAAGGCTCAGTATAAGTGAGTACACCCCCCTGTATTCTGAGTACGTTATACATACAGGGCTCTGCATAAGTAAGTACACCCCCATATTATTAGTATACTATATATACAGGGCTCAGCATAAGTGAGTACACCCCCCTGTATTCTGAGTATGTTACACATACAGGGCTCAGCATAAGTGAGTACACCCCCCTGTATTCTGAGTACGTTATACATACAGGGCTCTGCATAAGTGAGTACACCCCCCTGTATTCTGAGAACGTTATACATACAGGGCTCTGCATAAGTGAGTACACCCCCCTGTATTCTGAGTACGTTATACATACAGGGCTCTGCATAAGTGAGTACACCCCCCTGTATTCTGAGTATGTTACACATACAGGGCTCAGCATAAGTGAGTACACCCCCCTGTATTCTGAGTACGTTATACATACAGGGCTCAGCATAAGTGAGTACACCCCCCTGTATTCTGAGTATGTTACACATACAGGGCTCAGCATAAGTGAGTACACCCCCCTGTATTCTGAGTACGTTATACATACAGGGCTCAGTATAAGTGAGTACACCCCCCTGTATTATCAGTACATTATATATACAGGGCTCAGTATAAGTGAGTACACCCCTGTATTATCAGTACATTATATATACAGTGCTCAGCATAAGTGAGTACACCCCCCTGTATTCTGAGTACGTTATACATACAGGGCTCTGCATAAGTGAGTACACCCCCCTGTATTCTGAGTACGTTATACATACAGGGCTCTGCATAAGTGAGTACACCCCCCTGTATTCTGAGTACGTTATACATACAGGGCTCTGCATAAGTGAGTACATCCCCCTGTATTCTGAGTACATTATACATACAAGGCTCTGCATAAGTGAGTACACCCCCCTGTATTCTGAGTACGTTATACATACAGGGCTCAGTATAAGTGAGTACACCCCCCTGTATTCTGAGTATGTTACACATACAGGGCTCAGTATAAGTGAGTACACCCCCCTGTATTCTGAGTACGTTATACATACAGGGCTCTGCATAAGTGAGTACACCCCCCTGTATTCTGAGTACGTTATACATACAGGGCTCAGTATAAGTGAGTACACCCCCCTGTATTCTGAGTACGTTACACATACAGGGCTCAGCATAAGTGAGTACACCCCCCTGTATTCTGAGTACGTTATACATACAGGGCTCTGCATAAGTGAGTACACCCCCCTGTATTCTGAGTACGTTATACATACAGGGCTCTGCATAAGTGAGTACACCCCCCTGTATTCTGAGTACGTTATACATACAGGGCTCTGCATAAGTGAGTACACCCCCCTGTATTCTGAGTACGTTATACATACAGGGCTCTGCATAAGTGAGTACACCCCCCTGTATTCTGAGTACGTTATACATACAGGGCTCTGCATAAGTGAGTACACCCCCCTGTATTCTGAGTACGTTATACATACAGGGCTCAGCATAAGTGAGTACACCCCCATATTATTAGTATACTATATATACAGTACTCAGCATAAGTGAGTACACCCCCCTGTATTCTGAGTACGCTATACATACAGGGCTCTGCATAAGTGAGTACACCCCCCTGTATTCTGAGTATGTTATACATACAGGGCTCAGCATAAGTGAGTACACCCCCCTGTATGATGAGTACGTTATACATACAGGGCTCTGCATAAGTGAGTACACCCCCCTGTATTCTGAGTACGTTATACATACAGGGCTCTGCATAAGTGAGTACACCCCCCTGTATTCTGAGTACGTTATACATACAGGGCTCTGCATAAGTGAGTACACACCCCTGTATTCTGAGTACGTTATACATACAGGGCTCTGCATAAGTGAGTACACCCCCTGTATTCTGAGTACGTTATACATACAGGGCTCAGTATAAGTGAGTACACCCCCCTGTATTCTGAGTATGTTACACATACAGGGCTCAGTATAAGTGAGTACACCCCCCTGTATTCTGAGTACGTTATACATACAGGGCTCTGCATAAGTGAGTACACCCCCCTGTATTCTGAGTATGTTACACATACAGGGCTCTGCATAAGTGAGTACACCCCCCTGTATTCTGAGTATGTTACACATACAGGGCTCAGTATAAGTGAGTACACCCCCCTGTATTCTGAGTACGTTACACATACAGGGCTCTGCATAAGTGAGTACACCCCCCTGTATTCTGAGTATGTTACACATACAGGGCTCAGTATAAGTGAGTACACCCCCCTGTATTCTGAGTACGTTATACATACAGGGCTCAGTATAAGTGAGTACACCCCCCTGTATTCTGAGTATGTTACACATACAGGGCTCAGCATAAGTGAGTACACCCCCCTGTATTCTGAGTACGTTATACATACAGGGCTCTGCATAAGTGAGTACACCCCCCTGTATTCTGAGTACGTTATACATACAGGGCTCAGTATAAGTGAGTACACCCCCCTGTATTCTGAGTACGTTATACATACAGGGCTCAGCATAAGTGAGTACACCCCCCCGTATTCTGAGTACGTTACACATACAGGGCTCAGCATAAGTGAGTACACCCCCCTGTATTCTGAGTACGTTATACATACAGGGCTCTGCATAAGTGAGTACACCCCCCTGTATTCTGAGTACGTTATACATACAGGGCTCTGCATAAGTGAGTACACCCCCCTGTATTCTGAGTATGTTACACATACAGGGCTCTGCATAAGTGAGTACACCCCCCTGTATTCTGAGTACGTTACACATACAGGGCTCTGCATAAGTGAGTACACCCCCCTGTATTCTGAGTACGTTATACATACAGGGCTCTGCATAAGTAAGTACACCCCGATATTATTAGTATACTATATATACAGCGCTCAGCATAAGTGAGTACACCCCCCTGTATTCTGAGTATGTTACACATACAGGGCTCAGCATAAGTGAGTACACCCCCCCTGTATTCTGAGTACGTTATACATACAGGGCTCAGCATAAGTGAGTACACCCCCCTGTATTCTGAGTACGTTATACATACAGGGCTCTGCATAAGTGAGTACACCCCCCTGTATTCTGAGTATGTTACACATACAGGGCTCAGCATAAGTGAGTACACCCCCCTGTATTCTGAGTACGTTATACATACAGGGCTCTGCATAAGTGAGTACACCCCCCTGTATTCTGAGTATGTTACACATACAGGGCTCAGTATAAGTGAGTACACCCCCCTGTATTCTGAGTACGTTATACATACAGGGCTCTGCATAAGTGAGTACACCCCCCTGTATTCTGAGTATGTTACACATACAGGGCTCAGCATAAGTGAGTACACCCCCCTGTATTGTGAGTACGTTATACATACAGGGCTCTGCATAAGTGAGTACACCCCCCTGTATTCTGAGTACGTTATACATACAGGGCTCAGCATAAGTGAGTACACCCCCCTGTATTCTGAGTACGTTATACATACAGGGCTCAGCATAAGTGAGTACACCCCCCTGTATTCTGAGTACGTTATACATACAGGGCTCAGCATAAGTGAGTACACCCCCCTGTATTCTGAGTACGTTATACATACAGGGCTCTGCATAAGTAAGTACACCCCCATATTATTAGTATACTATATATACAGGGCTCAGCATAAGTGAGTACACCCCCCTGTATTCTGAGTATGTTACACATACAGGGCTCAGCATAAGTGAGTACACCCCCCTGTATTCTGAGTACGTTATACATACAGGGCTCTGCATAAGTGAGTACACCCCCCTGTATTCTGAGAACGTTATACATACAGGGCTCTGCATAAGTGAGTACACCCCCCTGTATTCTGAGTACGTTATACATACAGGGCTCTGCATAAGTGAGTACACCCCCCTGTATTCTGAGTACGTTATACATACAGGGCTCTGCATAAGTGAGTACACCCCCCTGTATTCTGAGTATGTTACACATACAGGGCTCAGCATAAGTGAGTACACCCCCCTGTATTCTGAGTACGTTATACATACAGGGCTCAGCATAAGTGAGTACACCCCCCTGTATTCTGAGTATGTTACACATACAGGGCTCAGCATAAGTGAGTACACCCCCCTGTATTCTGAGTACGTTATACATACAGGGCTCTGCATAAGTGAGTACACCCCCCTGTATTATCAGTACATTATATATACAGGGCTCAGTATAAGTGAGTACACCCCTGTATTATCAGTACATTATATATACAGGGCTCAGCATAAGTGAGTACACCCCCCTGTATTCTGAGTACGTTATACATACAGGGCTCTGCATAAGTGAGTACACCCCCCTGTATTCTGAGTACGTTATACATACAGGGCTCTGCATAAGTGAGTACACCCCCCTGTATTCTGAGTACGTTATACATACAGGGCTCTGCATAAGTGAGTACACCCCCCTGTATTCTGAGTATGTTACACATACAGGGCTCAGCATAAGTGAGTACACCCCCCTGTATTCTGAGTACGTTACACATACAGGGCTCAGTATAAGTGAGTACACCCCCCTGTATTCTGAGTACGTTACACATACAGGGCTCAGCATAAGTGAGTACACCCCCCTGTATTCTGAGTACGTTATACATACAGGGCTCTGCATAAGTGAGTACACCCCCCTGTATTCTGAGTACGTTATACATACAGGGCTCTGCATAAGTGAGTACACCCCCCTGTATTCTGAGTACGTTATACATACAGGGCTCTGCATAAGTGAGTACACCCCCCTGTATTCTGAGTACGTTATACATACAGGGCTCTGCATAAGTGAGTACACCCCCCTGTATTCTGAGTACGTTATACATACAGGGCTCTGCATAAGTGAGTACACCCCCCTGTATTCTGAGTATGTTATACATACAGGGCTCAGCATAAGTGAGTACACCCCCCTGTATTCTGAGTACGTTATACATACAGGGCTCTGCATAAGTGAGTACACCCCCCTGTATTCTGAGTACGCTATACATACAGGGCTCTGCATAAGTGAGTACACCCCCCTGTATTCTGAGTACGTTATACATACAGGGCTCTGCATAAGTGAGTACACCCCCCTGTATTCTGAGTACGTTATACATACAGGGCTCAGTATAAGTGAGTACACCCCCCTGTATTCTGAGTACGTTACACATACAGGGCTCAGCATAAGTGAGTACACCCCCCTGTATTCTGAGTACGTTATACATACAGGGCTCTGCATAAGTGAGTACACCCCCCTGTATTCTGAGGACGTTATACATACAGGGCTCTGCATAAGTGAGTACACCCCCCTGTATTCTGAGTACGTTATACATACAGGGCTCTGCATAAGTGAGTACACCCCCCTGTATTCTGAGTACGTTATACATACAGGGCTCTGCATAAGTGAGTACACCCCCCTGTATTCTGAGTATGTTATACATACAGGGCTCAGCATAAGTGAGTACACCCCCATATTATTAGTATACTATATATACAGTGCTCAGCATAAGTGAGTACACCCCCCTGTATTCTGAGTACGCTATACATACAGGGCTCTGCATAAGTGAGTACACCCCCCTGTATTCTGAGTATGTTATACATACAGGGCTCAGCATAAGTGAGTACACCCCCCTGTATGATGACTACGTTATACATACAGGGCTCTGCATAAGTGAGTACACCCCCCTGTATTCTGAGTACGTTATACATACAGGGCTCTGCATAAGTGAGTACACCCCCCTGTATTCTGAGTACGTTATACATACAGGGCTCTGCATAAGTGAGTACACACCCCTGTATTCTGAGTACGTTATACATACAGGGCTCTGCATAAGTGAGTACACCCCCTGTATTCTGAGTACGTTATACATACAGGGCTCAGTATAAGTGAGTACACCCCCCTGTATTCTGAGTATGTTACACATACAGGGCTCAGTATAAGTGAGTACACCCCCCTGTATTCTGAGTACGTTATACATACAGGGCTCTGCATAAGTGAGTACACCCCCCTGTATTCTGAGTACGTTATACATACAGGGCTCTGCATAAGTGAGTACACCCCCCTGTATTCTGAGTACGTTATACATACAGGGCTCTGCATAAGTGAGTACACCCCCCTGTATTCTGAGTACGTTATACATACAGGGCTCTGCATAAGTGAGTACACCCCCCTGTATTCTGAGTATGTTACACATACAGGGCTCAGCATAAGTGAGTACACCCCCCTGTATTCTGAGTACGTTATACATACAGGGCTCTGCATAAGTGAGTACACCCCCCTGTATTCTGAGTATGTTACACATACAGGGCTCTGCATAAGTGAGTACACCCCCCTGTATTCTGAGTATGTTACACATACAGGGCTCAGTATAAGTGAGTACACCCCCCTGTATTCTGAGTACGTTACACATACAGGGCTCTGCATAAGTGAGTACACCCCCCTGTATTCTGAGTATGTTACACATACAGGGCTCAGTATAAGTGAGTACACCCCCCTGTATTCTGAGTACGTTATACATACAGGGCTCTGCATAAGTGAGTACACCCCCCTGTATTCTGAGTACGTTATACATACAGGGCTCTGCATAAGTGAGTACACACCCCTGTATTCTGAGTACGTTATACATACAGGGCTCTGCATAAGTGAGTACACCCCCTGTATTCTGAGTACGTTATACATACAGGGCTCAGTATAAGTGAGTACACCCCCCTGTATTCTGAGTATGTTACACATACAGGGCTCAGTATAAGTGAGTACACCCCCCTGTATTCTGAGTACGTTATACATACAGGGCTCTGCATAAGTGAGTACACCCCCCTGTATTCTGAGTACGTTATACATACAGGGCTCTGCATAAGTGAGTACACCCCCCTGTATTCTGAGTACGTTATACATACAGGGCTCTGCATAAGTGAGTACACCCCCCTGTATTCTGAGTACGTTATACATACAGGGCTCTGCATAAGTGAGTACACCCCCCTGTATTCTGAGTATGTTACACATACAGGGCTCAGCATAAGTGAGTACACCCCCCTGTATTCTGAGTACGTTATACATACAGGGCTCTGCATAAGTGAGTACACCCCCCTGTATTCTGAGTATGTTACACATACAGGGCTCTGCATAAGTGAGTACACCCCCCTGTATTCTGAGTATGTTACACATACAGGGCTCAGTATAAGTGAGTACACCCCCCTGTATTCTGAGTACGTTACACATACAGGGCTCTGCATAAGTGAGTACACCCCCCTGTATTCTGAGTATGTTACACATACAGGGCTCAGTATAAGTGAGTACACCCCCCTGTATTCTGAGTACGTTATACATACAGGGCTCAGTATAAGTGAGTACACCCCCCTGTATTCTGAGTATGTTACACATACAGGGCTCAGCATAAGTGAGTACACCCCCCTGTATTCTGAGTACGTTATACATACAGGGCTCTGCATAAGTGAGTACACCCCCCTGTATTCTGAGTACGTTATACATACAGGGCTCAGTATAAGTGAGTACACCCCCCTGTATTCTGAGTACGTTATACATACAGGGCTCAGCATAAGTGAGTACACCCCCCCGTATTCTGAGTACGTTACACATACAGGGCTCAGCATAAGTGAGTACACCCCCCTGTATTCTGAGTACGTTATACATACAGGGCTCTGCATAAGTGAGTACACCCCCCTGTATTCTGAGTACGTTATACATACAGGGCTCTGCATAAGTGAGTACACCCCCCTGTATTCTGAGTATGTTACACATACAGGGCTCTGCATAAGTGAGTACACCCCCCTGTATTCTGAGTACGTTACACATACAGGGCTCTGCATAAGTGAGTACACCCCCCTGTATTCTGAGTACGTTATACATACAGGGCTCTGCATAAGTAAGTACACCCCGATATTATTAGTATACTATATATACAGCGCTCAGCATAAGTGAGTACACCCCCCTGTATTCTGAGTATGTTACACATACAGGGCTCAGCATAAGTGAGTACACCCCCCTGTATTCTGAGTACGTTATACATACAGGGCTCAGCATAAGTGAGTACACCCCCCTGTATTCTGAGTACGTTATACATACAGGGCTCTGCATAAGTGAGTACACCCCCCTGTATTCTGAGTATGTTACACATACAGGGCTCAGCATAAGTGAGTACACCCCCCTGTATTCTGAGTACGTTATACATACAGGGCTCTGCATAAGTGAGCACACCCCCCTGTATTCTGAGTATGTTACACATACAGGGCTCAGTATAAGTGAGTACACCCCCCTGTATTCTGAGTACGTTATACATACAGGGCTCTGCATAAGTGAGTACACCCCCCTGTATTCTGAGTATGTTACACATACAGGGCTCAGCATAAGTGAGTACACCCCCCTGTATTGTGAGTACGTTATACATACAGGGCTCTGCATAAGTGAGTACACCCCCCTGTATTCTGAGTACGTTATACATACAGGGCTCAGCATAAGTGAGTACACCCCCCTGTATTCTGAGTACGTTATACATACAGGGCTCAGCATAAGTGAGTACACCCCCCTGTATTCTGAGTACGTTATACATACAGGGCTCAGCATAAGTGAGTACACCCCCCTGTATTCTGAGTACGTTATACATACAGGGCTCTGCATAAGTAAGTACACCCCCATATTATTAGTATACTATATATACAGGGCTCAGCATAAGTGAGTACACCCCCCTGTATTCTGAGTATGTTACACATACAGGGCTCAGCATAAGTGAGTACACCCCCCTGTATTCTGAGTACGTTATACATACAGGGCTCTGCATAAGTGAGTACACCCCCCTGTATTCTGAGAACGTTATACATACAGGGCTCTGCATAAGTGAGTACACCCCCCTGTATTCTGAGTACGTTATACATACAGGGCTCTGCATAAGTGAGTACACCCCCCTGTATTCTGAGTACGTTATACATACAGGGCTCTGCATAAGTGAGTACACCCCCCTGTATTCTGAGTATGTTACACATACAGGGCTCAGCATAAGTGAGTACACCCCCCTGTATTCTGAGTACGTTATACATACAGGGCTCAGCATAAGTGAGTACACCCCCCTGTATTCTGAGTATGTTACACATACAGGGCTCAGCATAAGTGAGTACACCCCCCTGTATTCTGAGTACGTTATACATACAGGGATCAGTATAAGTGAGTACACCCCCCTGTATTATCAGTACATTATATATACAGGGCTCAGTATAAGTGAGTACACCCCTGTATTATCAGTACATTATATATACAGTGCTCAGCATAAGTGAGTACACCCCCCTGTATTCTGAGTACGTTATACATACAGGGCTCAGTATAAGTGAGTACACCCCCCTGTATTCTGAGTACGTTATACATACAAGGCTCTGCATAAGTGAGTACACCCCCCTGTATTCTGAGTACGTTATACATACAAGGCTCTGCATAAGTGAGTACACCCCCCTGTATTCTGAGTACGTTATACATACAGGGCTCAGTATAAGTGAGTACACCCCCCTGTATTCTGAGTACGTTATACATACAGGGCTCTGCATAAGTGAGTACACCCCCCTGTATTCTGAGTACGTTATACATACAAGGCTCTGCATAAGTGAGTACACCCCCCTGTATTCTGAGTACGTTATACATACAGGGCTCTGCATAAGTGAGTACACCCCCCTGTATTCTGAGTACGTTATACATACAAGGCTCTGCATAAGTGAGTACACCCCCCTGTATTCTGAGTACGTTATACATACAGGGCTCAGTATAAGTGAGTACACCCCCCTGTATTCTGAGTATGTTACACATACAGGGCTCAGTATAAGTGAGTACACCCCCCTGTATTCTGAGTACGTTATACATACAGGGCTCTGCATAAGTGAGTACACCCCCCTGTATTCTGAGTACGTTATACATACAGGGCTCAGTATAAGTGAGTACACCCCCCTGTATTCTGAGTACGTTACACATACAGGGCTCAGCATAAGTGAGTACACCCCCCTGTATTCTGAGTACGTTATACATACAGGGCTCTGCATAAGTGAGTACACCCCCCTGTATTCTGAGTACGTTATACATACAGGGCTCTGCATAAGTGAGTACACCCCCCCTGTATTCTGAGTATGTTATACATACAGGGCTCAGCATAAGTGAGTACACCCCCATATTATTAGTATACTATATATACAGTGCTCAGCATAAGTGAGTACACCCCCCTGTATTCTGAGTACGCTATACATACAGGGCTCTGCATAAGTGAGTACACCCTCCTGTATTCTGAGTATGTTATACATACAGGGCTCAGCATAAGTGAGTACACCCCCCTGTATGATGACTACGTTATACATACAGGGCTCTGCATAAGTGAGTACACCCCCCTGTATTCTGAGTACGTTATACATACAGGGCTCTGCATAAGTGAGTACACCCCCCTGTATTCTGAGTACGTTATACATACAGGGCTCTGCATAAGTGAGTACACACCCCTGTATTCTGAGTACGTTATACATACAGGGCTCTGCATAAGTGAGTACACCCCCTGTATTCTGAGTACGTTATACATACAGGGCTCAGTATAAGTGAGTACACCCCCCTGTATTCTGAGTATGTTACACATACAGGGCTCAGTATAAGTGAGTACACCCCCCTGTATTCTGAGTACGTTATACATACAGGGCTCTGCATAAGTGAGTACACCCCCCTGTATTCTGAGTACGTTATACATACAGGGCTCTGCATAAGTGAGTACACCCCCCTGTATTCTGAGTACGTTATACATACAGGGCTCTGCATAAGTGAGTACACCCCCCTGTATTCTGAGTACGTTATACATACAGGGCTCTGCATAAGTGAGTACACCCCCCTGTATTCTGAGTATGTTACACATACAGGGCTCAGCATAAGTGAGTACACCCCCCTGTATTCTGAGTACGTTACACATACAGGGCTCAGTATAAGTGAGTACACCCCCCTGTATTCTGAGTACGTTACACATACAGGGCTCAGCATAAGTGAGTACACCCCCCTGTATTCTGAGTACGTTATACATACAGGGCTCTGCATAAGTGAGTACACCCCCCTGTATTCTGAGTATGTTATACATACAGGGCTCAGCATAAGTGAGTACACCCCCCTGTATTCTGAGTACGTTATACATACAGGGCTCTGCATAAGTGAGTACACCCCCCTGTATTCTGAGTACGTTATACATACAGGGCTCTGCATAAGTGAGTACACCCCCCTGTATTCTGAGTACGTTATACATACAGGGCTCTGCATAAGTGAGTACACCCCCCTGTATTCTGAGTATGTTATACATACAGGGCTCAGCATAAATGAGTACACCCCCCTGTATTCTGAGTACGTTATACATACAGGGCTCTGCATAAGTGAGTACACCCCCCTGTATTCTGAGTACGTTATACATACAGGGCTCTGCATAAGTGAGTACACCCCCCTGTATTCTGAGTACGTTATACATACAGGGCTCTGCATAAGTGAGTACACCCCCCTGTATTCTGAGTACGTTATACATACAGGGCTCAGTATAAGTGAGTACACCCCCCTGTATTCTGAGTACGTTACACATACAGGGCTCAGCATAAGTGAGTACACCCCCCTGTATTCTGAGTACGTTATACATACAGGGCTCTGCATAAGTGAGTACACCCCCCTGTATTCTGAGTACGTTATACATACAGGGCTCTGCATAAGTGAGTACACCCCCCTGTATTCTGAGTACGTTATACATACAGGGCTCTGCATAAGTGAGTACACCCCCCTGTATTCTGAGTACGTTATACATACAGGGCTCTGCATAAGTGAGTACACCCCCCTGTATTCTGAGTATGTTATACATACAGGGCTCAGCATAAGTGAGTACACCCCCATATTATTAGTATACTATATATACAGTGCTCAGCATAAGTGAGTACACCCCCCTGTATTCTGAGTACGCTATACATACAGGGCTCTGCATAAGTGAGTACACCCCCCTGTATTCTGAGTATGTTATACATACAGGGCTCAGCATAAGTGAGTACACCCCCCTGTATGATGACTACGTTATACATACAGGGCTCTGCATAAGTGAGTACACCCCCCTGTATTCTGAGTACGTTATACATACAGGGCTCTGCATAAGTGAGTACACCCCCCTGTATTCTGAGTACGTTATACATACAGGGCTCTGCATAAGTGAGTACACACCCCTGTATTCTGAGTACGTTATACATACAGGGCTCTGCATAAGTGAGTACACCCCCTGTATTCTGAGTACGTTATACATACAGGGCTCAGTATAAGTGAGTACACCCCCCTGTATTCTGAGTATGTTACACATACAGGGCTCAGTATAAGTGAGTACACCCCCCTGTATTCTGAGTACGTTATACATACAGGGCTCTGCATAAGTGAGTACACCCCCCTGTATTCTGAGTACGTTATACATACAGGGCTCTGCATAAGTGAGTACACCCCCCTGTATTCTGAGTATGTTATACATACAGGGCTCAGCATAAGTGAGTACACCCCCCTGTATTCTGAGTACGTTATACATACAGGGCTCTGCATAAGTGAGTACACCCCCCTGTATTCTGAGTACGTTATACATACAGGGCTCTGCATAAGTGAGTACACCCCCCTGTATTCTGAGTACGTTATACATACAGGGCTCTGCATAAGTGAGTACACCCCCCTGTATTCTGAGTACGTTATACATACAGGGCTCTGCATAAGTGAGTACACCCCCCTGTATTCTGAGTATGTTATACATACAGGGCTCAGCATAAATGAGTACACCCCCCTGTATTCTGAGTACGTTATACATACAGGGCTCTGCATAAGTGAGTACACCCCCCTGTATTCTGAGTACGTTATACATACAGGGCTCTGCATAAGTGAGTACACCCCCCTGTATTCTGAGTACGTTATACATACAGGGCTCTGCATAAGTGAGTACACCCCCCTGTATTCTGAGTACGTTATACATACAGGGCTCAGTATAAGTGAGTACACCCCCCTGTATTCTGAGTACGTTACACATACAGGGCTCAGCATAAGTGAGTACACCCCCCTGTATTCTGAGTACGTTATACATACAGGGCTCTGCATAAGTGAGTACACCCCCCTGTATTCTGAGTACGTTATACATACAGGGCTCTGCATAAGTGAGTACACCCCCCTGTATTCTGAGTACGTTATACATACAGGGCTCTGCATAAGTGAGTACACCCCCCTGTATTCTGAGTACGTTATACATACAGGGCTCTGCATAAGTGAGTACACCCCCCTGTATTCTGAGTATGTTATACATACAGGGCTCAGCATAAGTGAGTACACCCCCATATTATTAGTATACTATATATACAGTGCTCAGCATAAGTGAGTACACCCCCCTGTATTCTGAGTACGCTATACATACAGGGCTCTGCATAAGTGAGTACACCCCCCTGTATTCTGAGTATGTTATACATACAGGGCTCAGCATAAGTGAGTACACCCCCCTGTATGATGACTACGTTATACATACAGGGCTCTGCATAAGTGAGTACACCCCCCTGTATTCTGAGTACGTTATACATACAGGGCTCTGCATAAGTGAGTACACCCCCCTGTATTCTGAGTACGTTATACATACAGGGCTCTGCATAAGTGAGTACACACCCCTGTATTCTGAGTACGTTATACATACAGGGCTCTGCATAAGTGAGTACACCCCCTGTATTCTGAGTACGTTATACATACAGGGCTCAGTATAAGTGAGTACACCCCCCTGTATTCTGAGTATGTTACACATACAGGGCTCAGTATAAGTGAGTACACCCCCCTGTATTCTGAGTACGTTATACATACAGGGCTCTGCATAAGTGAGTACACCCCCCTGTATTCTGAGTACGTTATACATACAGGGCTCTGCATAAGTGAGTACACCCCCCTGTATTCTGAGTACGTTATACATACAGGGCTCTGCATAAGTGAGTACACCCCCCTGTATTCTGAGTATGTTACACATACAGGGCTCAGCATAAGTGAGTACACCCCCCTGTATTCTGAGTACGTTACACATACAGGGCTCAGTATAAGTGAGTACACCCCCCTGTATTCTGAGTATGTTACACATACAGGGCTCAGCATAAGTGAGTACACCCCCCTGTATTCTGAGTACGTTACACATACAGGGCTCAGCATAAGTGAGTACACCCCCCTGTATTCTGAGTACGTTATACATACAGGGCTCTGCATAAGTGAGTACACCCCCCTGTATTCTGAGTATGTTATACATACAGGGCTCAGCATAAGTGAGTACACCCCCCTGTATTCTGAGTACGTTATACATACAGGGCTCTGCATAAGTGAGTACACCCCCCTGTATTCTGAGTACGTTATACATACAGGGCTCTGCATAAGTGAGTACACCCCCCTGTATTCTGAGTATGTTATACATACAGGGCTCAGCATAAGTGAGTACACCCCCCTGTATTCTGAGTACGTTATACATACAGGGCTCTGCATAAGTGAGTACACCCCCCTGTATTCTGAGTACGTTATACATACAGGGCTCTGCATAAGTGAGTACACCCCCCTGTATTCTGAGTACGTTATACATACAGGGCTCTGCATAAGTGAGTACACCCCCCTGTATTCTGAGTACGTTATACATACAGGGCTCTGCATAAGTAAGTACACCCCCATATTATTAGTATACTATATATACAGCGCTCAGCATAAGTGAGTACACCCCCCTGTATTCTGAGTATGTTACACATACAGGGCTCAGTATAAGTGAGTACACCCCCCTGTATTCTGAGTACGTTATACATACAGGGCTCTGCATAAGTGAGTACACCCCCCTGTATTCTGAGTACGTTATACATACAGGGCTCAGCATAATTGAGTACACCCCCCTGTATTCTGAGTACGTTATACATACAGGGCTCTGCATAAGTAAGTACACCCCCATATTATTAGTATACTATATATACAGCGCTCAGCATAAGTGAGTACACCCCCCTGTATTCTGAGTATGTTACACATACAGGGCTCAGCATAAGTGAGTACACCCCCCTGTATTCTGAGTATGTTACACATACAGGGCTCAGCATAAGTGAGTACACCCCCCTGTATTCTGAGTATGTTACACATACAGGGCTCAGTATAAGTGAGTACACCCCCCTGTATTCTGAGTACGTTATAGATACAGGGCTCAGTATAAGTGAGTACACCCCCCTGTATTCTGAGTACGTTATACATACAGGGCTCTGCATAAGTGAGTACACCCCCCTGTATTCTGAGTACGCTATACATACAGGGCTCTGCATAAGTGAGTACACCCCCCTGTATTCTGAGTACGTTATACATACAGGGCTCAGCATAAGTGAGTACACCCCCCTGTATTCTGAGTACGTTATACATACAGGGCTCTGCATAAGTGAGTACACCCCCCTGTATTCTGAGTACGTTATACATACAGGGCTCAGAATAAGTGAGTACACCCCCCTGTATTCTGAGTACGTTATACATACAGGGCTCAGCATAAGTGAGTACACCCCCCTGTATTCTGAGTATGTTACACATACAGGGCTCAGTATAAGTGAGTACACCCCCCTGTATTCTGAGTACGTTATAGATACAGGGCTCTGCATAAGTAAGTACACCCCCATATTATTAGTATAGTATATATACAGCGCTCAGCATAAGTGAGTACACCCCCCTGTATTCTGAGTACGTTATACATACAGGGCTCTGCATAAGTGAGTACACCCCCCTGTATTCTGAGTACGTTATACATACAGGGCTCTGCATAAGTGAGTACACCCCCCTGTATTCTGAGTACGTTATACATACAGGGCTCTGCATAAGTGAGTACACCCCCTGTACTCTGAGTACGTTATACATACAGGGCTCTGCATAAGTGAGTACACCCCCCTGTATTCTGAGTATGTTACACATACAGGGCTCTGCATAAGTAAGTACACCCCCATATTATTAGTATACTATATATACAGCGCTCAGCATAAGTGAGTACACCCTCCTGTATTCTGATTACGTTATACATACAGGGCTCAGCATAAGTGAGTACACCCCCCTGTATTCTGAGTATGTTACACATACAGGGCTCAGCATAAGTGAGTACACCCCCCTGTATTCTGAGCATGTTACACATACAGGGCTCAGTATAAGTGAGTACACCCCCCTGTATTCTGAGTACGTTATACATACAGGGCTCAGCATAAGTGAGTACACCCCCCTGTATTCTGAGTACGTTATACATACAGGGCTCAGCATAAGTGAGTACACCCCCCTGTATTCTGAGTATGTTACACATACAGGGCTCAGCATAAGTGAGTACACCCCCCTGTATTCTGAGTATGTTACACATACAGGGCTCAGCATAAGTGAGTACACCCCCCTGTATTCTGAGTATGTTACACATACAGGGCTCAGTATAGGTGAGTACACCCCCCTGTATTCTGAGTATGTTACACATACAGGGCTCAGCATAAGTGAGTACACCCCCTGTATTCTGAGTACGTTATACATACAGGGCTCTGCATAAGTGAGTACACCCCCCTGTATTCTGAGTACGTTATACATACAGGGCTCTGCATAAGTGAGTACACCCCCCTGTATTCTGAGTACGTTATACATACAGGGCTCTGCATAAGTGAGTACACCCCCCTGTATTCTGAGTACGTTATACATACAGGGCTCTGCATAAGTGAGTACACCCCCCTGTATTCTGAGTATGTTATACATACAGGGCTCAGCATAAGTGAGTACACCCCCATATTATTAGTATACTATATATACAGTGCTCAGCATAAGTGAGTACACCCCCCTGTATTCTGAGTACGTTATACATACAGGGCTCTGCATAAGTAAGTACACCCCCATATTATTAGTATACTATATATACAGCGCTCAGCATAAGTGAGTACACCCCCCTGTATTCTGAGTATGTTACACATACAGGGCTCAGCATAAGTGAGTACACCCCCCTGTATTCTGAGTATGTTACACATACAGGGCTCAGTATAAGTGAGTACACCCCCCTGTATTCTGAGTACGTTATACATACAGGGCTCAGCATAAGTGAGTACACCCCCCTGTATTCTGAGTATGTTACACATACAGGGCTCAGCAAAAGTGAGTACACCCCCCTGTATTCTGAGTATGTTACACATACAGGGCTCAGCATAAGTGAGTACACCCCCCTGTATTCTGAGTTTGTTACACATACAGGGCTCAGTATAAGTGAGTACACCCCCCTGTATTCTGAGTATGTTACACATACAGGGCTCAGTATAAGTGAGTACACCCCCCTGTATTCTGAGTACGTTATACATACAGGGCTCAGTATAAGTGAGTACACCCCCCTGCATTCTGAGTACGTTATACATACAGGGCTCTGCATAAGTGAGTACACCCCCCTGTATTCTGAGTACGCTATACATACAGGGCTCTGCATAAGTGAGTACACCCCCCTGTATTCTGAGTACGTTATACATACAGGGCTCTGCATAAGTGAGTACACCCCCCTGTATTCTGAGTACGTTATACATACAGGGCTCTGCATAAGTGAGTACACCCCCCTGTATTCTGAGTACGTTATACATACAGGGCTCTGCATAAGTGAGTACACCCCCCTGTATTCTGAGTATGTTACACATACAGGGCTCAGTATAAGTGAGTACACCCCCCTGTATTCTGAGTACGTTATACATACAGGGCTCTGCATAAGTGAGTACACCCCCCTGTATTCTGAGTACGTTATACATACAGGGCTCTGCATAAGTGAGTACACCCCCCTGTATTCTGAGTACGTTATACATACAGGGCTCTGCATAAGTGAGTACACCCCCCTGTATTCTGAGTACGTTATACATACAGGGCTCTGCATAAGTGAGTACACCCCCCTGTATTCTGAGTACGTTATATATACAGGGCTCTGCATAAGTGAGTACACCCCCCTGTATTCTGAGTACGTTATACATACAGAGCTCTGCATAAGTGAGTACACCCCCCTGTATTCTGAGTATGTTACACATACAGGGCTCAGTATAAGTGAGTACACCCCCCTGTATTCTGAGTACGTTATACATACAGGGCTCTGCATAAGTGAGTACACCCCCCTGTATTCTGAGTATGTTACACATACAGGGCTCAGAATAAGTGAGTACACCCCCCTGTATTCTGAGTACGTTATACATACAGGGCTCTGCATAAGTGAGTACACCCCCCTGTATTCTGAGTATGTTACACATACAGGGCTCTGCATAAGTGAGTACACCCCCCTGTATTCTGAGTACGTTATACATACAGGGCTCTGCATAAGTGAGTACACCCCCCTGTATTCTGAGTACGTTATACATACAGGGCTCTGCATAAGTGAGTACACCCCCCTGTATTCTGAGTATGTTACACATACAGGGCTCAGTATAAGTGAGTACACCCCCCTGTATTCTGAGTACGTTATACATACAGGGCTCTGCATAAGTGAGTACACCCCCCTGTATTCTGAGTATGTTACACATACAGGGCTCAGAATAAGTGAGTACACCCCCCTGTATTCTGAGTACGTTATACATACAGGGCTCTGCATAAGTGAGTACACCCCCCTGTATTCTGAGTATGTTACACATACAGGGCTCTGCATAAGTGAGTACACCCCCCTGTATTCTGAGTACGTTATACATACAGGGCTCTGCATAAGTGAGTACACCCCCCTGTATTCTGAGTACGTTATACATACAGGGCTCTGCATAAGTGAGTACACCCCCCTGTATTCTGAGTATGTTACACATACAGGGCTCAGTATAAGTGAGTACACCCCCCTGTATTCTGAGTATGTTACACATACAGGGCTCTGCATAAGTGAGTACACCCCCCTGTATTCTGAGTATGTTATACATACAGGGCTCTGCATAAGTGAGTACACCCCCCTGTATTCTGAGTATGTTATACATACAGGGCTCAGCATAAGTGAGTACACCCCCCTGTATTCTGAGTACGTTATACATACAGGGCTCTGCATAAGTGAGTACACCCCCCTGTATTCTGAGTACGTTATACATACAGGGCTCTGCATAAGTGAGTACACCCCCCTGTATTCTGAGTACGTTATACATACAGGGCTCTGCATAAGTGAGTACACCCCCCTGTATTCTGAGTATGTTACACATACAGGGCTCAGTATAAGTGAGTACACCCCTGTATTCTGAGTACGTTATACATACAGGGCTCTGCATAAGTGAGTACACCCCCCTGTATTCTGAGTATGTTACACATACAGGGCTCAGCATAAGTGAGTACACCCCCCTGTATTCTGAGTATGTTACACATACAGGGCTCAGTATAAGTGAGTACACCCTCCTGTATTCTGAGTATGTTACACATACAGGGCTCAGTATAAGTGAGTACACCCCCCTGTATTCTGAGTATGTTACACATACAGGGCTCTGCATAAGTGAGTACACCCCCCTGTATTCTGAGTACGTTATACATACAGGGCTCTGCATAATTGAGTACACCCCCCTGTATTCTGAGTACGTTATACATACAGGGCTCTGCATAAGTGAGTACACTCCCTGTATTCTGAGTATGTTACACATACAGGGCTCAGCATAAGTGAGTACACCCCCCTGTATTCTGAGTATGTTACACATACAGGGCTCAGTATAAGTGAGTACACCCCCCTGCATTCTGAGTACGTTACACATACAGGGCTCAGTATAAGTGAGTACACCCCCCTGTATTCTGAGTACGTTATACATACAGGGCTCTGCATAAGTGAGTACACCCCCCTGTATTCTGAGTATGTTATACATACAGGGCTCAGCATAAGTGAGTACACCCCCCTGTATTCTGAGTACGTTATACATACAGGGCTCTGCATAAGTGAGTACACCCCCCTGTATTCTGAGTACGTTATACATACAGGGCTCTGCATAAGTGAGTACACCCCCCTGTATTCTGAGTACGTTATACATACAGGGCTCTGCATAAGTGAGTACACCCCCCTGTATTCTGAGTACGTTATACATACGGGGCTCTGCATAAGTGAGTACACCCCCTGTATTCTGAGTATGTTATACATACAGGGCTCAGCAAAAGTGAGTACACCCCCCTGTATTCTGAGTACGTTATACATACAGGGCTCTGCATAAGTGAGTACACCCCCCTGTATTCTGAGTACGTTATACATACAGGGCTCTGCATAAGTGAGTACACCCCCCTGTATTCTGAGTACGTTATACATACAGGGCTCTGCATAAGTGAGTACACCCCCCTGTATTCTGAGTACGTTATACATACAGGGCTCTGCATAAGTGAGTACACCCCCTGTATTCTGAGTATGTTATACATACAGGGCTCAGCATAAGTGAGTACACCCCCCTGTATTCTGAGTACGTTATACATACAGGGCTCTGCATAAGTGAGTACACCCCCCTGTATTCTGAGTACGTTATACATACAGGGCTCTGCATAAGTGAGTACACCCCCCTGTATTCTGAGTATGTTATACATACAGGGCTCAGCATAAGTGAGTACACCCCCCTGTATTCTGAGTACGTTATACATACAGGGCTCTGCATAAGTGAGTACACCCCCCTGTATTCTGAGTACGTTATACATACAGGGCTCAGCATAAGTGAGTACACCCCCCTGTATTCTGAGTACGTTATACATACAGGGCTCTGCATAAGTGAGTACACCCCCCTGTATTCTGAGTACGCTATACATACAGGGCTCTGCATAAGTGAGTACAGCCCCCTGTATTCTGAGTACGTTATACATACAGGGCTCTGCATAAGTGAGTACACCCCCCTGTATTCTGAGTACGTTATACATACAGGGCTCTGCATAAGTGAGTACACCCCCCTGTATTCTGAGTACGTTATACATACAGGGCTCAGCATAAGTGAGTACACCCCCCTGTATTCTGAGTACGTTATACATACAGGGCTCAGCATAAGTGAGTACACCCCACTGTATTCTGAGTATGTTACACATACAGGGCTCAGTATAAGTGAGTACACCCCCCTGTATTCTGAGTACGTTATAGATACAGGGCTCAGTATAAGTGAGTACACCCCCCTGTATTCTGAGTACGTTATACATACAGGGCTCTGCATAAGTGAGTACACCCCCCTGTATTCTGAGTATGTTACACATACAGGGCTCAGTATAAGTGAGTACACCCCCCTGTATTCTGAGTACGTTATACATACAGGGCTCAGCATAAGTGAGTACACCCCCCTGTATTCTGAGTATGTTACACATACAGGGCTCAGCATAAGTGAGTACACTCCCCTGTATTCTGAGTATGTTACACATACAGGGCTCAGTATAAGTGAGTACACCCCCCTGTATTCTGAGTACGTTATACATACAGGGCTCAGTATAAGTGAGTACACCCCCTGTATTCTGAGTACGTTATACATACAGGGCTCAGCATAAGTGAGAACACCCCCCTGTATTCTGAGTACGTTATACATACAGGGCTCTGCATAAGTGAGTACACCCCCCTGTATTCTGAGTACGTTGTACATACAGGGCTCTGCATAAGTGAGTACACCCCCCTGTATTCTGAGTACGTTATACATACAGGGCTCTGCATAAGTGAGTACACCCCCCTGTGTTCTGAGTACGTTATACATACAGGGCTCTGCATAAGTGAGTACACCCCCCTGTATTCTGAGTACGTTATACATACAGGGCTCTGCATAAGTAAGTACACCCCCATATTATTAGTATACTATATATACAGCGCTCAGCATAAGTGAGTACACCCCCCTGTATTCTGAGTACGTTATACATACAGGGCTCAGCATAAGTGAGTACACCCCCCTGTATTCTGAGTATGTTACACATACAGGGCTCAGTATAAGTGAGTACACCCCCCTGTATTCTGAGTACGTTATACATACAGGGCTCTGCATAAGTGAGTACACCCCCCTGTATTCTGAGTATGTTACACATACAGGGCTCAGCATAAGTGAGTACACCCCCCTGTATTCTGAGTACGTTATACATACAGGGCTCTGCATAAGTGAGTACACCCCCTGTATTCTGAGTACGCTATACATACAGGGCTCTGCATAAGTGAGTACACCCCCCTGTATTCTGAGTACGTTATACATACAGGGCTCAGCATAAGTGAGTACACCCCCCTGTATTCTGAGTACGTTATACATACAGGGCTCAGCATAAGTGAGTACACCCCCCCTGTATTCTGAGTACGTTATACATACAGGGCTCAGCATAAGTGAGTACACCCCCCTGTATTCTGAGTACGTTATACATACAGGGCTCTGCATAAGTAAGTACACCCCCATATTATTAGTATACTATATATACAGGGCTCTGCATAAGTATGTACACCCCCCTGTATTCTGAGTACGTTATACATACAGGGCTCTGCATAAGTGAGTACACCCCCCTGTATTCTGAGTACGTTATACATACAGGGCTCTGCATAAGTGAGTACACCCCCCTGTATTCTGAGTACTTTATACATACAGGGCTCTGCATAAGTGAGTACACCCCCCTGTATTCTGAGTACGTTATACATACAGGGCTCAGTATAAGTGAGTACACCCCCCTGTATTCTGAGTACGTTATACATACAGGGCTCTGCATAAGTGAGTACACCCCCCTGTATTCTGAGTATGTTATACATACAGGGCTCTGCATAAGTGAGTACACCCCCCTGTATTCTGAGTACGTTATACATACAGGGCTCTGCATAAGTGAGTACACCCCCCTGTATTCTGAGTACGTTACACATACAGGGCTCTGCATAAGTGAGTACACCCCCCTGTATTCTGAGTACGTTATACATACAGGGCTCTGCATAAGTAAGTACACCCCCATATTATTAGTATACTATATATAAAGCGCTCAGCATAAGTGAGTACACCCCCCTGTATTCTGAGTATGTTACACATACAGGGCTCAGCATAAGTGAGTACACCCCCCTGTATTCTGAGTACGTTATACATACAGGGCTCTGCATAAGTGAGAACACCCCCCTGTATTCTGAGTATGTTATACATACAGGGCTCAGCATAAGTGAGTACACCCCCTTGTATTCTGAGTACGTTATACATACAGGGCTCAGCATAAGTGAGTACACCCCCCTGTATTCTGAGTATGTTACACATACAGGGCTCAGTATAAGTGAGTACACCCCCCTGTATTCTGAGTACGTTATACATACAGGGCTCTCCATAAGTGAGTACACCCCCCTGTATTCTGAGTACGTTATACATACAGGGCTCAGCATAAGTGAGTACACCCCCTTGTATTCTGAGTACGTTATACATACAGGGCTCTGCATAAGTAAGTACACCCCCATATTATTAGTATACTATATATACAGCGCTCAGCATAAGTGAGTACACCCCCCTGTATTCTGAGTATGTTACACATACAGGGCTCAGCATAAGTGAGTACACCCCCCTGTATTCTGAGTATGTTACACATACAGGGCTCAGTATAAGTGAGTACACCCCCCTGTATTCTGAGTATGTTACACATACAGGGCTCAGCATAAGTGAGTACACCCCCCTGTATTCTGAGTATGTTACACATACAGGGCTCAGTATAAGTGAGTACACCCCCCTGTATTCTGAGTATGTTACACATAAAGGGCTCAGTATAAGTGAGTACACCCCCCTGTATTCTGAGTATGTTACACATACAGGGCTCAGTATAAGTGAGTACACCCCCCTGTATTCTGAGTACGTTATAGATACAGGGCTCAGTATAAGTGAGTACACCCCCCTGTATTCTGAGTACGTTATACATACAGGGCTCTGCATAAGTGAGTACACCCCCCTGTATTCTGAGTACGCTATACATACAGGGCTCAGCATAAGTGAGTACACCCCCCTGTATTCTGAGTATGTTACACATACAGGGCTCAGCATAAGTGAGTACACCCCCCTGTATTCTGAGTATGTTACACATACAGGGCTCAGTATAAGTGAGTACACCCCCCTGTATTCTGAGTACGTTATAGATACAGGGCTCAGTATAAGTGAGTACACCCCCCTGTATTCTGAGTACGTTATACATACAGGGCTCTGCATAAGTGAGTACACCCCCCTGTATTCTGAGTACGTTATACATACAGGGCTCTGCATAAGTGAGTACACCCCCCTGTATTCTGAGTACGCTATACATACAGGGCTCTGCTTAAGTGAGTACACCCCCCTGTATTCTGAGTACGTTATACATACAGGGCTCTGCATAAGTGAGTACACCCCCCTGTATTCTGAGTACGTTATACATACAGGGCTCAGCATAAGTGAGTACACCCCCCTGTATTCTGAGTACGTTATACATACAGGGCTCAGCATAAGTGAGTACACCCCACTGTATTCTGAGTATGTTACACATACAGGGCTCAGTATAAGTGAGTACACCCCCCTGTATTCTGAGTACGTTATACATACAGGGCTCAGCATAAGTGAGTACAACCCCCTGTATTCTGAGTATGTTACACATACAGGGCTCAGCATAAGTGAGTACACCCCCCTGTATTCTGAGTATGTTACACATACAGGGCTCAGTATAAGTGAGTACACCCCCCTGTATTCTGAGTACGTTATACATACAGGGCTCAGCATAAGTGAGTACACCCCCCTGTATTCTGAGTATGTTACACATACAGGGCTCAGCATAAGTGAGTACACCCCCCTGTATTCTGAGTATGTTACACATACAGGGCTCAGCATAAGTGAGTACACTCCCCTGTATTCTGAGTATGTTACACATACAGGGCTCAGTATAAGTGAGTACACCCCCCTGTATTCTGAGTATGTTACACATACACATACAGGGCTCAGTATAAGTGAGTACACCCCCCTGTATTCTGAGTACGTTATACATACAGGGCTCAGTATAAGTGAGTACACCCCCCTGTATTCTGAGTACGTTATACATACAGGGCTCAGCATAAGTGAGAACACCCCCCTGTATTCTGAGTACGTTATACATACAGGGCTCTGCATAAGTGAGTACACCCCCCTGTATTCTGAGTACGTTGTACATACAGGGCTCTGCATAAGTGAGTACACCCCCCTGTATTCTGAGTACGTTATACATACAGGGCTCTGCATAAGTGAGTACACCCCCCTGTATTCTGAGTACGTTATACATACAGGGCTCTGCATAAGTGAGTACACCCCCCTGTATTCTGAGTACGTTATACATACAGGGCTCTGCATAAGTAAGTACACCCCCATATTATTAGTATACTATATATACAGCGCTGAGCATAAGTGAGTACACCCCCCTGTATTCTGAGTATGTTACACATACAGGGCTCAGTATAAGTGAGTACACCCCCCTGTATTCTGAGTACGTTATACATACAGGGCTCAGCATAAGTGAGTACACCCCCCTGTATTCTGAGTATGTTACACATACAGGGCTCAGTATAAGTGAGTACACCCCCCTGTATTCTGAGTACGTTATACATACAGGGCTCTGCATAAGTGAGTACACCCCCCTGTATTCTGAGTATGTTACACATACAGGGCTCAGCATAAGTGAGTACACCCCCCTGTATTCTGAGTACGTTATACATACAGGGCTCTGCATAAGTGAGTACACCCCCTGTATTCTGAGTACGCTATACATACAGGGCTCTGCATAAGTGAGTACACCCCCCTGTATTCTGAGTACGTTATACATACAGGGCTCAGCATAAGTGAGTACACCCCCCTGTATTCTGAGTACGTTATACATACAGGGCTCAGCATAAGTGAGTACACCCCCCCTGTATTCTGAGTACGTTATACATACAGGGCTCAGCATAAGTGAGTACACCCCCCTGTATTCTGAGTACGTTATACATACAGGGCTCTGCATAAGTAAGTACACCCCCATATTATTAGTATACTATATATACAGGGCTCTGCATAAGTATGTACACCCCCCTGTATTCTGAGTACGTTATACATACAGGGCTCTGCATAAGTGAGTACACCCCCCTGTATTCTGAGTACGTTATACATACAGGGCTCTGCATAAGTGAGTACACCCCCCTGTATTCTGAGTACTTTATACATACAGGGCTCTGCATAAGTGAGTACACCCCCCTGTATTCTGAGTACGTTATACATACAGGGCTCAGTATAAGTGAGTACACCCCCCTGTATTCTGAGTACGTTATACATACAGGGCTCTGCATAAGTGAGTACACCCCCCTGTATTCTGAGTATGTTATACATACAGGGCTCTGCATAAGTGAGTACACCCCCCTGTATTCTGAGTATGTTACACATACAGAGCTCAGCATAAGTGAGTACACCCCCCTGTATTCTGAGTACGTTATACATACAGGGCTCTGCATAAGTGAGTACACCCCCCTGTATTCTGAGTATGTTACACATACAGGGCTCAGCATAAGTGAGTACACCCCCCTGTATTCTGAGTACGTTATACATACAGGGCTCTGCATAAGTGAGTACACCCCCCTGTATTCTGAGTATGTTACACATACAGGGCTCAGTATAAGTGAGTACACCCCCCTGTATTCTGAGTACGTTATACATACAGGGCTCTGCATAAGTGAGTACACCCCCCTGTATTCTGAGTATGTTACACATACAGGGCTCAGCATAAGTGAGTACACCCCCCTGTATTCTGAGTACGTTATACATACAGGGCTCTGCATAAGTGAGTACACCCCCCTGTATTCTGAGTACGTTATACATACAGGGCTCAGCATAAGTGAGTACACCCCCCTGTATTCTGAGTACGTTATACATACAGGGCTCAGCATAAGTGAGTACACCCCCCTGTATTCTGAGTATGTTACACATACAGGGCTCAGCATAAGTGAGTACACCCCCCTGTATTCTGAGTACGTTATACATATAGGGCTCTGCATAAGTGAGTACACCCCCATATTATTAGTATACTATATATACAGGGCTCAGCATAAGTGAGTACACCCCCCTGTATTCTGAGTACGTTATACATACAGGGCTCTGCATAAGTGAGTACACCCCCCTGTATTCTGAGTATGTTACACATACAGGGCTCAGCATAAGTGAGTACACCCCCCTGTATTCTGAGTACGGTATACATACAGGGCTCTGCATAAGTGAGTACACCCCCCTGTATTCTGAGTATGTTACACATACAGGGCTCAGCATAAGTGAGTACACCCCCCTGTATTCTGAGTACGTTATACATACAGGGCTCTGCATAAGTGAGTACACCCCCCTGTATTCTGAGTACGTTATACATACAGGGCTCGGCATAAGTGAGTACACTCCCTGTATTCTGAGTATGTTATACATACAGGGCTCTGCATAAGTGAGTACACCCCCCTGTATTCTGAGTACGTTATACATACAGGGCTCTGCATAAGTGAGTACACCCCCCTGTATTCTGAGTATGTTACACATACAGGGCTCTGCATAAGTGAGTACACCCCCCTGTATTCTGAGTACGTTACACATACAGGGCTCTGCATAAGTGAGTACACCCCCCTGTATTCTGAGTACGTTATACATACAGGGCTCTGCATAAGTAAGTACACCCCCATATTATTAGTATACTATATATAAAGCGCTCAGCATAAGTGAGTAAACCCCCCTGTATTCTGAGTACGTTATACATACAGGGCTCAGCATAAGTGAGTACACCCCCCTGTATTCTGAGTACGTTATACATACAGGGCTCAGCATAAGTGAGTACACCCCCCTGTATTCTGAGTATGTTACACATACAGGGCTCAGCATAAGTGAGTACACCCCCCTGTATTCTGAGTACGTTATACATACAGGGCTCTGCATAAGTGAGTACACCCCCCTGTATTCTGAGTATGTTACACATACAGGGCTCAGTATAAGTGAGTACACCCCCCTGTATTCTGAGTACGTTATACATACAGGGCTCTGCATAAGTGAGTACACCCCCCTGTATTCTGAGTATGTTACACATACAGGGCTCAGCATAAGTGAGTACACCCCCCTTGTATTCTGAGTACGTTATACATACAGGGCTCTGCATAAGTGAGTACACCCCCCTGTATTCTGAGTACGTTATACATACAGGGCTCAGCATAAGTGAGTACACCCCCCTGTATTCTGAGTACGTTATACATACAGGGCTCAGTATAAGTGAGTACACCCCCCTGTATTCTGAGTACGTTATACATACAGGGCTCAGCATAAGTGAGTACACCCCCCTGTATTCTGAGTACGTTATACATACAGGGCTCTGCATAAGTGAGTACACCCCCCTGTATTCTGAGTACGTTATACATACAGGGCTCTGCATAAGTGAGTACACCCCCCTGTATTCTGAGTACGTTATACATACAGGGCTCTGCATAAGTGAGTACACCCCCCTGTATTCTGAGTACGTTATACATACAGGGCTCTGCATAAGTGAGTACACCCCCCTGTATTCTGAGTATGTTACACATACAGGGCTCAGCATAAGTGAGTACACCCCCCTGTATTCTGAGTACGTTATACATACAGGGCTCTGCATAAGTGAGTACACCCCCCTGTATTCTGAGTATGTTACACATACAGGGCTCAGCATAAGTGAGTACACCCCCCTGTATTCTGAGTACGTTATACATACAGGGCTCTGCATAAGTGAGTACACCCCCCTGTATTCTGAGTACGTTATACATACAGGGCTCGGCATAAGTGAGTACACCCCCTGTATTCTGAGTATGTTATACATACAGGGCTCTGCATAAGTGAGTACACCCCCCTGTATTCTGAGTACGTTATACATACAGGGCTCTGCATAAGTGAGTACACCCCCCTGTATTCTGAGTACGTTATACATACAGGGCTCTGCATAAGTGAGTACACCCCCCTGTATTCTGAGTATGTTACACATACAGGGCTCTGCATAAGTGAGTACACCCCCCTGTATTCTGAGTACGTTACACATACAGGGCTCTGCATAAGTGAGTACACCCCCCTGTATTCTGAGTACGTTATACATACAGGGCTCTGCATAAGTAAGTACACCCCCATATTATTAGTATACTATATATAAAGCGCTCAGCATAAGTGAGTACACCCCCCTGTATTCTGAGTATGTTACACATACAGGGCTCAGCATAAGTGAGTACACCCCCCTGTATTCTGAGTACGTTATACATACAGGGCTCTGCATAAGTGAGTACACCCCCCTGTATTCTGAGTATGTTACACATACAGGGCTCAGCATAAGTGAGTACACCCCCCTGTATTCTGAGTACGTTATACATACAGGGCTCTGCATAAGTGAGTACACCCCCCTGTATTCTGAGTACGTTATACATACAGGGCTCAGCATAAGTGAGTACACCCCCCTGTATTCTGAGTACGTTATACATACAGGGCTCAGCATAAGTGAGTACACCCCCCTGTATTCTGAGTACGTTATACATACAGGGCTCAGCATAAGTGAGTACACCCCCCTGTATTCTGAGTACGTTATACATACAGGGCTCAGCATAAGTGAGTACACCCCCCTGTATTCTGAGTATGTTACACATACAGGGCTCAGCATAAGTGAGTACACCCCCCTGTATTCTGAGTACGTTATACATACAGGGCTCTGCATAAGTGAGTACACCCCCCTGTATTCTGAGTACGTTATACATACAGGGCTCTGCATAAGTGAGTACACCCCCCTGTATTCTGAGTACGTTATACATACAGGGCTCTGCATAAGTGAGTACACCCCCCTGTATTCTGAGTACGTTATACATACAGGGCTCTGCATAAGTGAGTACACCCCCCTGTATTCTGAGTATGTTACACATACAGGGCTCAGCATAAGTGAGTACACCCCCCTGTATTCTGAGTACGTTATACATACAGGGCTCTGCATAAGTGAGTACACCCCCCTGTATTCTGAGTATGTTACACATACAGGGCTCAGCATAAGTGAGTACACCCCCCTGTATTCTGAGTACGTTATACATACAGGGCTCTGCATAAGTGAGTACACCCCCCTGTATTCTGAGTACGTTATACATACAGGGCTCGGCATAAGTGAGTACACCCCCCTGTATTCTGAGTACGTTATACATACAGGGCTCTGCATAAGTGAGTACACCCCCCTGTATTCTGAGTATGTTACACATACAGGGCTCAGCATAAGTGAGTACACCCCCCTGTATTCTGAGTACGTTATACATACAGGGCTCTGCATAAGTGAGTACACCCCCCTATATTCTGAGTACGTTATACATACAGGGCTCTGCATAAGTGAGTACACCCCCCTGTATTCTGAGTACGTTATACATACAGGGCTCTGCATAAGTGAGTACACCCCCTTGTATTCTGAGTATGTTACACATACAGGGCTCTGCATAAGTGAGTACACCCCCCTGTATTCTGAGTACGTTACACATACAGGGCTCTGCATAAGTGAGTACACCCCCCTGTATTCTGAGTACGTTATACATACAGGGCTCTGCATAAGTAAGTACACCCCCATATTATTAGTATACTATATATAAAGCGCTCAGCATAAGTGAGTACACCCCCCTGTATTCTGAGTATGTTACACATACAGGGCTCAGCATAAGTGAGTACACCCCCCTGTATTCTGAGTACGTTATACATACAGGGCTCAGCATAAGTGAGTACACCCCCCTGTATTCTGAGTACGTTATACATACAGGGCTCTGCATAAGTGAGTACACCCCCCTGTATTCTGAGTATGTTACACATACAGGGCTCAGCATAAGTGAGTACACCCCCCTGTATTCTGAGTACGTTATACATACAGGGCTCTGCATAAGTGAGTACACCCCCCTGTATTCTGAGTATGTTACACATACAGGGCTCAGTATAAGTGAGTACACCCCCCTGTATTCTGAGTACGTTATACATACAGGGCTCTGCATAAGTGAGTACACCCCCCTGTATTCTGAGTATGTTACACATACAGGGCTCAGCATAAGTGAGTACACCCCCCTGTATTCTGAGTACGTTATACATACAGGGCTCTGCATAAGTGAGTACACCCCCCTGTATTCTGAGTACGTTATACATACAGGGCTCAGCATAAGTGAGTACACCCCCCTGTATTCTGAGTACGTTATACATACAGGGCTCTGCATAAGTGAGTACACCCCCCTGTATTCTGAGTACGTTATACATACAGGGCTCTGCATAAGTGAGTACACCCCCCTGTATTCTGAGTACGTTATACATACAGGGCTCTGCATAAGTGAGTACACCCCCCTGTATTCTGAGTACGTTATACATACAGGGCTCTGCATAAGTGAGTACACCCCCCTGTATTCTGAGTATGTTACACATACAGGGCTCAGCATAAGTGAGCACACCCCCCTGTATTCTGAGTACGTTATACATACAGGGCTCTGCATAAGTGAGTACACCCCCCTGTATTCTGAGTATGTTACACATACAGGGCTCAGCATAAGTGAGTACACCCCCCTGTATTCTGAGTACGTTATACATACAGGGCTCTGCATAAGTGAGTACACCCCCCTGTATTCTGAGTACGTTATACATACAGGGCTCGGCATAAGTGAGTACACCCCCTGTATTCTGAGTATGTTATACATACAGGGCTCTGCATAAGTGAGTACACCCCCCTGTATTCTGAGTACGTTATACATACAGGGCTCAGTATAAGTGAGTACACCCCCCTGTATTCTGAGTACGTTATACATACAGGGCTCTGCATAAGTGAGTACACCCCCCTGTATTCTGAGTATGTTACACATACAGGGCTCTGCATAAGTGAGTACACCCCCCTGTATTCTGAGTACGTTACACATACAGGGCTCTGCATAAGTGAGTACACCCCCCTGTATTCTGAGTACGTTATATATACAGGGCTCTGCATAAGTAAGTACACCCCCATATTATTAGTATACTATATATAAAGCGCTCAGCATAAGTGAGTACACCCCCCTGTATTCTGAGTATGTTACACATACAGGGCTCAGCATAAGTGAGTACACCCCCCTGTATTCTGAGTACGTTATACATACAGGGCTCAGCATAAGTGAGTACACCCCCCTGTATTCTGAGTACGTTATACATACAGGGCTCTGCATAAGTGAGTACACCCCCCTGTATTCTGAGTATGTTACACATACAGGGCTCAGCATAAGTGAGTACACCCCCCTGTATTCTGAGTACGTTATACATACAGGGCTCTGCATAAGTGAGTACACCCCCCTGTATTCTGAGTATGTTACACATACAGGGCTCAGTATAAGTGAGTACACCCCCCTGTATTCTGAGTACGTTATACATACAGGGCTCTGCATAAGTGAGTACACCCCCCTGTATTCTGAGTATGTTACACATACAGGGCTCAGCATAAGTGAGTACACCCCCCTGTATTCTGAGTACGTTATACATACAGGGCTCTGCATAAGTGAGTACACCCCCCTGTATTCTGAGTACGTTATACATACAGGGCTCAGCATAAGTGAGTACACCCCCCTGTATTCTGAGTACGTTATACATACAGGGCTCAGCATAAGTGAGTACACCCCCCTGTATTCTGAGTACGTTATACATACAGGGCTCAGCATAAGTGAGTACACCCCCCTGTATTCTGAGTACGTTATACATACAGGGCTCTGCATAAGTAAGTACACCCCCATATTATTAGTATACTATATATACAGGGCTCAGCATAAGTGAGTACACCCCCCTGTATTCTGAGTATGTTACACATACAGGGCTCAGCATAAGTGAGTACACCCCCCTGTATTCTGAGTACGTTATACATACAGGGCTCTGCATAAGTGAGTACACCCCCCTGTATTCTGAGTACGTTATAGATACAGGGCTCTGCATAAGTGAGTACACCCCCCTGTATTCTGAGTACGTTATACATACAGGGCTCTGCATAAGTGAGTACACCCCCCTGTATTCTGAGTACGTTATACATACAGGGCTCTGCATAAGTGAGTACACCCCCCTGTATTCTGAGTATGTTACACATACAGGGCTCAGCATAAGTGAGTACACCCCCCTGTATTCTGAGTACGTTATACATACAGGGCTCAGCATAAGTGAGTACACCCCCCTGTATTCTGAGTACGTTATACATACAGGGCTCTGCATAAGTGAGTACACCCCCCTGTATTCTGAGTATGTTACACATACAGGGCTCAGCATAAGTGAGTACACCCCCCTGTATTCTGAGTACGTTATACATACAGGGCTCTGCATAAGTGAGTACACCCCCCTGTATTCTGAGTATGTTACACATACAGGGCTCAGTATAAGTGAGTACACCCCCCTGTATTCTGAGTACGTTATACATACAGGGCTCTGCATAAGTGAGTACACCCCCCTGTATTCTGAGTATGTTACACATACAGGGCTCAGCATAAGTGAGTACACCCCCCTGTATTCTGAGTACGTTATACATACAGGGCTCTGCATAAGTGAGTACACCCCCCTGTATTCTGAGTACGTTATACATACAGGGCTCAGCATAAGTGAGTACACCCCCCTGTATTCTGAGTACGTTATACATACAGGGCTCAGCATAAGTGAGTACACCCCCCTGTATTCTGAGTATGTTACACATACAGGGCTCAGCATAAGTGAGTACGCCCCCCTGTATTCTGAGTACGTTATACATACAGGGCTCTGCATAAGTGAGTACACCCCCCTGTATTCTGAGTACGTTATACATACAGGGCTCTGCATAAGTGAGTACACCCCCCTGTATTCTGAGTACGTTATACATACAGGGCTCTGCATAAGTGAGTACACCCCCCTGTATTCTGAGTACGTTATACATACAGGGCTCTGCATAAGTGAGTACACCCCCCTGTATTCTGAGTATGTTACACATACAGGGCTCAGCATAAGTGAGTACACCCCCCTGTATTCTGAGTACGTTATACATACAGGGCTCTGCATAAGTGAGTACACCCCCCTGTATTCTGAGTATGTTACACATACAGGGCTCAGCATAAGTGAGTACACCCCCCTGTATTCTGAGTACGTTATACATACAGGGCTCTGCATAAGTGAGTACACCCCCCTGTATTCTGAGTACGTTATACATACAGGGCTCGGCATAAGTGAGTACACCCCCCTGTATTCTGAGTACGTTATACATACAGGGCTCTGCATAAGTGAGTACACCCCCCTGTATTCTGAGTATGTTACACATACAGGGCTCAGCATAAGTGAGTACACCCCCCTGTATTCTGAGTACGTTATACATACAGGGCTCTGCATAAGTGAGTACACCCCCCTGTATTCTGAGTACGCTATACATACAGGGCTCAGTATAAGTGAGTACACCCCCCTGTATTATCAGTACATTATATATACAGGGCTCAGTATAAGTGAGTACACCCCTGTATTATCAGTACATTATATATACAGTGCTCAGCATAAGTGAGTACACCCCCCTGTATTCTGAGTACGTTATACATACAGGGCTCAGCATAAGTGAGTACACCCCCCTGTATTCTGAGTACGTTATACATACAGGGCTCTGCATAAGTGAGTACACCCCCCTGTATTCTGAGTACGTTATACATACAGGGCTCTGCATAAGTGAGTACACCCCCCTGTATTCTGAGTACGTTATACATACAGGGCTCTGCATAAGTGAGTACACCCCCCTGTATTCTGAGTACGTTATACATACAGGGCTCTGCATAAGTCAGTACACCCCCCTGTATTCTGAGTACGTTATACATACAGGGCTCTGCATAAGTGAGTACACCCCCCTGTATTCTGAGTACGTTATACATACAGGGCTCTGCATGAGTGAGTACACCCCCCTGTATTCTGAGTACGTTATACATACAGGGCTCAGTATAAGTGAGTACACCCCCCTGTATTCTGAGTACGTTATACATACAGGGCTCAGCATAAGTGAGTACACCCCCCTGTATTCTGAGTACGTTATACATACAGGGCTCTGCATAAGTGAGTACACCCCCATATTATTAGTATACTATATATACAGGGCTCTGCATAAGTGAGTACACCCCCCTGTATTCTGAGTACGTTATACATACAGGGCTCTGCATAAGTGAGTACACCCCCCTGTATTCTGAGTACGTTATACATACAGGGCTCAGTATAAGTGAGTACACCCCCCTGTATTCTGAGTACGTTACACATACAGGGCTCAGCATAAGTGAGTACACCCCCCTGTATTCTGAGTACGTTATACATACAGGGCTCTGCATAAGTGAGTACACCCCCATATTATTAGTATACTATATATACAGGGCTCTGCATAAGTGAGTACACCCCCATATTATTAGTATACTATATATACAGGGCTCAGTATAAGTGAGTACACCCCCCTGTATTCTGAGTACATTATACATACAGGGCTCTGCATAAGTAAGTACACCCCCATATTATTAGTATACTATATATACAGTGCTCAGCATAAGTGAGTACACCCCCCTGTATTCTGAGTACGTTATACATACAGGGCTCTGCATAAGTGAGTACACCCCCCTGTATTCTGAGTACGTTATACATACAGGGCTCAGTATAAGTGAGTACACCCCCCTGTATTCTGAGTACGTTATACATACAGGGCTCTGCATAAGTGAGTACACCCCCCTGTATTCTGAGTATGTTACACATACAGGGCTCTGCATAAGTGAGTACACCCCCCTGTATTCTGAGCATGTTACACATACAGGGCTCTGCATAAGTGAGTACACCCCCCTGTATTCTGAGTACGTTATACATACAGGGCTCAGTATAAGTGAGTACACCCCCCTGTATTCTGAGTACGTTATACATACAGGGCTCTGCATAAGTGAGTACACCCCCCTGTATTCTGAGTATGTTATACATACAGGGCTCAGCATAAGTGAGTACACCCCCCTGTATTCTGAGTATGTTATACATACAGGGCTCAGTATAAGTGAGTACACCCCCCTGTATTCTGAGTACGTTATACATACAGGGCTCAGTATAAGTGAGTACACCCCCCTGTATTCTGAGTACGTTATACATACAGGGCTCTGCATAAGTGAGTACACCCCCCTGTATTCTGAGTACGTTGTACATACAGGGCTCTGCATAAGTGAGTACACCCCCCTGTATTCTGAGTACGTTATACATACAGGGCTCTGCATAAGTGAGTACACCCCCCTGTATTCTGAGTACGATATACATACAGGGCTCTGCATAAGTGAGTACACCCCCCTGTATTCTGAGTATGTTACACATACAGGGCTCTGCATAAGTGAGTACACCCCCTGTATTCTGAGTACGTTATACATACAGGGCTCTGCATAAGTGAGTACACCCCCCTGTATTCTGAGTACGTTATACATACAGGGCTCTGCATAAGTAAGTACACCCCCATATTATTAGTATACTATATATACAGCGCTCAGCATAAGTGAGTACACCCCCCTGTATTCTGAGTATGTTACACATACAGGGCTCAGCATAAGTGAGTACACCCCCCTGTATTCTGAGTATGTTACACATACAGGGCTCAGTATAAGTGAGTACACCCCCCTGTATTCTGAGTACGTTATACATACAGGGCTCTGCATAAGTGAGTACACCCCCCTGTATTCTGAGTACGCTATACATACAGGGCTCTGCATAAGTGAGTACACCCCCTGTATTCTGAGTACGTTATACATACAGGGCTCAGCATAAGTGAGTACACCCCCCTGTATTCTGAGTACGTTATACATACAGGGCTCTGCATAAGTGAGTACACCCCCCTGTATTCTGAGTACGTTATACATACAGGGCTCTGCATAAGTGAGTACAGCCCCCTGTATTCTGAGTACGTTATACATACAGGGCTCAGCATAAGTGAGTACACCCCCCTGTATTCTGAGTACGTTATCCATACAGGGCTCTGCATAAGTAAGTACACCCCCATATTATTAGTATACTATATATACAGGGCTCTGCATAAGTGAGTACACCCCCCTGTATTCTGAGTACGTTATACATACAGGGCTCTGCATAAGTGAGTACACCCCCCTGTATTCTGAGTACGTTATACATACAGGGCTCTGCATAATTGAGTACACCCCCCTGTATTCTGAGTACGTTATACATACAGGGCTCTGCATAAGTGAGTACACCCCCCTGTATTCTGAGTACGTTATACATACAGGGCTCTGCATAAGTGAGTACACCCCCCTGTATTCTGAGTATGTTATACATATAGGGCTCTGCATAAGTGAGTACACCCCCCTGTATTCTGAGTACGTTATACATACAGGGCTCTGCATAAGTGAGTACACCCCCCTGTATTCTGAGTATGTTACACATACAGGGCTCTGCATAAGTGAGTACACCCCCCTGTATTCTGAGTACGTTACACATACAGGGCTCTGCATAAGTGAGTACACCCCCCTGTATTCTGAGTACGTTATACATACAGGGCTCTGCATAAGTAAGTACACCCCCATATTATTAGTATACTATATATACAGCGCTCAGCATAAGTGAGTACACCCCCCTGTATTCTGAGTATGTTACACATACAGAGCTCAGCATAAGTGAGTACACCCCCCTGTATTCTGAGTACGTTATACATACAGGGCTCATCATAAGTGAGTACACCCCCCTGTATTCTGAGTACGTTATACATACAGGGCTCTGCATAAGTGAGTACACCCCCCTGTATTCTGAGTATGTTACACATACAGGGCTCAGCATAAGTGAGTACACCCCCCTGTATTCTGAGTACGTTATACATACAGGGCTCTGCATAAGTGAGTACACCCCCCTGTATTCTGAGTATGTTACACATACAGGGCTCAGTATAAGTGAGTACACCCCCCTGTATTCTGAGTACGTTACACATACAGGGCTCTGCATAAGTGAGTACACCCCCCTGTATTCTGAGTATGTTACACATACAGGGCTCTGCATAAGTGAGTACACCCCCCTGTATTCTGAGTACGTTATACATACAGGGCTCAGCATAAGTGAGTACACCCCCCTGTATTCTGAGTACGTTATACATACAGGGCTCAGCATAAGTGAGTACACCCCCCTGTATTCTGAGTACGTTATACATACAGGGCTCAGCATAAGTGAGTACACCCCCCTGTATTCTGAGTACGTTACACATACAGGGCTCAGCATAAGTGAGTACACCCCCCTGTATTCTGAGTACGTTATACATACAGGGCTCTGCATAAGTGAGTACACCCCCCTGTATTCTGAGTACGTTATACATACAGGGCTCTGCATAAGTGAGTACACCCCCCTGTATTCTGAGTACGTTATACATACAGGGCTCTGCATAAGTGAGTACACCCCCCTGTATTCTGAGTACGTTATACATACAGGGCTCTGCATAAGTGAGTATACCCCCCTGTATTCTGAGTATGTTACACATACAGGGCTCAGCATAAGTGAGTACACCCCCCTGTATTCTGAGTACGTTATACATACAGGGCTCAGCATAAGTGAGTACACCCCCCTGTATTCTGAGTACGTTATACATACAGGGCTCTGCATAAGTGAGTACACCCCCCTGTATTCTGAGTATGTTACACATACAGGGCTCAGCATAAGTGAGTACACCCCCCTGTATTCTGAGTACGTTATACATACAGGGCTCTGCATAAGTGAGTACACCCCCTGTATTCTGAGTATGTTACACATACAGGGCTCAGTATAAGTGAGTACACCCCCCTGTATTCTGAGTACGTTATACATATAGGGCTCTGCATAAGTGAGTACACCCCCCTGTATTCTGAGTATGGTACACATACAGGGCTCAGCATAAGTGAGTACACCCCCCTGTATTCTGAGTACGTTATACATACAGGGCTCTGCATAAGTGAGTACACCCCCCTGTATTCTGAGTACGTTATACATACAGGGCTCAGCATGAGTGAGTACACCCCCCTGTATTCTGAGTACGTTATACATACAGGGCTCAGCATAAGTGAGTACACCCCCCTGTATTCTGAGTACGTTACACATACAGGGCTCTGCATAAGTGAGTACACCCCCCTGTATTCTGAGTACGTTATACATACAGGGCTCAGCATGAGTGAGTACACCCCCCTGTATTCTGAGTACGTTATACATACAGGGCTCAGCATAAGTGAGTACACCCCCCTGTATTCTGAGTACGTTATACATACAGGGCTCAGCATAAGTGAGTACACCCCCCTGTATTCTGAGTACGTTATACATACAGGGCTCTGCATAAGTAAGTACACCCCCATATTATTAGTATACTATATATACAGGGCTCAGCATAAGTGAGTACACCCCCCTGTATTCTGAGTATGTTACACATACAGGGCTCAGCATAAGTGAGTACACCCCCCTGTATTCTGAGTACGTTATAAATACAGGGCTCAGTATAAGTGAGTACACCCCCCTGTATTCTGAGTACGTTATACATACAGGGCTCAGCATAAGTGAGTACACCCCCCTGTATTCTGAGTACGTTATACATACAGGGCTCTGCATAAGTGAGTACACCCCCCTGTATTCTGAGTACGTTATACATACAGGGCTCTGCATAAGTGAGTACACCCCCCTGTATTCTGAGTACGTTATACATACAGGGCTCTGCATAAGTGAGTACACCCCCCTGTATTCTGAGTACGTTATACATACAGGGCTCTGCATAAGTGAGTACACCCCCCTGTATTCTGAGTACGTTATACATACAGGGCTCAGCATAAGTGAGTACACCCCCCTGTATTCTGAGTACTTTATACATACAGGGCTCTGCATAAGTGAGTACACCCCCCTGTATTCTGAGTACGTTATACATACAGGGCTCTGCATAAGTGAGTACACCCCCCTGTATTCTGAGTACGTTATACATACAGGGCTCTGCATAAGTGAGTACACCCCCCTGTATTCTGAGTACGTTATACATACAGGGCTCTGCATAAGTGAGTACACCCCCCTGTATTCTGAGTATGTTACACATACAGGGCTCAGCATAAGTGAGTACACCCCCCTGTATTCTGAGTACGTTATACATACAGGGCTCAGCATAAGTGAGTACACCCCCCTGTATTCTGAGTATGTTACACATACAGGGCTCAGCATAAGTGAGTACACCCCCCTGTATTTTGAGTACGTTATACATACAGGGCTCAGTATAAGTGAGTACACCCCCCTGTATTATCAGTACATTATATATACAGGGCTCAGTATAAGTGAGTACACCCCTGTATTATCAGTACATTATATATACAGTGCTCAGCATAAGTGAGTACACCCCCCTGTATTCTGAGTACGTTATACATACAGGGCTCAGCATAAGTGAGTACACCCCCCTGTATTCTGAGTACGTTATACATACAGGGCTCTGCATAAGTGAGTACACCCCCCTGTATTCTGAGTACGTTATACATACAGGGCTCTGCATAAGTGAGTACACCCCCCTGTATTCTGAGTACGTTATACATACAGGGCTCTGCATAAGTGAGTACACCCCCCTGTATTCTGAGTACGTTATACATACAGGGCTCAGTATAAGTGAGTACACCCCCCTGTATTCTGAGTATGTTACACATACAGGGCTCAGTATAAGTGAGTACACCCCCCTGTATTCTGAGTAGGTTATACATACAGGGCTCTGTATAAGTGAGTACACCCCCCTGTATTCTGAGTACGTTATACATACAGGGCTCAGTATAAGTGAGTACACCCCCCTGTATTCTGAGTACGTTACACATACAGGGCTCAGCATAAGTGAGTACACCCCCCTGTATTCTGAGTACGTTATACATACAGGGCTCAGCATAAGTGAGTACACCCCCCTGTATTCTGAGTACGTTATACATACAGGGCTCTGAATAAGTGAGTACACCCCCCTGTATTCTGAGTACGTTATACATACAGGGCTCTGCATAAGTGAGTACACTCCCCTGTATTCTGAGTACGTTATACATACAGGGCTCTGCATAAGTGAGTACACCCACCTGTATTCTGAGTACGTTATACATACAGGGCTCTGCATAAGTGAGTACACCCCCCTGTATTCTGAGTATGTTATACATACAGGGCTCAGCATAAGTGAGTACACCCCCATATTATTAGTATACTATATATACAGTGCTCAGCATAAGTGAGTACACCCCCCTGTATTCTGAGTATGTTATACATACAGGGCTCAGCATAAGTGAGTACACCCCCCTGTATTCTGAGTATGTTACACATACAGGGCTCAGTATAAGTGAGTACACCCCCCTGTATTCTGAGTACGTTATACATACAGGGCTCAGCATAAGTGAGTACACCCCCCTGTATTCTGAGTATGTTACACATACAGGTCTCAGCATAAGTGAGTACACCCCCCTGTATTCTGAGTATGTTACACATACAGGGCTCAGCATAAGTGAGTACACCCCCCTGTATTCTGAGTATGTTACACATACAGGGCTCAGTATAAGAGAGTACACCCCCCTGTATTCTGAGTATGTTACACATACAGGGCTCAGTATAAGTGAGTACACCCCCCTGTATTCTGAGTACGTTATACATACAGGGCTCAGTATAAGTGAGTACACCCCCCTGTATTCTGAGTACGTTATACATACAGGGCTCAGTATAAGTGAGTACACCCCCCTGCATTCTGAGTACGTTATACATACAGGGCTCTGCATAAGTGAGTACACCCCCTGTATTCTGAGTACGCTATACATACAGGGCTCTGCATAAGTGAGTACACCCCCCTGTATTCTGAGTACGTTATACATACAGGGCTCTGCATAAGTGAGTACACCCCCCTGTATTCTGAGTACGTTATACATACAGGGCTCAGCATAAGTGAGTACACCCCCCTGTATTCTGAGTATGTTACACATACAGGGCTCAGTATAAGTGAGTACACCCCCCTGTATTCTGAGTACGTTATACATACAGGGCTCAGCATAAGTGAGTACACCCCCCTGTATTCTGAGTACGTTATACATACAGGGCTCTGCATAAGTGAGTACACCCCCCTGTATTCTGAGTACGTTATACAAACAGGGCTCTGCATAAGTGAGTACACCCCCCTGTATTCTGAGTACGTTATACATACAGGGCTCTGCATAAGTCAGTACACCCCCCTGTATTCTGAGTACGTTATACATACAGGGCTCTGCATAAGTGAGTACACCCCCCTGTATTCTGAGTACGCTATACATACAGGGCTCTGCATAAGTGAGTACACCCCCCTGTATTCTGAGTACGTTATACATACAGGGCTCTGCATAAGTGAGTACACCCCCCTGTATTCTGAGTACGTTATACATACAGGGCTCAGCATAAGTGAGTACACCCCCCTGTATTCTGAGTATGTTACACATACAGGGCTCAGTATAAGTGAGTACACCCCCCTGTATTCTGAGTACGTTATACATACAGGGCTCAGTATAAGTGAGTACACCCCCCTGTATTCTGAGTATGTTACACATACAGGGCTCAGTATAAGTGAGTACACCCCCCTGTATTCTGAGTACGTTATACATACAGGGCTCAGCATAAGTGAGTACACCCCCCTGTATTCTGAGTATGTTACACATACAGGGCTCAGTATAAGTGAGTACACCCCCCTGTATTCTGAGTACGTTATACATACAGGGCTCAGTATAAGTGAGTACACCCCCCTGTATTCTGAGTATGTTACACATACAGGGCTCTGCATAAGTGAGTACACCCCCCTGTATTCTGAGTATGTTACACATACAGGGTTCAGTATAAGTGAGTACACCCCCCTGTATTCTGAGTACGTTATACATACAGGGCTCAGTATAAGTGAGTACACCCCCCTGTATTCTGAGTATGTTACACATACAGGGCTCAGCATAAGTGAGTACACCCCCCTGTATTCTGAGTACGTTATACATACAGGGCTCAGCATAAGTGAGTACACCCCCCTGTATTCTGAGTACGTTATACATACAGGGCTCTGCATAAGTGAGTACACCCCCCTGTATTCTGAGTACGTTATACATACAGGGCTCAGTATAAGTGAGTACACCCCCCTGTATTCTGAGTACGTTATACATACAGGGCTCTGCATAAGTGAGTACACCCCCCTGTATTCTGAGTACGCTATACATACAGGGCTCTGCATAAGTGAGTACACCCCCCTGTATTCTGAGTACGTTATACATACAGGGCTCAGCATAAGTGAGTACACCCCCCTGTATTCTGAGTACGTTATACATACAGGGCTCTGCATAAGTGAGTACACCCCCCTGTATTCTGAGTACGTTATACATACAGGGCTCAGCATAAGTGAGTACACCCCCCTGTATTCTGAGTACGTTATACATACAGGGCTCAGCATAAGTGAGTACACCCCCCTGTATTCTGAGTATGTTACACATACAGGGCTCAGTATAAGTGAGTACACCCCCCTGTATTCTGAGTACGTTATACATACAGGGCTCAGCATAAGTGAGTACACCCCCCTGTATTCTGAGTACGTTATACATACAGGGCTCTGCATAAGTGAGTACACCCCCCTGTATTCTGAGTACGTTATACATACAGGGCTCAGCATAAGTGAGTACACCCCCCTGTATTCTGAGTACGTTATACATACAGGGCTCAGCATAAGTGAGTACACCCCCCTGTATTCTGAGTACGTTATACATACAGGGCTCAGCATAAGTGAGTACACCCCCCTGTATTCTGAGTATGTTACACATACAGGGCTCAGTATAAGTGAGTACACCCCCCTGTATTCTGAGTACGTTATACATACAGGGCTCTGCATAAGTAAGTACACCCCCATATTATTAGTATACTATATATACAGCGCTCAGCATAAGTGAGTACACCCCCCTGTATTCTGAGTACGTTAAACATACAGGGCTCTGCATAAGTGAGTACACCCCCCTGTATTCGGAGTACGTTATACATACAGGGCTCTGCATAAGTGAGTACACCCCCTGTATTCTGAGTACGTTATACATACAGGGCTCTGCATAAGTGAGTACACCCCCCTGTATTCTGAGTACGTTATACATACAGGGCTCTGCATAAGTGAGTACACCCCCCTGTATTCTGAGTATGTTACACATACAGGGCTCAGTATAAGTGAATACACCCCCCTGTATTCTGAGTACGTTATACATACAGGGCTCTGCATAAGTAAGTACACCCCCATATTATTAGTATACTATATATACAGCGCTCAGCATAAGTGAGTACACCCCCCTGTATTCTGAGTACGTTAAACATACAGGGCTCTGCATAAGTGAGTACACCCCCCTGTATTCGGAGTACGTTATACATACAGGGCTCTGCATAAGTGAGTACACCCCCTGTATTCTGAGTACGTTATACATACAGGGCTCAGTATAAGTGAATACACCCCCCTGTATTCTGAGTACGTTATACATACAGGGCTCTGCATAAGTAAGTACACCCCCATATTATTAGTATACTATATATACAGCGCTCAGCATAAGTGAGTACACCCCCCTGTATTCTGAGTATGTTACACATACAGGGCTCAGTATAAGTGAGTACACCCCCCTGTATTCTGAGTACGTTATACATACAGGGCTCAGCATAAGTGAGTACACCCCCCTGTATTCTGAGTATGTTACACATACAGGGCTCAGCATAAGTGAGTACACCCCCCTGTATTCTGAGTATGTTACACATACAGGGCTCAGTATAAGTGAGTACACCCCCCTGTATTCTGAGTACGTTATACATACAGGGCTCAGCATAAGTGAGTACACCCCCCTGTATTCTGAGTATGTTACACATACAGGTCTCAGCATAAGTGAGTACACCCCCCTGTATTCTGAGTATGTTACACATACAGGGCTCAGCATAAGTGAGTACACCCCCCTGTATTCTGAGTATGTTACACATACAGGGCTCAGTATAAGAGAGTACACCCCCCTGTATTCTGAGTATGTTACACATACAGGGCTCAGTATAAGTGAGTACACCCCCCTGTATTCTGAGTACGTTATACATACAGGGCTCAGTATAAGTGAGTACACCCCCCTGTATTCTGAGTACGTTATACATACAGGGCTCAGTATAAGTGAGTACACCCCCCTGCATTCTGAGTACGTTATACATACAGGGCTCTGCATAAGTGAGTACACCCCCCTGTATTCTGAGTACGCTATACATACAGGGCTCTGCATAAGTGAGTACACCCCCCTGTATTCTGAGTACGTTATACATACAGGGCTCTGCATAAGTGAGTACACCCCCCTGTATTCTGAGTACGTTATACATACAGGGCTCAGCATAAGTGAGTACACCCCCCTGTATTCTGAGTATGTTACACATACAGGGCTCAGTATAAGTGAGTACACCCCCCTGTATTCTGAGTACGTTATACATACAGGGCTCAGTATAAGTGAGTACACCCCCCTGTATTCTGAGTATGTTACACATACAGGGCTCAGCATAAGTGAGTACACCCCCCTGTATTCTGAGTATGTTACACATACAGGGCTCAGTATAAGTGAGTACACCCCCCTGTATTCTGAGTACGTTATACATACAGGGCTCAGTATAAGTGAGTACACCCCCCTGTATTCTGAGTACGTTATACATACAGGGCTCTGCATAAGTGAGTACACCCCCCTGTATTCTGAGTACGTTATACATACAGGGCTCAGTATAAGTGAGTACACCCACCTGTATTCTGAGTATGCTACACATACAGGGCTCAGCATAAGTGAGTACACCCCCCTGTATTCTGAGTATGTTACACATACAGGGCTCAGTATAAGTGAGTACACCCCCCTGTATTCTGAGTACGTTATACATACAGGGCTCAGTATAAGTGAGTACACCCCCCTGTATTCTGAGTATGTTACACATACAGGGCTCAGCATAAGTGAGTACACCCCCCTGTATTCTGAGTACGTTATACATACAGGGCTCAGCATAAGTGAGTACACCCCCCTGTATTCTGAGTGCGTTATACATACAGGGCTCTGCATAAGTGAGTACACCCCCCTGTATTCTGAGTACGTTATACATACAGGGCTCTGCATAAGTGAGTACACCCCCCTGTATTCTGAGTACGTTATACATACAGGGCTCTGCATAAGTGAGTACACCCCCCTGTATTCTGAGTACGTTATACATACAGGGCTCTGCATAAGTGAGTACACCCCCTGTATTCTGAGTACGTTATACATACAGGGCTCAGTATAAGTGAGTACACCCACCTGTATTCTGAGTATGCTACACATACAGGGCTCAGCATAAGTGAGTACACCCCCCTGTATTCTGAGTATGTTACACATACAGGGCTCAGTATAAGTGAGTACACCCCCCTGTATTCTGAGTACGTTATACATACAGGGCTCAGTATAAGTGAGTACACCCCCCTGTATTCTGAGTATGTTACACATACAGGGCTCAGCATAAGTGAGTACACCCCCCTGTATTCTGAGTACGTTATACATACAGGGCTCAGCATAAGTGAGTACACCCCCCTGTATTCTGAGTGCGTTATACATACAGGGCTCTGCATAAGTGAGTACACCCCCCTGTATTCTGAGTACGTTATACATACAGGGCTCTGCATAAGTGAGTACACCCCCCTGTATTCTGAGTACGTTATACATACAGGGCTCTGCATAAGTGAGTACACCCCCCTGTATTCTGAGTACGTTATACATACAGGGCTCTGCATAAGTGAGTACACCCCCTGTATTCTGAGTACGTTATACATACAGGGCTCAGTATAAGTGAGTACACCCCCCTGTATTCTGAGTATGTTACACATACAGGGCTCAGCATAAGTGAGTACACCCCCCTGTATTCTGAGTACGTTATACATACAGTGCTCTGCATAAGTGAGTACACCCCCCTGTATTCTGAGTACGTTATACATACAGGGCTCTGCATAAGTGAGTACACCCCCCTGTATTCTGAGTACGTTATACATACAGGGCTCTGCATAAGTGAGTATACCCCCCCTGTATTCTGAGTACGTTATACATACAGGGCTCTGCATAAGTGAGTACACCCCCCTGTATTCTGAGTACGTTATACATACAGGGCTCTGCATAAGTGAGTACATCCCCCCTGTATTCTGAGTACGTTATACATACAGGGCTCTGCATAAGTGAGTACACCCCGCTGTATTCTGAGTATGTTATACATACAGGGCTCAGCATAAGTGAGTACACCCCCCAGTATTCTGAGTACGTTATACATACAGGGCTCAGCATAAGTGAGTACACCCCCCTGTATTCTGAGTACGTTATACATACAGGGCTCTGCATAAGTGAGTACACCCCCCCGGTATTCTGAGTACGTTATACATACAGGGCTCTGCATAAGTGAGTACACCCCCCTGTATTCTGAGTACGTTATACATACAGGGCTCAGCATAAGTGAGTACACCCCCCTGTATTCTGAGTACGTTATACATACAGGGCTCTGCATAAGTAAGTACACCCCCATATTATTAGTATACTATATATACAGCGCTCAGCATAAGTGAGTACACCCCCCTGTATTCTGAGTATGTTACACATACAGGGCTCAGCATAAGTGAGTACACCCCCCTGTATTCTGAGTACGTTATAGATACAGGGCTCAGTATAAGTGAGTACACCCCCCTGTATTCTGAGTATGTTACACATACAGGGCTCAGTATAAGTGAGTACACCCCCCTGTATTCTGAGTACGTTATAGATACAGGGCTCAGTATAAGCGAGTACACCCCCCTGTATTCTGAGTATGTTATACATACAGGGCTCAGCATAAGTGAGTACACCCCCCTGTATTCTGAGTACGTTATACATACAGGGCTCTGCATAAGTGAGTGCACCCCCCTGTATTCTGAGTACGTTATACATACAGGGCTCTGCATAAGTGAGTACACCCCCCTGTATTCTGAGTACGCTATACATACAGGGCTCTGCATAAGTGAGTACACCCCCCTGTATTCTGAGTACGTTATACATACAGGGCTCTGCATAAGTGAGTACACCCCCCTGTATTCTGAGTACGTTATACATACAGGGCTCAGCATAAGTGAGTACACCCCCCTGTATTCTGAGTACGTTATACATACAGGGCTCAGCATAAGTGAGTACACCCCCCTGTATTCTGAGTATGTTACACATACAGGGCTCAGTATAAGTGAGTACACCCCCCTGTATTCTGAGTACGTTATACATACAGGGCTCTGCATAAGTGAGTACACCCCCCTGTATTCTGAGTACGTTATACATACAGGGCTCAGCATAAGTGAGTACAACCCCCTGTATTCTGAGTATGTTACACATACAGGGCTCAGCATAAGTGAGTACACCCCCCTGTATTCTGAGTATGTTACACATATAGGGCTCAGTATAAGTGAGTACACCCCCCTGTATTCTGAGTACGTTATACATACAGGGCTCAGCATAAGTGAGCACACCCCCCTGTATTCTGAGTATGTTACACATACAGGGCTCAGCATAAGTGAGTACACTCCCCTGTATTCTGAGTATGTTACACATACAGGGCTCAGTATAAGTGAGTACACCCCCCTGTATTCTGAGTATGTTACACATACACATACAGGGCTCAGTATAAGTGAGTACACCCCCCTGTATTCTGAGTACGTTATACATACAGGGCTCAGCATAAGTGAGTACACCCCCCTGTATTCTGAGTACGTTATACATACAGGGCTCTGCATAAGTGAGTACACCCCCCTGTATTCTGAGTACGTTATACATACAGGGCTCTGCATAAGTGAGTACACCCCCCTGTATTCTGAGTACGTTATACATACAGGGCTCTGCATAAGTGAGTACACCCCCCTGTATTCTGAGTATGTTACACATACAGGGCTCAGCATAAGTGAGTACACCCCCCTGTATTCTGAGTACGTTACACATACAGGGCTCAGTATAAGTGAGTACACCCCCCTGTATTCTGAGTACGTTACACATACAGGGCTCAGCATAAGTGAGTACACCCCCCTGTATTCTGAGTACGTTATACATACAGGGCTCTGCATAAGTGAGTACACCCCCCTGTATTCTGAGTATGTTATACATACAGGGCTCAGCATAAGTGAGTACACCCCCCTGTATTCTGAGTACGTTATACATACAGGGCTCTGCATAAGTGAGTACACCCCCCTGTATTCTGAGTACGTTATACATACAGGGCTCTGCATAAGTGAGTACACCCCCCTGTATTCTGAGTACGTTATACATACAGGGCTCTGCATAAGTGAGTACACCCCCCTGTATTCTGAGTATGTTATACATACAGTGCTCAGCATAAGTGAGTGCACCCCCCTGTATTCTGAGTACGTTATACATACAGGGCTCTGCATAAGTGAGTACACCCCCCTGTATTCTGAGTACGTTATACATACAGGGCTCTGCATAAGTGAGTACACCCCCCTGTATTCTGAGTACGTTATACATACAGGGCTCTGCATAAGTGAGTACACCCCCCTGTATTCTGAGTATGTTACACATACAGGGCTCAGCATAAGTGAGTACACCCCCCTGTATTCTGAGTACGTTACACATACAGGGCTCAGTATAAGTGAGTACACCCCCCTGTATTCTGAGTACGTTATACATACAGGGCTCTGCATAAGTAAGTACACCCCAATATTATTAGTATACTATATATACAGCGCTCAGCATAAGTGAGTACACCCCCCTGTATTCTGAGTATGTTACACATACAGGGCTCAGTATAAGTGAGTACACCCCCCTGTATTCTGAGTACGTTATACATACAGGGCTCTGCATAAGTGAGTACACCCCCCTGTATTCTGAGTACGTTATACATACAGGGCTCAGCATAAGTGAGTACACCCCCCTGTATTCTGAGTACGTTATACATACAGGGCTCTGCATAAGTAAGTACACCCCCATATTATTAGTATACTATATATACAGCGCTCAGCATAAGTGAGTACACCCCCCTGTATTCTGAGTATGTTACACATACAGGGCTCAGCATAAGTGAGTACACCCCCCTGTATTCTGAGTACGTTATAGATACAGGGCTCAGTATAAGTGAGTACACCCCCCTGTATTCTGAGTATGTTACACATACAGGACTCAGTATAAGTGAGTACACCCCCCTGTATTCTGAGTACGTTATAGATACAGGGCTCAGTATAAGTGAGTACACCCCCCTGTATTCTGAGTACGTTACACATACAGGGCTCAGCATAAGTGAGTACACCCCCCTGTATTCTGAGTACGTTATACATACAGGGCTCTGCATAAGTGAGTACACCCCCCTGTATTCTGAGTATGTTATACATACAGGGCTCAGCATAAGTGAGTACACCCCCCTGTATTCTGAGTACGTTATACATACAGGGCTCTGCATAAGTGAGTACACCCCCCTGTATTCTGAGTACGCTATACATACAGGGCTCTGCATAAGTGAGTACACCCCCCTGTATTCTGAGTACGTTATACATACAGGGCTCTGCATAAGTGAGTACACCCCCCTGTATTCTGAGTACGTTATACATACAGGGCTCAGCATAAGTGAGTACACCCCCCTGTATTCTGAGTACGTTATACATACAGGGCTCAGCATAAGTGAGTACACCCCCCTGTATTCTGAGTATGTTACACATACAGGGCTCAGTATAAGTGAGTACACCCCCCTGTATTCTGAGTACGTTATACATACAGGGCTCAGCATAAGTGAGTACACCCCCCTGTATTCTGAGTATGTTACACATACAGGGCTCAGCATAAGTGAGTACACCCCCCTGTATTCTGAGTACGTTATACATACAGGGCTCAGCATAAGTGAGTACACCCCCCTGTATTCTGAGTATGTTACACATACAGGGCTCAGTATAAGTGAGTACACCCCCCTGTATTCTGAGTACGTTATACATACAGGGCTCTGCATAAGTAAGTACACCCCCATATTATTAGTATACTATATATACAGCGCTCAGCATAAGTGAGTACACCCCCCTGTATTCTGAGTATGATACACATACAGGGCTCAGCATAAGTGAGTACACCCCCCTGTATTCTGAGTACGTTACACATACAGGGCTCAGTATAAGTGAGTACACCCCCCTGTATTCTGAGTATGTTACACATACAGGGCTCAGCATAAGTGAGTGCACCCCCCTGTATTCTGAGTACGTTATACATACAGGGCTCTGCATAAGTGAGTACACCCCCCTGTATTCTGAGTACGTTATACATACAGGGCTCTGCATAAGTGAGTACACCCCCCTGTATTCTGAGTACGTTATACATACAGGGCTCTGCATAAGTGAGTACAACCCCCTGTATTCTGAGTACGTTATACATACAGGGCTCAGCATAAGTGAGTACACCCCCCTGTATTCTGAGTATGTTACACATACAGGGCTCAGCATAAGTGAGAACACCCCCCTGTATTCTGAGTACGTTATACATACAGGGCTCTGCATAAGTGAGTACACCCCCCTGTATTCTGAGTACGTTATACATACAGGGCTCTGCATAAGTGAGTACACCCCCCTGTATTCTGAGTACGTTATACATACAGGGCTCTGCATAAGTGAGTACACCCCCCTGTATTCTGAGTACGTTATACATACAGGGCTCTGCATAAGTGAGTACACCCCCCTGTATTCTGAGTACGTTGTACATACAGGGCTCTACATAAGTGAGTACACCCCCCTGTATTCTGAGTATGTTACACATACAGGGCTCAGTATAAGTGAGTACACCCCCCTGTATTCTGAGTACGTTATACATACAGGGCTCAGCATAAGTGAGTACACCCCCCTGTATTCTGAGTATGTTACACATACAGGGCTCAGTATAAGTGAGTACACCCCCCTGTATTCTGAGTACGTTATACATACAGGGCTCTGCATAAGTGAGTACACCCCCCTGTATTCTGAGTACGTTATATATACAGGGCTCTGCATAAGTAAGTACACCCCCATATTATTAGTATACTATATATACAGCGCTCAGCATAAGTGAGTACACCCCCTGTATTCTGAGTATGTTACACATACAGGGCTCAGTATAAGTGAGTACACCCCCCTGTATTCTGAGTACGTTATACATACAGGGCTCTGCATAAGTGAGTACACCCCCCTGTATTCTGAGTACGTTATACATACAGGGCTCTGCATAAGTGAGTACACCCCCCTGTATTCTGAGTATGTTACACATACAGGGCTCAGCATAAGTGAGTACACCCCCCTGTATTCTGAGTATGTTACACATACAGGGCTCAGCATAAGTGAGTACACCCCCCTGTATTCTGAGTATGTTACACATACAGGGCTCTGCATAAGTGAGTACACCCCCCTGTATTCTGAGTATGTTACACATACAGGGCTCAGTATAAGTGAGTACACCCCCCTGTATTCTGAGTACGTTATACATACAGGGCTCTGCATAAGTGAGTACACCCCCCTGTATTCTGAGTATGTTACACATACAGGGCTCAGTATAAGTGAGTACACCCCCCTGTATTCTGAGTACGTTATACATACAGGGCTCTGCATAAGTGAGTACACCCCCCTGTATTCTGAGTATGTTACACATACAGGGCTCAGTATAAGTGAGTACACCCCCCTGTATTCTGAGTATGTTACACATACAGGGCTCAGTATAAGTGAGTACACCCCCCTGTATTCTGAGTACGTTATACATACAGGGCTCTGCATAAGTGAGTACACCCCCCTGTATTCTGAGTACATTATACATACAGGGCTCTGCATAAGTGAGTACACCCCCCTGTATTCTGAGTACGTTATACATACAGGGCTCTGCATAAGTGAGTACACCCCCCTGTATTCTGAGTATGTTACACATACAGGGCTCAGTATAAGTGAGTACACCCCCCTGTATTCTGAGTACGTTATACATACAGGGCTCTGCATAAGTGAGTACACCCCCCTGTATTCTGAGTACGTTATACATACAGGGCTCAGCATAAATGAGTACACCCCCCTGTATTCTGAGTACGTTATACATACAGGGCTCTGCATAAGTGAGTACACCCCCCTGTATTCTGAGTACGTTATACATACAGGGCTCTGTATAAGTGAGTACACCCCCCTGTATTCTGAGTACGTTATACATACAGGGCTCAGCATAAGTGAGTACACCCCCCTGTATTCTGAGTACGTTATACATACAGGGCTCAGCATAAGTGAGTACACCCCCCTGTATTCTGAGTACGTTACACATACAGGGCTCTGCATAAGTGAGTACACCCCCCTGTATTCTGAGTACGTTATACATACAGGGCTCTGCATAAGTGAGTACACCCCCCTGTATTCTGAGTATGTTATACATACAGGGCTCTGCATAAGTGAGTACACCCCCCTGTATTCTGAGTACGTTATACATACAGGGCTCTGCATAAGTGAGTACACCCCCCTGTATTCTGAGTACGTTATACATACAGGGCTCTGCATAAGTGAGTACACCCCCCTGTATTCTGAGTATGTTACACATACAGGGCTCAGTATAAGTGAGTACACCCCCCTGTATTCTGAGTACGTTATACATACAGGGCTCTGCATAAGTGAGTACACCCCCCTGTATTCTGAGTACGTTACACATACAGGGCTCTGCATAAGTGAGTACACCCCCCTGTATTCTGAGTACGTTATACATACAGGGCTCTGCATAAGTGAGTACACCCCCCTGTATTCTGAGTACGTTATACATACAGGGCTCAGTATAAGTGAGTACACCCCCCTGTATTCTGAGTACGTTATACATACAGGGCTCTGCATAAGTGAGTACACCCCCCTGTATTCTGAGTACGTTATACATACAGGGCTCTGCATAAGTGAGTACACCCCCCTGTATTCTGAGTACGTTACACATACAGGGCTCTGCATAAGTGAGTACACCCCCCTGTATTCTGAGTACGTTATACATACAGGGCTCTGCATAAGTGAGTACACCCCCCTGTATTCTGAGTACGTTACACATACAGGGCTCAGCATAAGTGAGTACACCCCCCTGTATTCTGAGTACGTTATACATACAGGGCTCTGCATAAGTGAGTACACCCCCCTGTATTCTGAGTACGTTATACATACAGGGCTCTGCATAAGTGAGTACAACCCCCTGTATTCTGAGTACGTTATACATACAGGGCTCAGCATAAGTGAGTACACCCCCCTGTATTCTGAGTATGTTACACATACAGGGCTCAGCATAAGTGAGAACACCCCCCTGTATTCTGAGTACGTTACACATACAGGGCTCAGCATAAGTGAGTACACCCCCCTGTATTCTGAGTATGTTACACATACAGGGCTCAGTATAAGTGAGTACACCCCCCTGTATTCTGAGTACGTTATACATACAGGGCTCTGCATAAGTGAGTACACCCCCCTGTATTCTGAGTACGTTACACATACAGGGCTCTGCATAAGTGAGTACACTCCCTCTGTTCTCAGTACGTTATACATACAGGGCTCTGCATAAGTGAGTACACCCCCCTGTATTCTGAGTACGTTATACATACAGGGCTCTGCATAAGTAAGTACACCCCCATATTATTAGTATACTATATATACAGGGCTCTGCATAAGTGAGTACACCCCCCTGTATTCTGAGTACGTTATACATACAGGGCTCTGCATAAGTGAGTACACCCCCCTGTATTCTGAGTACGTTATACATACAGGGCTCAGCATAAGTGAGTACATCCCCCTGTATTCTGAGTACGTTATACATACAGGGCTCTGCATAAGTGAGTACACCCCCATATTATTAGTATACTATATATACAGGGCTCTGCATAAGTGAGTACACCCCCCTGTATTCTGAGTACGTTATAGATACAGGGCTCAGCATAAGTGAGTACACCCCCCTGTATTCTGAGTACGTTATACATACAGGGCTCTGCATAAGTAAGTACACCCCCATATTATTAGTATACTATATATACAGGGCTCTGCATAAGTGAGTACACCCCCCTGTATTCTGAGTACGTTATACATACAGGGCTCTGCATAAGTGAGTACACCCCCCTGTATTCTGAGTACGTTATACATACAGGGCTCAGCATAAGTGAGTACACCCCCCTGTATTCTGAGTACGTTATACATACAGGGCTCAGCATAAGTGAGTACACCCCCCTGTATTCTGAGTATGTTATACATACAGGGCTCTGCATAAGTGAGTACACCCCCCTGTATTCTGAGTACGTTATACATACAGGGCTCAGTATAAGTGAGTACACCCCCCTGTATTCTGAGTACGTTACACATACAGGGCTCTGCATAAGTGAGTACACCCCCCTGTATTCTGAGTACGTTACACATACAGGGCTCTGCATAAGTGAGTACACCCCCCTGTATTCTGAGTACGTTATACATACAGGGCTCAGCATAAGTGAGTACATCCCCCTGTATTCTGAGTACGTTATACATACAGGGCTCTGCATAAGTGAGTACACCCCCCTGTATTCTGAGTACGTTATACATACAGGGCTCTGCATAAGTGAGTACACCCCCCTGTATTCTGAGTACGTTATACATACAGGGCTCTGCATAAGTGAGTACACTCCCTCTGTTCTCAGTACGTTATACATACAGGGCTCTGCATAAGTGAGTACACCCCCCTGTATTCTGAGTACGTTACACATACAGGGCTCAGCATAAGTGAGTACACCCCCCTGTATTCTGAGTACGTTATACATACAGGGCTCTGCATAAGTGAGTACACCCCCCTGTATTCTGAGTACGTTATACATACAGGGCTCTGCATAAGTGAGTACACCCCCCTGTATTCTGAGTATGTTATACATACAGGGCTCTGCATAAGTGAGTACACCCCCCTGTATTCTGAGTACGTTATACATACAGGGCTCTGCATAAGTGAGTACACCCCCCTGTATTCTGAGTATGTTATACATACAGGGCTCAGCATAAGTGAGTACACCCCCCTGTATTCTGAGTACGTTATGCATACAGGGCTCTGCATAAGTGAGTACACCCCCCTGTATTCTGAGTACGTTATACATACAGGGCTCTGCATAAGTGAGTACACCCCCCTGTATTCTGAGTATGTTACACATACAGGGCTCAGCATAAGTGAGTACACCCCCCTGTATTCTGAGTACGTTATACATACAGGGCTCTGCATAAGTGAGTACACCCCCCTGTATTCTGAGTACGTTATACATACAGGGCTCAGCATAAGTGAGTACACCCCCCTGTATTCTGAGTATGTTATACATACAGGGCTCAGTATAAGTGAGTACACCCCCCTGTATTCTGAGTACGTTATACATACAGGGCTCAGTATAAGTGAGTACACTCCCTCTGTTCTCAGTACGTTATACATACAGGGCTCTGCATAAGTGAGTACACCCCCCTGTATTCTGAGTACGTTATACATACAGGGCTCTGCATAAGTGAGTACACCCCCCTGTATTCTGAGTACGTTATACATACAGGGCTCAGCATAAGTGAGTACACCCCCCTGTATTCTGAGTATGTTATACATACAGGGCTCAGTATAAGTGAGTACACCCCCCTGTATTCTGAGTACGTTATACATACAGGGCTCAGTATAAGTGAGTACACTCCCTCTGTTCTCAGTACGTTATACATACAGGGCTCTGCATAAGTGAGTACACCCCCCTGTATTCTGAGTACGTTATACATACAGGGCTCAGTATAAGTGAGTACACCCCCCTGTATTCTGAGTACGTTATACATACAGGGCTCTGCATAAGTGAGTACACCCCCCTGTATTCTGAGTACGTTATACATACAGGGCTCTGCATAAGTGAGTACACCCCCCTGTATTCTGAGTATGTTATACATACAGGGCTCAGTATAAGTGAGTACACCCCCCTGTATTCTGAGTACGTTATACATACAGGGCTCAGTATAAGTGAGTACACCCCCCTGTATTCTGAGTACGTTATACATACAGGGCTCTGCATAAGTGAGTACACCCCCCTGTATTCTGAGTACGTTATACATACAGGGCTCAGCATAAGTGAGTACACCCCCCTGTATTCTGAGTACGTTACACATACAGGGCTCTGCATAAGTGAGTACACCCCCCTGTATTCTGAGTACGTTATACATACAGGGCTCTGCATAAGTGAGTACACTCCCTCTGTTCTCAGTACGTTATACATACAGGGCTCTGCATAAGTGAGTACACCCCCCTGTATTCTGAGTACGTTACACATACAGGGCTCAGCATAAGTGAGTACACCCCCCTGTATTCTGAGTACGTTATACATACAGGGCTCTGCATAAGTGAGTACACCCCCCTGTATTCTGAGTACGTTATACATACAGGGCTCTGCATAAGTGAGTACACCCCCCTGTATTCTGAGTATGTTACACATATAGGGCTCTGCATAAGTGAGTACACCCCCCTGTATTCTGAGTACGTTATACATACAGGGCTCTGCATAAGTGAGTACACCCCCCTGTATTCTGAGTATGTTATACATACAGGGCTCAGCATAAGTGAGTACACCCCCCTGTATTCTGAGTACGTTATGCATACAGGGCTCTGCATAAGTGAGTACACCCCCCTGTATTCTGAGTACGTTATACATACAGGGCTCTGCATAAGTGAGTACACCCCCCTGTATTCTGAGTATGTTACACATACAGGGCTCAGCATAAGTGAGTACACCCCCCTGTATTCTGAGTACGTTATACACACAGGGCTCAGCATAAGTGAGTACACCCCCCTGTATTCTGAGTACGTTATACATACAGGGCTCAGCATAAGTGAGTACACCCCCCTGTATTCTGAGTACGTTATACATACAGGGCTCAGTATAAGTGAGTACACTCCCCTGTATTCTGAGTATGTTACACATACAGGGCTCAGTATAAGTGAGTACACCCCCCTGTATTCTCAGTACGTTATACATACAGGGCTCTGCATAAGTGAGTACACCCCCCTGTATTCTGAGTACGTTATACATACAGGGCTCTGCATAAGTGAGTACACCCCCCTGTATTCTGAGTACGTTATACATACAGGGCTCAGCATAAGTGAGTACACCCCCCTGTATTCTGAGTACGTTATACATACAGGGCTCAGTATAAGTGAGTACACTCCCTCTGTTCTCAGTACGTTATACATACAGGGCTCTGCATAAGTGAGTACACCCCCCTGTATTCTGAGTACGTTATACATACAGGGCTCAGTATAAGTGAGTACACCCCCCTGTATTCTGAGTATGTTATACATACAGGGCTCAGTATAAGTGAGTACACCCCCCTGTATTCTGAGTACGTTATACATACAGGGCTCTGCATAAGTGAGTACACCCCCCTGTATTCTGAGTACGTTATACATACAGGGCTCAGCATAAGTGAGTACACCCCCCTGTATTCTGAGTACGTTATACATACAGGGCTCAGTATAAGTGAGTACACTCCCTCTGTTCTCAGTACGTTATACATACAGGGCTCTGCATAAGTGAGTACACCCCCCTGTATTCTGAGTACGTTACACATACAGGGCTCTGCATAAGTGAGTACACCCCCCTGTATTCTGAGTACGTTATACATACAGGGCTCTGCATAAGTGAGTACACCCCCCTGTATTCTGAGTATGTTACACATACAGGGCTCAGCATAAGTGAGTACACCCCCCTTGTATTCTGAGTACGTTATACATACAGGGCTCTGCATAAGTGAGTACACCCCCCTGTATTCTGAGTACGTTATACATACAGGGCTCAGCATAAGTGAGTACACCCCCCTGTATTCTGAGTACGTTATACATACAGGGCTCAGTATAAGTGAGTACACCCCCCTGTATTCTGAGTACGTTATACATACAGGGCTCAGTATAAGTGAGTACACTCCCTCTGTTCTCAGTACGTTACACATACAGGGCTCTGCATAAGTGAGTACACCCCCCTGTATTCTGAGTATGTTATACATACAGGGCTCAGCATAAGTGAGTACACCCCCCTGTATTCTGAGTATGTTACACATACAGGGCTCTGCATAAGTGAGTACACCCCCCTGTATTCTGAGTATGTTATACATACAGGGCTCAGCATAAGTGAGTACACCCCCCTGTTTTCTGAGTACGTTATACATACAGGGCTCAGCATAAGTGAGTACACCCCCCTGTATTCTGAGTATGTTATACATACAGGGCTCAGTATAAGTGAGTACACCCCCCTGTATTCTGAGTACGTTATACATACAGGGCTCAGTATAAGTGAGTACACCCCCCTGTATTCTGAGTACGTTATACATACAGGGCTCAGTATAAGTGAGTACACTCCCTCTGTTCTCAGTACGTTATACATACAGGGCTCTGCATAAGTGAGTACACTCCCTCTGTTCTCAGTACGTTATACAGTGGGTACGGAAAGTATTCAGACCCCTTTACATTTTTCACTCTTTGTTTCATTGCAGCCATTTGGTAAATTCTAAAAAAGATCATTTTTTTTCTCATTAAATTGCACTCCGCACCCCATCTGGACTGAAAAAACAGAAATGTAGAAATTTTTGCAAATTTATTAAAAAAGAAAAACTGAAATATCCCATGGTCATAAGTATTCAGACCCTTTGCTCAGACACTCATATTTAAGTCACATGCTGTCCATTTCCTTGTGACATAACATAACATAGTAACATAGTAACATAGTAACATAGTAACATAGTAACATAGTTTGTAAAGCCGAATAAAGACTTGCGTCCATCAAGTTCGACCTGTTAGTTCTGTAATTGCTAAAGTTGATCCAGAGGAGGCAAAAACCCCAAATGATTTGGCCAATCTTCACCTGAGGAAAAATTCCCTCCCGACTCTGAAACCAACAGTCAGAATAAATCCCTGTATCAACCTACTATTTTATTTTATTTTTAAGTATATGCTGAAATCTGCCTGGTATCTAGAAAAGCATCCAGTCCCCGCTTGAACTGGTGTAGTGAATCCGACATTACCGTCTCCTCACTCAGTGAATTCCATATTCTCACTGCTCTTACCGTAAAGAACCCCTTCCTATGCTGGTGCTGAAACCTTTTCTCTTCCAGTCTTAGTGAGTGCCCTCTTGTTACCGTAATATCCCTCCTTTTGAACAAATCCCGGGCAAGGTCTCTATACTGTCCCCTAACATATTTGTACACATTTATTATGTCCCCCCTCAACCTTCTCTTTTCCAGGCTGAATAGTCCTAGTTTTGCCAACCTCTCTCGGTATTGCAGTCCCTCCATTCCCTTTAGTAATTTTGTTGCCCTCCTTTGTACCTTTTCAAGCTCATTTATATCCTTTCTATATATTGGGGCCCATAACTGAGCACAGTATTCCAAGTGTGGTCTGACCAGTGCTTTGTACAGTGGAAGAACAATGTTCTCCTCCTTTGCAGCTATACCTCTTCTGATACATCCCATTACCCTGTTTGCCCTTACAGCAGCCGCCTGACTTTGGGCACTCCAATTTAGTTTGCTATCAATCAAGATGCCCAAGTCCTTCTCCATCTCTGAATTCCCCAATGATTTCCCATTCAGTGAGTACTGGTGACTTCCATTTTTCCTTCCCATATGTATGACCTTACATTTCTCCTCGTTAAACCTCATTTGCCATTTAATGCTCCACCTACCCAGCTTATCCAAATCCCTCTGTAGGTCTGCACTGTCCTCTTTTGTATTAATTGTTTTACATAACTTTGTGTCATCTGCAAATATTGATATTTTACTATTTATCCCGTTGACTATGTCGTTAATAAAGATATTAAATAACATTGGGCCTAGTACAGACCCCTGTGGTACCCCACTAGTGACGCTTACCCAATCTGAGTATATTCCATTTATAACCACCCTCTGCCTTCTATCCTTTAGCCAGTTAGCTACCCACTTGCAGACATTTCCCCCCAGTCCCATCATTCTCATTTTGTATACCAACCTATTATGTGGCACGCTATCGAACGCTTTTGAGAAGTCGAGATACACGACATCCACTGGTTCCCCCCGATCTACTCGAGAGCTAACCTCCTCGTAGAAGTCAATCAGGTTTGTTTGGCAGGAGCGATTCCTCATGAATCCATGTTGGTTCGGGGTTAATAGATTATTAGCATCAAGATGCTCCATAATTGCCTCTTTAATGAAGCCTTCAAAAATTTTGCCCACAACGGACGTCAGACTCACCGGCCGATAGTTTCCGGCGTCACTTTTCGCTCCCTTTTTGAATATTGGCACTACATTCGCCTGTCGCCAATCAAGTGGTACAGACCCAGTCTCAACAGAGTCCTTAAATATAAGATATAATGGTCTGTCTATCACATGACTTAGTTCCCTTAGTACCCGTGGGTGTATGCCATCAGGTCCTGGTGATTTGTTTATTTTAATGTTACTGAGGCGTTTCTGTACCCCAGCTTGGGTTAGATTTGTCATACTTAGTGGAGGATTAAGCTTGTCACTTCTCATTTCGCCTGTTAGTTCTTTTTCCTTTGTGAAAGTTGTCGAAAAAAAATGATTTAATAGATTAGCTTTATCCTCATCTTTCTCTATGATTTTGCCTTCATCACTTTTTATCGGTCCAATATTATCCGATTTAATCCTTTTACTATTTATATACGTAAAGAACAGTTTGGGATTTGATCTACTTTCCCTAGCAATACGTCTCTCTGTTTCCTCCTTCGCTATTTTTATTTGTTTTTTGCAGGTTCTCGTTTTTTCCTTGTAACACATTAGTGCCTCCTTACTGTTTCCCTGTTTCCTCTTGAATGCCTCTTTTTTGCTATTTAACGCCCCTTTTACGTTCTTGTTCAACCATATTGGTTTCCTCTTATTTCTGGCCCTTTTATTCCCATACGGTATATACCTCTCGCACTGAGTATTCAGAATTCTTTTGAAGGTTTCCCATTTACTATTCGTATCCCTTTGATTAAGAACTTTGTCCCAGTCTATAAGTTGAAGGTTTTCTTTCAGCTGATCAAACTTCGCCCTCCTAAAGTTTAATGTTTTTGTTGTTCCCTTATTGATAACCCTACTGAAGGGCATTTTGAAATCGATAATATTATGGTCGCTATTACCTAGGTGCCCCCCTATCTGTACCTCAGTTATTCTATCAGGCCTATTAGTCAATATTAAGTCCAACACTGCCTTCCCTCTCGTTGGCTCCTGCACTAGTTGGGAGAGATAATTATCCTTGATATTTGTCAAGAACCTTTTTCCTTTCTGAGATCTACAGGTTTCTGTTTCCCAGTCAATATCCGGGTAGTTGAAGTCCCCCATTACAATCACCTGATTATGTTTTGCTACTTTGTCTATTTGTCCTAATAGCAGATTCTCATTCTCCTCTGTTATATTTGGTGGCTTATAGCAGACCCCCAGTAATATTTTATTATTATTTTTTGCCCCCTCTATCTCTACCCACATGGACTCGACCCCCTCTTCTCCCTCTCCTATATCTTCCCTTAGTCTGGGCTTTAGACGTGACTTTACATATAAGCAGACTCCTCCGCCCTTCCCCTGTTTCCGGTCCCTTCTAAATAAACTATAATCTAATAAATTTACCGCCCAGTCGTAGCTATCGTCTAGCCAAGTCTCTGTTATACCTACGATGTCATACCTCTCCTCCGATAGAAGCGCCCGCAGCTCATCCGCCTTATTGATCAGGCTTCTTGCGTTGGTCAGCATGCAAGATAAAACTTTGGGGTTATTTAGCATCCTATTAACTGTACTATCCCCACCCCCCTCTCCACCCTCATTATATTCACTTCTCCCCTTCCCCCTTGCTTGCCTCACATCCCACCTATTTCCTTGGTTTCCCCCCCCCCCGTCTCTAGTTTAAAAACTCCTCCAACCTATTAGCCATCTTCTTCCCCAGCACCGCTGCACCCTCCCCATTGAGGTGCAGCCCGTCCCTACGGTAGAGCCTGTAGCCGACCGCGAAGTCGGCCCAGTTCTCCATGAACCCAAACCCTTCTGCCTTGCACCAACTCTTTAGCCACTTATTCACCTCCCTAACTTCCCGTTGGCGCTCCTGTGTGGCTCGCGGGATTGGTAGTATTTCTGAGAAAACTACCTTGGAGAGGGTTCTACTCCTCCATTGGAGTCCAGCTGTGTTTAATTAAACTGATAGGACTTGATTTGGAAAGGCGCACACCTGTCTATATAAGACCTCACAGCTCACAGTGCATGTCAGACCAAAGGAGAATCAAGAGCTCAAAAGGAACTGCCCAAGGAGCTCAGAGACAGAATTGTGGCAAGGCACAGATCTGGACAAGGTTACAAAAGAATTTCTACATTACTCAAGGTTCCTAAGAGCACAGTGGCCTCCATAATCCTTAAATGGAAGAAGTTTGGGACCACCAGAAGTCTTCCTAGATCTGGCCATCCAGCCAAACTGAGCAATCGTGGGAGAAGAGCCTTGGTGAGAGAGGTAAAGAAGAACCCCAAGATCACTGTGGCTGAGCTCCAGAGATGCAGTAGGGAGATGGGAGAAAGTTCCACAAAGCCAACTGCAGCCCTCCACCAGTCGGGCCTTTATGGCAGAGTGGCCAGACGGAATCCTCTCCTCAGTGCAAGACAAATGAAAGCCCGCATATTGTTTGCTCAAAAACACATGAAGGACTCCCAGACTATGAGAAATAAGATTCTCTGGTCTGATGAGACGAAGATAGAACTTTTTGGTAATAATTCTAAGTGGTATATGTGGAGAAAAACAGGCACTGCTCATCATCTGCCCAATACAATCCCAACAGTGAAACATGGTGGTGGCAGCATGCTATGGGGGTGTTTTTCAGCTGCAGGGACAGGACGACTGGTTGCAATTGAAAGAAACATGAATGCAGCCAAGTACAGAGATATCCTGGATGAAAACCTCTTCCAGAGTGCTCTGGACCTCAGACTTGGCCGAAGGTTCACCTTCCAACAAGACAATGACCCTAAGCACACAGATAAAATAACAAAAGGAGTGGCTTCAGAACAACTCTGTAACCATTCTTGACTGGTCCAGCCAGAGCCCTGACCTAAACCCAATTGAGCATCTCTGGAGAGACCTGAGAATGGCCGTCCACCAACGTTCACCATCCAACCTGATGGAACTGGAGAGGATCTGCCAGGAAGAATGGCCGAGGACCCCCAAATCCAGGTGTGAAGAACTTGTTGCATCATTCCCAAGAAGACTCATGGCTGCACTAGCTCAAAAGGGGGCTTCTACTCAATACTGAGCAAAGGGTCTGAATACTTATGACCATGTGAGATTTCAGTTTTTCTTTTTTAATAAATTTGCAAAAATTTCTACATTTGTTTTTTTTCAGTCCAGATGGGGAAGATGGGGACAGAGTGGACTTTACTGAGAGAAACAATGAACTTTATAGAATTTACCAAATTACTGCAATGAAACAAAGAGTGAAGAATGTAAAGGGGTCTGAATACTTTCCGCCCCCACTGTACATACAATGCTCAGTATAAGTGAGTACACCCCTGTATTATCAGTACATTATATATACAGCGATCAGAGTAAGTGAGTACACCCCTGTATTATCAGTACATTATATATACAGCGATCAGAGTAAGTGAGTACACCCCTGTATTATCAGTACATTATATATACAGCGCTCAGTATAAGTGAGTACACCCCTGTATTATCAGTACATTATATATACAGGGCTCAGTATAAGTGAGTACACCCCTGTATTATCAGTACATTATATATACAGTGCTCAGTATAAGTGAGTACACCCCTGTATTATCAGTACATTATATATACAGCGCTCAGCATAAGAGAGTACACCCCTGTATTATCAGTACATTATATATACAGTGCTCAGTATAAGTGAGTACACCCCTGTATTATCAGTACATTATATATACAGAGCTCAGTATAAGTGAGTACACCCCTGTATTATCAGTACATTATATATACAGTGCTCAGTATAAGTGAGTACACCCCTGTATTATCAGTACATTATATATACAGCGCTCAGTATAAGTGAGTACACCCCTGTATTATCAGTACATTATATATACAGCGCTCAGTATAAGTGAGTACACCCCTGTATTATCAGTACATTATATATACAGGGCTCAGTATAAGTGAGTACACCCCTGTATTATCAGTACATTATATATACAGCGCTCAGTATAAGTGAGTACACCCCTGTATTATCAGTACATTATATATACAGGGCTCAGTATAAGTGATTACACCCCTGTATTATCAGTACATTATATATACAGCGCTCAGTATAAGTGAGTACACCCCTGTATTATCAGCACATTATATATACAGCGCTCAGTATAAGTGATTACACCCCTGTATTATCAGTACATTATATATACAGGGCTCAGTATAAGTGAGTACACCCCTGTATTATCAGTACATTATATATACAGTGCTCAGTATAAGTGAGTACACCCCTGTATTATCAGTACATTATATATACAGCGCTCAGTATAAGTGAGTACACCCCTGTATTATCAGTACATTATATATACAGGGCTCAGTATAAGTGAGTACACCCCTGTATTATCAGTACATTATATATACAGCGCTCAGTATAAGTGAGTACACCCCTGTATTATCAGTACATTATATATACAGCGATCAGAGTAAGTGAGTACACCCCTGTATTATCAGTACATTATATATACAGCGATCAGAGTAAGTGAGTACACCCCTGTATTATCAGTACATTATATATACAGCGCTCAGTATAAGTGAGTACACCCCTGTATTATCAGTACATTATATATACAGGGCTCAGTATAAGTGAGTACACCCCTGTATTATCAGTACATTATATATACAGTGCTCAGTATAAGTGAGTACACCCCTGTATTATCAGTACATTATATATACAGCGCTCAGTATAAGTGAGTACACCCCTGTATTATCAGTACATTATATATACAGGGCTCAGTATAAGTGAGTACACCCCTGTATTATCAGTACATTATATATACAGGGCTCAGTATAAGTGAGTACACCCCTGTATTATCAGTACATTATATATACAGTGCTCAGTATAAGTGAGTACACCCCTGTATTATCAGTACATTATATATACAGCGCTCAGTATAAGTGAGTACACCCCTGTATTATCAGTACATTATATATACAGCGCTCAGTATAAGTGAGTACACCCCTGTATTATCAGTACATTATATATACAGGGCTCAGTATAAGTGAGTACACCCCTGTATTATCAGTACATTATATATACAGGGCTCAGTATAAGTGAGTACACCCCTGTATTATCAGTACATTATATATACAGGGCTCAGTATAAGTGAGTACACCCCTGTATTATCAGTACATTATATATACAGCGATCAGAGTAAGTGAGTACACCCCTGTATTATCAGTACATTATATATACAGCGATCAGAGTAAGTGAGTACACCCCTGTATTATCAGTACATTATATATACAGCGCTCAGTATAAGTGAGTACACCCCTGTATTATCAGTACATTATATATACAGGGCTCAGTATAAGTGAGTACACCCCTGTATTATCAGTACATTATATATACAGTGCTCAGTATAAGTGAGTACACCCCTGTATTATCAGTACATTATATATACAGCGCTCAGTATAAGTGAGTACACCCCTGTATTATCAGTACATTATATATACAGCGCTCAGTATAAGTGAGTACACCCCTGTATTATCAGTACATTATATATACAGGGCTCAGTATAAGTGAGTACACCCCTGTATTATCAGTACATTATATATACAGCGCTCAGTATAAGTGAGTACACCCCTGTATTATCAGTACATTATATATACAGGGCTCAGTATAAGTGATTACACCCCTGTATTATCAGTACATTATATATACAGCGCTCAGTATAAGTGAGTACACCCCTGTATTATCAGTACATTATATATACAGCGCTCAGTATAAGTGATTACACCCCTGTATTATCAGTACATTATATATACAGTGCTCAGTATAAGTGAGTACACCCCTGTATTATCAGTACATTATATATACAGGGCTCAGTATAAGTGAGTACACCCCTGTATTATCAGTACATTATATATACAGGGCTCAGCATAAGTGAGTACACCCCTGTATTATCAGTACATTACATATACAGGGCTCAGTATAAGTGAGTACACCCCTGTATTATCAGTACATTATATATACAGGGCTCAGCATAAGAGAGTACACCCCCTGTATTATCAGTACATTATATATACAGGGCTTAGTATAAGTGATTACACCCCTGTATTATCAGTACAATATATATACAGCGCTCAGTATAAGTGAGTACACCCCTGTATTATCAGTACATTATATATACAGCGCTCAGTATAAGTGAGTACACCCCTGTATTATCAGTACATTATATATACAGGGCTCAGTATAAGTGAGTACACCCCTGTATTATCAGTACATTATATATACAGCGCTCAGTATAAGTGAGTACACCCCTGTATTATCAGTACATTATATATACAGCGCTCAGTATAAGTGAGTACACCCCTGTATTATCAGTACATTATATATACAGTGCTCAGTATAAGTGAGTACACCCCCTGTATTATCAGTACATTATATATACAGAGCTCAGTATAAGTGAGTACACCCCTGTATTATCAGTACATTATATATACAGGGCTCAGTATAAGTGAGTACACCCCTGTATTATCAGTACATTATCTATACAGTGCTCAGTATAAGTGAGTGCACCCCTGTATTATCAGTACATTATATATACAGAGCTCAGTATAAGTGAGTACACCCCCTGTATTATCAGTACATTATATATACAGTGCTCAGTATAAGTGAGTACACCCCTGTATTATCAGTACATTATATATACAGTGCTCAGTATAAGTGAGTACACCCCTGTATTATCAGTACATTATATATACAGGGCTCAGTATAAGTGAGTACACCCCTGTATTATCAGTACATTATATATACAGCGCTCAGTATAAGTGAGTACACCCCTGTATTATCAGTACATTATATATACAGGGCTCAGTATAAGTGAGTACACCCCTGTATTATCAGTACATTATATATACAGCGCTCAGTATAAGTGAGTACACCCCTGTATTATCAGTACATTATATATACAGCGCTCAGTATAAGTGAGTACACCCCTGTATTATCAGTACATTATATATACAGTGCTCAGTATAAGTGAGTACACCCCTGTATTATCAGTACATTATATATACAGGGCTCAGTATAAGTGAGTACACCCCTGTATTATCAGTACATTATATATACAGCGCTCAGTATAAGTGAGTACACCCCTGTATTATCAGTACATTATATATACAGGGATCAGTATAAGTGAGTACACCCCTGTATTATCAGTACATTATATATACAGCGCTCAGTATAAGTGAGTACACCCCTGTATTATCAGTACATTATATATACAGTGCTCAGTATAAGTGAGTACACCCCTGTATTATCAGTACATTATATATACAGTGCTCAGTATAAGTGAGTACACCCCTGTATTATCAGTACATTATATATACAGCGCTCAGTATAAGTGAGTACACCCCTGTATTATCAGTACATTATATATACAGTGCTCAGTATAAGTGAGTACACCCCTGTATTATCAGTACATTATATATACAGGGATCAGTATAAGTGAGTACACCCCTGTATTATCAGTACATTATATATACAGCGCTCAGTATAAGTGAGTACACCCCTGTATTATCAGTACATTATATATACAGTGCTCAGTATAAGTGAGTACACCCCTGTATTATCAGTACATTATATATACAGTGCTCAGTATAAGTGAGTACACCCCTGTATTATCAGTACATTATATATACAGCGCTCAGTATAAGTGAGTACACCCCTGTATTATCAGTACATTATATATACAGGGATCAGTATAAGTGAGTACACCCCTGTATTATCAGTACATTATATATACAGCGCTCAGTATAAGTGAGTACACCCCTGTATTATCAGTACATTATATATACAGTGCTCAGTATAAGTGAGTACACCCCTGTATTATCAGTACATTATATATACAGCGCTCAGTATAAGTGAGTACACCCCTGTATTATCAGTACATTATATATACAGCGCTCAGTATAAGTGAGTACACCCCTGTATTATCAGTACATTATATATACAGGGATCAGTATAAGTGAGTACACCCCTGTATTATCAGTACATTATATATACAGCGCTCAGTATAAGTGAGTACACCCCCTGTATTATCAGTACATTATATATACAGCGCTCAGTATAAGTGAGTACACCCCTGTATTATCAGTACATTATATACACAGGGCTCAGTATAAGTGAGTACACCCCTGTATTATCAGTACATTATATATACAGTGCTCAGTATAAGTGAGTACACCCCTGTATTATCAGTACATTATACATACAGCGCTCAGTATAAGTGAGTACACCCCTGTATTATCAGTACATTATATATACAGCGCTCAGTATAAGTGAGTACACCCCTGTATTATCAGTACATTATATATACAGCGCTCAGTATAAGTGAGTACACCCCTGTATTATCAGTACAATATATATACAGCGCTCAGTATAAGTGAGTACACCCCTGTATTATCAGTACATTATATATACAGCGCTCAGTATAAGTGAGTACACCCCTGTATTATCAGTACATTATATATACAGCGCTCAGTATAAGTGAGTATACCCCTCTATTATCAGTACATTATATATATACAGAGCTCAGTATAAGTGAGTACACCCCTGTATTATCAGTACATTATATATACAGCGCTCAGTATAAGTGAGTACACCCCCTCTATTATCAGTACATTATATATACAACGCTCAGTATAAGTGAGTACACCCCTGTATTATCAGTACATTATATATATACAGCGCTCAGTATAAGTGAGTACACCCCTGTATTATCAGTACATTATATATACAGGGCTCAGTACAAGTGAGTACACCCCTGTATTATCAGTACATTATATATACTGTGCTCAGTATAAGTGAGTACACCCCTGTATTATCAGTACATTATATATACAGTGCTCTGTATAAGTGAGTACACCCCTGTATTATCAGTACATTATATATACAGCGCTCAGTATAAGTGAGTACACCCCTGTATTATCAGTACATTATATATACAGGGCTCAGTATAAGTGAGTACACCCCTGTATTATCAGTACATTATATATACAGCGCTCAGTATAAGTGAGTACACCCCTGTATTATCAGTACATTATATATACAGTGCTCAGTATAAGTGAGTACACCCCTGTATTATCAGTACATTATATATACAGGGCTCAGTATAAGTGAGTACACCCCTGTATTATCAGTACATTATATATACAGGTCAGTATAAGTGAGTACCCCCTGTATTATCAGTACATTATATATACAGCGCTCAGTATAAGTGACTACACTCCTGTATTATCAGTACATTATATATACAGCACTCAGTATAAGTGAGTACACCCCCTGTATTATCCAGTACATTATATATACAGTGCTCAGTATAAGTGAGTACACCCCTGTATTATCAGTACATTATATATACAGCGCTCAGTATAAGTGAGTACACCCTGTATTATCAGTACATTATATATACAGGGCTCAGCATAAGAGAGTACACCCCCTGTATTATCAGTACATTATATATACAGGGCTCAGTATAAGTGATTGCACCCCTGTATTATCAGTACAATATATATACAGCGCTCAGTATAAGTGAGTACACCCCTGTATTATCAGTACATTATATATACAGCGCTCAGTATAAGTGAGTACACCCCTGTATTATCAGTACATTATATATACAGGGCTCAGTATAAAGTGAGTACACCCCTGTATTATCAGTACATTATATATACAGCGCTCAGTATAAGTGAGTACACCCCTGTATTATCAGTACATTATATATACAGCGCTCAGTATAAGTGAGTACACCCCTGTATTATCAGTACATTATATATACAGTGCTCAGTATAAGTGAGTACACCCCCTGTATTATCAGTACATTATATATACAGAGCTCAGTATAAGTGAGTACACCCCTGTATTATCAGTACATTATATATACAGGGCTCAGTATAAGTGAGTACACCCCTGTATTATCAGTACATTATCTATACAGTGCTCAGTATAAGTGAGTGCACCCCTGTATTATCAGTACATTATATATACAGAGCTCAGTATAAGTGAGTACACCAACTGTATTATCAGTACATTATATATACAGTGCTCAGTATAAGTGAGTACACCCCTGTATTATCAGTACATTATATATACAGTGCTCAGTATAAGTGAGTACACCCCTGTATTATCAGTACATTATATATACAGGGCTCAGTATAAGTGAGTACACCCCTGTATTATCAGTACATTATATATACAGCGCTCAGTATAAGTGAGTACACCCCTGTATTATCAGTACATTATATATACAGCGCTCAGTATAAGTGAGTACAACCCTGTATTATCAGTACATTATATATACAGCGCTCAGTATAAGTGAGTACACCCCTGTATTATCAGTACATTATATATACAGGGCTCAGTATAAGTGAGTACACCCTGTATTATCAGTACATTATATATACAGCGCTCAGTATAAGTGAGTACACCCCTGTATTATCAGTACATTATATATACAGCGCTCAGTATAAGTGAGTACACCCCTGTATTATCAGTATATTATATATACAGCGCTCAGTATAAGTGAGTACACCCTGTATTATCAGTACATTATATATACAGGGCTCAGTATAAGTGAGTACACCCCTGTATTATCAGTACATTATATATACAGGGATCAGTATAAGTGAGTACACCCTGTATTATCAGTACATTATATATACAGGGCTCAGTATAAGTGAGTACACCCCTGTATTATCAGTACATTATATATACAGCGCTCAGTATAAGTGAGTACACCCCTGTATTATCAGTACATTATATATACAGGGATCAGTATAAGTGAGTACACCCCTGTATTATCAGTACATTATATATACAGCGCTCAGTATAAGTGAGTACACCCTGTATTATCAGTACATTTATATATACAGTGCTCAGTATAAGTGAGTACACCCCTGTATTATCAGTACATTATATATACAGCGCTCAGTATAAGTGAGTACACCCCTGTATTATCAGTACATTATATATACAGCGCTCAGTATAAGTGAGTACACCCCTGTATTATCAGTACATTATATATACAGGGATCAGTATAAGTGAGTACACCCCTGTATTATCAGTACATTATATATACAGCGCTCAGTATAAGTGAGTACACCCCTGTATTATCAGTACATTATATATACAGGGCTCAGTATAAGTGAGTACACCCCTGTATTATCAGTACATTATATATACAGCGCTCAGTATAAGTGAGTACACCCCTGTATTATCAGTACATTATATATATACAGGGCTCAGTATAAGTGATTACACCCTGTATTATCAGTACATTATATATACAGCGCTCAGTATAAGTGAGTACACCCCTGTATTATCAGTACATTATATATACAGCGCTCAGTATAAGTGATTACACCCCTGTATTATCAGTACATTATATATACAGTGCTCAGTATAAGTGAGTACACCCCTGTATTATCAGTACATTATATATACAGGGCTCAGTATAAGTGAGTACACCCCTGTATTATCAGTACATTATATATACAGGGCTCAGCATAAGTGAGTACACCCCTGTATTATCAGTACATTACATATACAGGGCTCAGTATAAGTGAGTACACCCCTGTATTATCAGTACATTATATATACAGGGCTCAGCATAAGAGAGTACACCCCTGTATTATCAGTACATTATATATACAGGGCTCAGTATAAGTGAGTACACCCTGTATTATCAGTACATTATATATACAGGGCTTAGTATAAGTGATTACACCCTGTATTATCAGTACAATATATATACAGCGCTCAGTATAAGTGAGTACACCCCTGTATTATCAGTACATTATATATACAGCGCTCAGTATAAGTGAGTACACCCCTGTATTATCAGTACATTATATATACAGGGCTCAGTATAAGTGAGTACACCCCTGTATTATCAGTACATTATATATACAGCGCTCAGTATAAGTGAGTACACCCCTGTATTATCAGTACATTATATATACAGCGCTCAGTATAAGTGAGTACACCCCTGTATTATCAGTACATTATATATACAGTGCTCAGTATAAGTGAGTACACCCCCTGTATTATCAGTACATTATATATACAGAGCTCAGTATAAGTGAGTACACCCCTGTATTATCAGCACATTATATATACAGGGCTCAGTATAAGTGAGTACACCCCTGTATTATCAGTACATTATCTATACAGTGCTCAGTATAAGTGAGTGCACCCCTGTATTATCAGTACATTATATATACAGAGCTCAGTATAAGTGAGTACACCCCTGTATTATCAGTACATTATATATACAGGCTCAGTATAAGTGAGTACACCCCTGTATTATCAGTACATTATATATACAGTGCTCAGTATAAGTGAGTACACCCCTGTATTATCAGTACATTATATATACAGGGCTCAGTATAAGTGAGTACACCCTGTATTATCAGTACATTATATATACAGCGCTCAGTATAAGTGAGTACACCCTGTATTATCAGTACATTATATATACAGGGCTCAGTATAAGTGAGTACCACCCCTGTATTATCAGTACATTATATATCAGCGCTCAGTATAAGTGAGTACACCCCTGTATTATCAGTACATTATATATACAGCGCTCAGTATAAGTGAGTACACCCCTGTATTATCAGTACATTATATATACAGTGCTCAGTATAAGTGAGTACACCCCTGTATTATCAGTACATTATATATACAGGGCTCAGTATAAGTGAGTACACCCCTGTATTATCAGTACATTATATATACAGCGCTCAGTATAAGTGAGTACACCCCTGTATTATCAGTACATTATATATACAGGGATCAGTATAAGTGAGTACACCCCTGTATTATCAGTACATTATATATACAGCGCTCAGTATAAGTGAGTACACCCCTGTATTATCAGTACAATATATATACAGTGCTCAGTATAAGTGAGTACACCCCTGTATTATCAGTACATTATATATACAGTGCTCAGTATAAGTGAGTACACCCCTGTATTATCAGTACATTATATATACAGCGCTCAGTATAAGTGAGTACACCCCTGTATTATCAGTACATTATATATACAGTGCTCAGTATAAGTGAGTACACCCTGTATTATCAGTACATTATATATACAGGGCTCAGTATAAGTGAGTACACCCCTGTATTATCAGTACATTATATATACAGCGCTCAGTATAAGTGAGTACACCCCTGTATTATCAGTACATTATATATACAGTGCTCTACAGTATAAGTGAGTACACCCCTGTATTATCAGTACATTATATATACAGTGCTCAGTATAAGTGAGTACACCCCTGTATTATCAGTACATTATATATACAGTGCTCAGTATAAGTGAGTACACCCCTGTATTATCAGTACATTATATATACAGGGATCAGTATAAGTGAGTACACCCCTGTATTATCAGTACATTATATATACAGCGATCAGTATAAGTGAGTACACCCCTGTATTATCAGTACATTATATATACAGTGCTCAGTATAAGTGAGTACACCCCTGTATTATCAGTACATTATATATACAGCGCTCAGTATAAGTGAGTACACCCCTGTATTAATCAGTACATTATATATACAGCGCTCAGTATAAGTGAGTACACCCCTGTATTATCAGTACATTATATATACAGTGCTCAGTATAAGTGAGTACACCCCTGTATTATCAGTACATTATATATACAGCGCTCAGTATAAGTGAGTACACCCCTGTATTATCAGTACATTATATTACAGCGGCTCAGTATAAGTGAGTAAACCCTGTATTAATCAGTACATTATATATACAGCGCTCAGTATAAGTGAGTACACCCCTGTATTATCAGTACATTATATATACAGTGCTCAGTATAAGTGAGTACACCCCTGTATTATCAGTACATTATACATACAGCGCTCAGTATAAGTGAGTACACCCCCTGTATTATTCAGTACATTATATATACAGCGCTCAGTATAAGTGAGTACACCCCTATATTATCAGTACATTATATATACAGCGCTCAGTATAAGTGAGTACACCCCTGTATTATCAGTACATTATATATACAGCGCTCAGTATAAGTGAGTACACCCCCTGTATTATCAGTACATTATATATACAGGCCTCAGTATAAGTGAGTACACCCTGTATTATCAGTACATTATATATACAGCGCTCAGTATAAGTGAGTATACCCCTCTATTATCAGTACATTATATATATACAGAGCTCAGTATAAGTGAGTACACCCCTGTATTATCAGTACATATATATATACAGCGCTCAGTATAAGTGAGTACACCCCCTCTATTATCAGTACATTATATATACAACGCTCAGTATAAGTGAGTACACCCCTGTATTATCAGTACATTATATATATACAGCGCTCAGTATAAGTGAGTACACCCCTGTATTATCAGTACATTATATATACAGGGCTCAGTACAAGTGAGTACACCCCTGTATTATCAGTACATTATATATACTGTGCTCAGTATAAGTGAGTACACCCCTGTATTATCAGTACATTATATATACAGTGCTCTGTATAAGTGAGTACACCCCTGTATTATCAGTACATTATATATACAGCGCTCAGTATAAGTGAGTACACC